>NC_090299.1:17500-317500 GCF_039906515.1 Pseudorca crassidens | reverse complement strand
AATGAGGCAGGCACACACACAAGACTGTCTGCGCGGCCTTATCCACAAAGACCAAACTGGAAGCAACCCCGCATCCGTTACCGGTGACCGGACACACCCTCGGTGCCCACCCTCTCAGCCCTGAAGGGGAAGGAACGGTGGGCACTCAGCAAAGCACCACCTCGGTGAACAGCCAGCCCCGTCCCGCGATGGCCGCCTGTGCTGTGACTGTGTTTATATAAGATTCTGGGGAGTGACCTGCAGGCACAGAAAGGAGGTCAGCGGTCGTCTGCACGTGGTTTGGTGGGAGGAATTACACGGGGCCACCAGGAACCTCGGGGGGACGGATGTGCCCAGTGTCCTGACTGCGGTGGTGGCTTCATGGACGTGCACGTTTGTCTAATTGCGTGATTTATACCATGGCCGCTACGCCTCCATTAAGCGGCTTTAAGATGGGTTGTGTTACCGAGGACGCCTGCCGTTGGGATGGTCAAGTGTGTGGATCACGGTGCCTGAGGCCGGTTTCCAGGCGGGCCGGGGACAGCTAGAGCTTCAGCCCCTGCCCTCGTGCCTGCGGGGCGGCCCCCTCAGCTCAACACCCTCCACAGGAGAGGAAGGGAGAGGCCGTGCGGGACCCTGGGCGGGGGCTGGGAACAGGCACACGGTCCCTGCCGCACCAGGCGGGCTGGGGGCCCCCAACAGCATCGGCACATAACTGCTTTCTGATCGGGCCACCTTTGCATCCCTAAAATGAACCTTTTCTGTAGAATTCTGTAAGAAATGCCAACCTTCAGTCCCATCTCTGGCTTAGCATTTGGCACTGCTGTTTCCGTGGGAGCCTGGCCCGCCCCAGCCGAGTTTTGGCATCTTCTTGTGCTGATTTCACAGAAATAACCGGGAGGATTTCCTTCTTTTCCTCCCTTCCAAGAACATTCTAAATATCGTAAGAATTATCTGTTTCTTGACTGTTTGAAAGAATGCATCTGCGAATTCTTAGGCTCAGTTCTGAGTTTTTGACAACATTTTTTAGAAAATCTACTTCACGCAGGTTTTCAAGTGTATGGATAGAGTGTAAAGATGTTACTTGATCATTCTAACATCTAACGTCTAATGCAGATGTTTCTCCCTCACTTTTTCCTGAATTCGCATATCTTTGTGCCCTTTTCCGTCCCCTCGGACCCGAGCAGGTGCCTGTCCACGTCCACGGAGTTTGAAGCTCCACCTCTTTGGGGCGGTGCCCTTGCTGTCGGCTGAGCTCGCCTCCCCCTGCCCCCCCCCCCACAGGCCGGAGCCCAGGTGTGAGGCCCGGGCCCCAGGGGTTTTGCAGGCTGGCTGCCCCGAAGATCTCACTAGATCTTGCATCGCATGGTACTCAAGCTCCCAGAAATGCAGCGACTGTAGTTTCACTCGTGTTTTCTAACGCATAAGAGAAACTTCACGTCTGTAGGGTTGGGAGGAGGGCTTTTGTTCCCAGTTTCCCTGTTTGTTGTGCTGTCTGCTTTCCTGACGCCATCAGACACTCGGTCTCATTCCTACTTTGAAAACATGTTGAGGTTGTCTCTGCAGCCTGACATGTTTTTTTTGAGACATGGGATTATAAATTGATTTAAATTTTCTCTTTTCTTATTGTGATAAAACGTACATGACATAAAACTTGCCGTTTTAACTATTTTAGCTATTTTTGGGGGGAGTGGGGCTGCATTGGGCTTCGTTGCTGTGCGTGGGCTTTCTCTAGTTGCGGCGAGCAGGGGCGACTCTTGGTTGCCATGCGCGGGCTTCTCATTGTGGTGGCTTCTCTTGTTGCAGGGCATGGGCTCTAGAGCGCAGGCTCGGTAGTCGTGGTGCACGGGCTTAGTTGCTCCACGGCATGTGGGATCTTCCCGGACCAGGGCTCGAACCCATGTCCCCTGCACTGGCAGGCGGATTCTTAACCACTGTGCCACCAGGGAAGTCCCTTAACTATTCTTAAGTGTACAGTTCAGTGGCATTAAGTACATTCACGTTGCTGTGCAGCCGTCAACATCCGTTTCCAGAACTTTTCAGTCTTCGCAAACTGAGGCTCTGTCCCCGTGAAGCACTGACCCCCCCCCGGCTCCCACCATCCACTTTCTGTCTCTCTGATTTTGCCTACTTTAGGGACCTCATGTAAGTGGAATCGTACAGTATTTGTCCTGTTGTGTCTGGCTTGTTTCACTTCGCATGATATTTTTAAAGTTCACCGCATTGTAGCGTGGGTCAGAATTGCGTCCCTTTAAAGGCTGCACGGCATCCCATCGTATGGATGGACCACATTTTGTTTATCCGTCATCTGTCGGTGGGCATTTGGGTTATTGTGATGCTGCTGCTGTGAGCACGGGGTACATACATCTCCTTTCAGTTCTCTCAGTGTTCCTGCTTTCAGTTCTTTTGAGTTTATACCCAAAAGTGGATTTGCTGGATCCTATAGTAATTCTATATTTAATTTTTTGAGGAACCTCCATACTGCTTTCCACGCAGCTGCACCATTTTAAGTTCCCACCAGCAGTGCACAGGCCTCCAGTTTCTCCACATCCTGGCCGACACTTGTTCCCTGGGTTGGTTTTGGTTTGTTTGGGTTTTAAGTGATGGCCATGATGATGACTGTGAGGGGAGCCTCTTCAGGCTGTGGACGAACATTCGATTGCTCTTTGTGAACGTTCCATGAGTCTGAAAAAAACACGGGCTGTGGTTTTTAGGATCTAGGTTTGGCATGAACCTGGTTTGTAACCTGCCAATCTGTTTTCTGTCTTTAGATAATCATAAAAACGTACACAGGGATTTTTTCTCCTTGTCTGCACTTGGCCCTCGTAGCGTATTGTGGAACCTCCCGCCCGCGGCCGCCTGGGACTCCCGGACATGGGGGCATCGTGGCCGCGTGGCCCTGTGCCCTAGAGGTCAGCTCGTCTCCAGCCATTTGCAGGGGCTGCAACCGAAACAAACAGGCCAAGTCAGCGGCCTCAGCACCGGCTCCTCCAGGGACGGGTGTGGTTCATTGGGATGGATGTAGGGAGGGGCCGGCAGGGTGGGTGGGTGAGTGGATTCTGAATGCGCTTGAGTGTGACTGCGGCCCAGCCCACTGGGAGCACACCCCCGCCAGACTCCGGGGGCACCTTCCTGGGCTCCCCAGCAATAGACATGGTCGCATTTAAATCATCTCCAGGGCTTCCCCAGTGGCGCAGTGGTTAAGAATCCACCTGCCAGTGCACAGGACACGGGTTCAAGCCCTGGTCTGGGAAGATCCCACATGCCGTGGAGCAGCTAAGCCCATGTGCCACAGCTACTGAGCCTGTGCTCTAGAGCCCGCGGGCCACAACTACTGAGCCCATGTGCCACAACTACTGAAGCCCACGCACCTAGAGCCCGTGCTCCGCAACAAGAGAAGCCACCGCAATGAGAAGCCCGCACACAGCAACAAAGAGTAACTCCCGCTCGCCGCAAATAGAGAAAGCCTGTGCACAGCAATGAAGACCCAACACAGCCAAAAATAAATAAATAAAATAATTAAAAAAAAAATTTAAAAGAAACAACATCTCCAGTCAATGATCTTCTCACTGTTACTCTCCAGGTGTTTCCAGGACCCACAGCAGGGATGCCATTTCCCATCCGTAAGGCACCTGGATCAGATCTCCTCTGGCATTTATTCTGCCACGTGAACCCTAACTTTATCTAAACCCCCAAAAAAGAAAAAAGAAAGAATCATTGGAGTTTCCGTTGGAAGCGTAACCCAGGTTGTGTACAATCGTATATTAACTTTGGAGGGACTGGCATCTTCATGACACTGAGCCAGCCCGTCAGGAAGCTCAAGAGTCTGTGCAAAGCCATCACATTTAAGGAGATATTTTCTACGTGCAGGTGCCATAGGTCTCTTTGTTAAACGTATTCCAATTTTCTACATTTATAATTATCGTAAATGGACCATTGTTTCCATTTATGTTTCTAGCTTGTTATTGGTAGTATGAGGCAAATTTTAAAAATTATTTATCTATAAATATTGCACTTAGTCATTCTGCCACATTCCATCATTGGTTCTGTTTGGTTTTCACTGGAGTGTCATGAGTTTTTTAGGTATATGGTCATGTCACCAGCAAAAGAGGTGGGTGCGGAGAGAGAATTTGATATCTCCTTTTATAGTGTAATACCCCTTAATTTTTCTCCTTATGAAATTCAGTAGAACCTCCAAAACAATTTTTTAAAGGTAATAATGAAGTTCCTAAACTTTCTCTTTTTCTTCTTTAAAATTAAAGGCTATAACTTTTCCTCCAGAAACAGTTTTAGCCGCGGATCCCAGCTTAGCCGTGGATCCCAGCTTAGCCACGGATCCCAGCTTAGCCGTGGATCCCAGCTTAGCCGTGGATCCCAGTTTAGCCACATGGATCCCAGCTTAGCCGTGGATCCCAGTTTAGCCACATGGATCCCAGTTTAGCCGTGGATCCCAGTTTAGCCGTGGATCCCAGTTTAGACAGAAAGTGCTTATTTTTCTTTGCTTTCTAGAGTTTTTACAATTTCAGTTTTATTTCCCCTTCAACTTAAGGGTTAATCAGGGACATGTTTCTAAAACTCAAACTTGTAAAGTTATGGGTTTGGTCATCTTTTCATTACTTGGATCTGGCAGGGTGACGACCGGGGAAGACGGCCGGGTGACGACTGGGGAAGACGGCCTGTATCACACGTCTCATTGCTCGTTTGTTAGGGCTTTAGATCAGTTTGGGTGTGATGTGATTGACGCCGGGTGAGCACTGCCTGGGTAAAGTGCGTTTCCCTGGGTTCTGACTGTTGCACGGCCTCTTGGCAACCCACAGCCCCCCACCTGCCCTGGGCCCCGGGCAACCCTGACGTGTTTGCGGTCACCATACACGGATTTGTACTTCTGTTGACATAAGTGAAGTCATAGAATTTGTGCCTGGCTTTTTTCACTCAGCGTAAAGGTTTTGAGATTCCTCCACACTGCCGAGAGCATCAGTGCCCTCGGGTGGACGGACCAGCCTTCGTGTGTCCGTTCACCTCCTGACGGGCGTTGAGGGGCCTCTCTTTTGGGGCTGTTACAGATTGGGCTGCACATGCCATTCCCACTGCGTCTCCATTTCTCTGGGTAGGTGCCGAGGAGTGGGACTGCGGTGGAGGTGCACGTTTAATTATAGGAAACTGTCCAACTGCCGTCCCAAGCGGCTACACCCCCGCCGTCCTGCCGGCCACGGGCGAGGGTCCTGGGTCCCCCCCAGCTTCCGAGCACATGCTTGGTCTTTCTCATCGTAGACATCGTGTGGGCGCCTGGTGGTCCCGCTTTGTGAGCTCAGTCTGCACCCTAACGGCCGAGCGTGTTGATCGCTCTTTGTAAGAGCAGGCACGTCTTTTCAGGTCCTTACTTGCCACCTATGTCTCTTCTCTGGTAAAATGTCTATTCAGAGCTTCTGTTTTTAAAATCAGGTGGTTTGTGTTCTTGTCCTTGAGTTCATTATGTATTCTGGTTATAAGAGTTTATCAGACGTATCGTCTGCAAATATATTCTCACAGTCTTGCCTTTTCTTTCTTTTTTCTTTAACAGTGTCTTTTGAAGAACAAGTTTTTTGTCGATGAAGTCCAGTGTATCAGTTTTTCTTTTAAGGCTCATGCTTTTTGTCACCTGTGTAAGGAATCTTTGCCTAGGTCAAGGTCACCAAGATTTTCTTTTCTGCTTTCTTCTAGAAGTTTTATAATGTTAGCTTTTCCATTAGGTCTGTTACTGAGCTTTGTATAAGGTGTGAGGTTAGGGAAGACATTTATGAGTTTGTTTGTGCATTTGCGTAGGAATATCTCATTGTTTTAGTACCGCTTGTGAAAAGGCTATCCTTTCTTCACTGAATAATCTTTGCAACTTTGTCAAAAACTCACTTGACCATATATGGGTCTATTTCTGGACTGTCTATTCCATTCCATGGGTCCACATGTCACTTCTCCTGTCAGTACCGTACTGTCTGGATTATATAGACCTTGGAAGCAAGCAGGGTGAGTCCTCTAAAGTTGTTCTCCTTTTGCAGAATTGTTTTGTCTATTCCAGGCCTTTTGCCATTTCCATATAAACTTTAGAGTGAGCCGGTAAATTCGTTCAAAAAAGCCTATTTGCATTTTGTTTGGCATTGCACCGAATCCAGTGTTCGGGAAAACTGATCTCATAGCAGTGCTGAGCCCATGAACATGGTGTATCTGTCTATTTGTTTAGGCCGTTTCAGATTTCTCTCAACAATTCTATAGTCTTAGGTAAAACAGACTTGCACATCTATTAACAATATAGTCATAGATTTTTATGTTTTTGTCAGCATTGCTAATGGAATTGTTTTTATTACTTTTCTTTTTAATAAATTTATTTATTTATTTACTTATTTTGGGCTGCGTTGGGTCTTCGCTGCTGTGCGCGGGCCCCCTCTAGTTGTGGTGAGCAGGGCCCGCTTTATTTTGGGGTCATATTCAGATTGATAATCAATAAAAATTTGTGGTGTTACGTGAGAGTCTAGTTTCATGCTTCTCACAAGGAGCTCAGTCACCCCAGGGAAATATGGCTCTCTTCTCCAGGGTTCTGAGGCCCCTCCTGTCACTGGCCACGTGTCCGAGCCCCGTGTCTGTGTGTCTGTGGGTCTACAGGCAGTCTGTCCACTCGGTCACTCTGCCTCCCTCCCCTGCAGAACTGCACGCTATGTCCCACGCATGGCGGCCCCTCCTGGCAGGAGGCTCACCTCGTCTGCTTCTCCCTGCGGTGTCTCCTGACCAGGGGCCTTTGCATTTCTTTATGCAACACTCTTCACTTGCCAATTGTCACAGAATTTCCTTTCTAGCTCTTTTTTTTTCTTTTAAATTTATTTCTGGCTGTGTTGGGTCTTCGTTTCTGTGCGAGGGCTTTCTCCAGTTGTGGCAAGCGGGGGCCACTCTTCATCGTGGTGCACGGGCCTCTCACTGTTGCGGCCCTCTTGTTGCGGAGCACAGGCTCCAGACGCGGAGGCTCAGTAGTTGTGGCTCACGGGCCTAGTTGCTCCGCGGCATGTGGGATCCTCCCAGACCAGGGCTTGAACCCATGTCCCCTGCATCGGCAGGCAGACTCTCAACCACTGCGCCACCAGGGAAGCCCCCCTTTCTAGCTCTTGAGAGTCTGAGTGCGACTGCACAGATCTGTGACTCAGTTTGTGGAGAACAGACATTACATTACGGAGTCTCCCCATCCGTAAGCCTGACAATTATCTTTCTTTCTTTAGGTGTTTTTTAGTTTTTCATTAAATTTCATAATTTTTCCCATAGTTTTATTTCAAGTTTAAAAAGTAGTTTTCTCTTTTAAAAAGTTGACTTTAGTCTAAACGCAACATGGTGCCCTGGATTGGATCCTGGGACAGAAAAGGACGTTAGTGGAGAAGGCGGCGGCGTCTGAATACGGCCTGTGGTTTGGCCGATGGCAGAGTGTAGGTCATTTTCGCTTTGATGAACGTACCAGGGTCAACACGGGGTGATGCTGGCCACTGGCGCTCAGGAGCCCTTGGACTACCTGCGTGACTCTTCTGTAAACCTAAGATTATTTCCAAATGAAGTTTTAGGGGTCAGCTTTAATTTACGTACTGTTTAAATAGACATCGTTTCCATCACGTATGAGGCAGCATAATCGGATGCAGCGAAGGTGGTGAACGCTGAGAAGGGTTTTGACCACAGGGGCCACCAGTGCACACACGGAGTCCCAGGAAAACCTGTCTAGAAAGACCCTGGGTTGGGAGCAAGTAGGAGGAGGTTCGGGAATTCAGCACAAGGAAGAACGGCAGGTGCAAAGGCCCTGAGGTAGGAACATCGCAGCCCCTCACTCCACGTCGCCCCCCGCAGGCCTGCAGAGAAATCTTAGCATCTTCATCTCCTACAGAGTCGGGGTGGGTATTACATCAGGGAGGGAGGAGAACCTGGGGGCCGTGGACTGAGGGACGGCGCAGAGCTGCGGCAGGCGGAGGCCAGGGCAGGCCCAGGCCGGCTCCTGTCCACCATCCACAGGCCGGCGTGTGGGCAGACCCCATCTCCTCCTGTGCGGGCACCCCGCGAACGCTGTTCTAGAAAGTTCTCCCTAGCTGTTGGGTTTCTGCGTAACACGCACCCAAGCGTGGGACCTGCTCCAGGGTTAGAGAGGTGCCGCCACCTCATCCTGCACTGAGGTCGTCCCCGGGGCTTTGACCGTCAAGGAGGGCTGGGACCCGCCGCCCCTGCCCCGGCGCCCCCCTCCCCACTAGTCACCAGCAAGGTGAGGCTCCGAGAAGAGCTAGGGCAGGGGTGGGGTCGGCCCCTGTGCCCACACCTCTACGTGGCCGGCACGGCCGGCTGCGGGACCCCCGCCTGGGATTCGGGAGGCTTGGGCTGCGGCTCTCGGTCCAGCCTTGTGCACCGCGTGGGGACGGTGCGGGGGCCGCGTGCGGAGGCGGGGTCGGGCGAAGGGCGGGGCCACGGGGGAGGGCCCGCAGCGACGGTGCCGATCTTGGTGCCTGGCGTCCACACCGCGGTCGAGTGAGCGTTGGTGCCCCGCCCTGGCCGTGGAGAGACCATCGGCCTCCAGAGTCCCCTCCGTGTGCTGGGGTAGCTCTCTGCCTCCGGGGGTCAGCCCGGCGCTCCAGTGGGGGCAGGGCCAGACCCCTGGTCTGGGGTGGGGCTCCTGGTGTGCAGAGCTCAGCACACAGCGGGTGCTCAGTAAACGCCTGTTGGACCACTAGGCCCAGAGCCACACAGCACGTTGGAGGAGCAGGTCTGGGGCCCCAGACCACCCAGGCAGGGAGGCCCCTCCAGCCCCCACCCCAGCCTCCACCCACTTTCCCTCTTGGGAGAGAGATGTAGACGAGACTGGTTCACCCACCTCTGCCTTAAGATGCCAGTACTCTCCAGGGGGCAGAAGGAGCTATCGGTCACTCTCACTTTAGTGTGAACGAGCTTGTTCAGGGGGGATTTGCGTAGAAGCTGGGCCGCCGGCCAGGGAGGCTGGGAAGGTTGCAGCTGCTCGCGGACTGGGGCTTGTCCCTGCTTGCCCCACAGCCCGCCGGGGACGGCGGCCCCAGAGGTGGGGAGATGCCAGCCCCTCATCCAGGGAGCGATGAGACGGTGTATCAGCAGCCCTGCTCATGACCAGTTTCTTGAGCCACTGGCTTGAAATCTCCTTTGCAGAATTCTGCAGACGTGGGTGGAAACTGACGCGAGGCTCTTGGTTTTCTGTTAGCATCTGTATCTGTGCCATCGGCCGAGCCCCATCCAGGCGGGCTCCCCGTCCCTGCAGTGACTGTGGTGGCAACTACCCTGCGACGCTGTAGTAGTTTCAGCAGCTAGGAAGGCCCACGTGGTGCAGGCGTGGCCCGGCCCGACGGAGGTCTAGTTTTCAGCCCAGAGCACTCAACCAGAAGTTGCCCCCTTCCCACCAAGTGGTTCCCTCTGCCCACACGGGGCAGGGGTGTCACTCCCGAGGAACGGGCAGATGCGTCATTGGTGCAGGTGTCTCAGGGCAGGGAGTCTCTCCAGGTTCCGTGCTGCACGGACCTGTGCAGCCTCAGAACAGAACAGGAGTCCCCGCAGCGCTGAGGAGGACAGCGCAGTGGAGACTCCGAGAGAAGCGGGCAGGACAGAGCCGGGCCTCGAAGCCAGGGCGGGGAAGGGGGCACCCCTGGGTATGGGCGTAGAGGGCTGGTGGCGTCAGCAGCCACACACCCACCTCGCGGCTCGTTCCCGAGGCGCAGACTCAGCTAGCCTTGGGCCGCGCTTGGGAGGGACCATCACAGGATGAGAGGGCAGAGGCAGGACCTGCAGAGACCGGTGGCTGGAGAGGCGGGGGGCAGGACGGCGGTCACAGGGCAGCAACCTGGCCCGGGGTCCACTCAGGAGCGTGGCTGGTTCCCAGGGGGTGTGCAGGGGTGACGGGGCGCTGGCCTCACACCTATTGGCCATGTGTGGGTATGTGCTGGGCGCTTCTGGGGGACTGGCCGCAGGGGCTGAGGTCGGCTGACCCGCAGCGCTAACCCCTGCGCTCCCCTCCCCATGACGCCCGTGCATCCGGGTGCAGTGGGGCTGGGGCCACCGCGGGCCAGGACCACGCTCTGAGGCAGTAATTACGCACCTCTGTCCCGGGGGCCGAGCCAGAGAGGCATCCGAGGAGGTGTTTGTTGTCGCCTGTGAGTCAGGAGCTCGCGAGGAAAGTGCAGCTGGCGAGGCAGAGAAGTTATGGCCTTGGGGCTGCCACATGCAGCCGCCAGCAGCCCTGCACAGTGACCCAGAGCCCGCCAGACGCCTGTCGCCTGTCCCGGGCGCCTCAGCTCACACAGCCGTGCACTCAGCCACGCTGCCACGTTGGGGAGGCTGAGCCTCTGCTGCACTCGGGCCCGGAGAAGACGCACGCGCGCGCGCACACACACACACACACACACACACACACACACAGCTGCCCTCAGACACTGGCAGACACACACGCTCCACCCCAGGAGCTCACGCACACGCAGCCGCGGCCCAGAGGCCTGAGGCTGCCGCCCTGCTGGACGGGAGCCAGGCAGGGAGAGGGCGGGCCCTGCCTGACTGCCGCCTCCCTGTGCCCAGGGGCCACCAAGGACATGGGCAAGATGCTCGGGGGCGACGAGGAGAAGGACCCTGACGCCGCCAAGAAGGAGGAGGAGCGGCAGGAAGCGCTGCGGCAGGAGGAGGAGGAGCGCAAGGCCAAGTACGCCAAGATGGAGGCCGAGCGCGAGGTCATGCGCCAGGGCATCCGCGACAAGGTGCGCGCGCGGGGGGGTGCGGTGCTGCCGCCGGGGGCCCCCTCGCCCCCTCCTCTGCAGCTCTAGAGCAGACCCTGGGGTGGTCCGGCGGGAGGGGCACAGGCCGCCGGGGTCACCGCACCCCAGGGTGCACGCCTGCCACACGGGCTCACCGGGACGGGGCTCACTCTGCGCGGCCCCGAGTCCTTCCTGGGCCTGATGGCAGGGACCCGGTCCCATGCTCCCGGGCTCCTCACACGGGGTCAACCCTAGCCCAGCTCTTCCTGTTGCCGACCCCGGGGCTGCCCCAGAGGACCCGGCGGGGGTCCACCCGGAGGCGGGGGCAGCGCAGCGCAGTCAGGGGCTGGCCCACAGGCAGGCCCTGGGTCGGTGGGTCGTCATGGGCGGGGGAGGCACCTCACCACCCCTGGGTGGGCCTCAAGCAGGGAGTTGGGGGAGCGGACCTGCGAGCTGTGAGGTCTGGTTGGGGGCTGGCTGCAAGCTGGAGGCCACGACCTTTTCCAGAACCATCTGGGCGACCTTCCCCTGTGCGTGAGGGCAGTGAGAGCATCGTTCCAGGTGCGGAAACCGAGGCCCAGAGCAGGGGTGGGTGTATGAGGCTGAGTCGGCAGCTAGGCCACAGGTGGGCTGTGCCCCAGGGGCATGTCCACCGCCCAGCCTCAGTTGCCCATCCAGCGCCTGGGTCAGAAGGGCTGGAGAGGCCGGGAGAGGGCAAGTGTGGGGCAGCAGCTCTGGCCTTGTCCGGAGTGGGCTGGGCTGGGCGCCAGGTGGAGGACAGGAGCCCTCCCTAGGAGCCCAGGGCGTCCCTGAGCCACGTGGCGTCCCAAGGTCCACACCATCTCGGGGCTCGCCCGCCGCCCTTGGCCCCGCACAGGCCAGGCCCCTCCGTCGAAGGCGCTCGGTTCCAGTCACTGGGTCCTGGGGCCCAGGTGGGGAGCTCAGTTTGGGGGATGCTGCTTCGCTTGCTTCTGTCCTGGCCCCTCACCCCGACACCCCCGTCTCTGGGCCCGAGGGAAGCGCTCCCAGACATTGGGCATGAAATCTGTGGGTAGGGGGCCAGGTGGGGGTGGTGGGGGCCTCCTGAGGGCATCTCCACAGTCCCCAGCCCTAGGGGGACCAGCCAAGGTGCCCGGGCTTCGGGGCGGGACGGCTCAGACCGCAGAGCCCTCCCACCTACTTGGTGTCTCAGCACCTCAGCCTGACGCAGAAGCTGAGGTGGGGGCACAGGCGGGGCGCCTGCAGGTCTCTGAGCCCACAAGGGGTCCCCCACATTGATGGGGGCCACTCACCCTGATGTTCCCCCCACTGGTCACTGGGCACCTTTCCTGGGACCTGCAGAAAGTTCGAGTTGATTTTGCTGGGATGGCAGCTCGTGAGCCCCCCACCCCCAGGACCAGCCCTGCTGCCGTCCTGACTTGAGGACTCAAGGCTTTTTGAGCTGTTTGCGGAAGAGCCAGGAAGTGGATCAGACAGCAGAGCCGGCCAGACCCCACTCGGGCTGTGCTGGGGGACATCAGCGTAGCCATCGGGAAATGGAGGACAGGGCTGGGGGGAGTCAGAGGATAGAGAGACAGAGATACAGACAGAAACAGAGAGACAGAGACAGAGTGAGAGCCGCCCAGGCAGAGTATCTTCTGAGACGGGAGTAATGGGGGGTAGCCCCGAGGGTGGGACAGAGACCGAGAGATGGCGGGGAAGGATGGGGAGGTCCGTCTGTCCACTGTCCATCTGTGTTCAGCCAGCCTGCCAGCCATGGCCTGGCCCCAGGTGGACACCTAGTGGGGAATCCTGGGGGGTGAACTTATTCATCCCAGCCCTCGAGCCCCCAAAACAGGTCCCAGTGTGTGGCCAGGTCGGAGCCCCCTGGGGGTGTGGCGCTGTGGGCACGGCTTCCCCAGCCTCCCCCCTTGTGAGCCAGCTGCCCGGTGAGCCCTGCCCCAAGCCTCGGGAGCTGTCCAGGAGCTCAGGTATGCATGTAGGTTGGGGCCACGGCTCAGCCAGGGTGGGGGTGGGGGCAGGCGCTGACAGTGTGGGTTTCTGTGCATAACACACTCCGCTCGTTTTGCCTTTAATAGGAAAGGCCCTTCTGTCCCTCCTCTCTCCACACCCGCCAGTGGCCCCCATTTCTCCCAGGGCCCCAGCCCTACGTGTGCGGTGACCTCTCCCCGCCCCCAACGGGGCTCCCACTGCCCCAGGGCCTTTGCATGGCTGACTGCTCCTCTCTGGAGCCCCCTGAGGCTCCTCCCCCCGCCCCCACTCCTTGCCTGTTTCATTTTGCTCTGCACCTGCCTTCGCCTGTGGCGCTCATGCTTTTTACGTGTGAGCTGTTCATTGTCCTGCCCTCACGGGGAGGACGGGAGCTTTGCCGGCCTGCACCTGCGCTGGGATGCTGAGCTAGCAGTGAGTGAATGAGTGTGTGAGTGTGTGAGTGTGTGAGTGAGTGAATGAGTGTGTGAGTGAGTGATGAGTGAGTGAATAGGCATCAGCTCCAGGGTCCTCTTCGTCCTCTGGGACATCTAGTGGGACTTAAAGGTCACAGAGTGAGTCCCAGTGGAAGTGGGGATGTGCCCCGCCCTGAGGGCAGCTGAGGTCCTGCGGCTCCATGTGAGGCCAGGGGGCAGGGTGACCCTCACCCACCCCCAACCCCAGCCAGGGACGGGCGATGGATCATGTGCTCCCCGTCCTCAGGACCCCAGCTTCCGGGGCGGCCACATGGAAGGCTGCACCCCTTGGCAGAGCCCCAGGGCCCTCCAGCCTGTGCCCCGTGGGTCCCCTGGGCAGGGGTCCTGCTTCCCCAGACGAGCACCCCGCCATCTGGGGCCCGCGTTGGGCGGGTGAGCGCCTTCGCTTCTGAACCGCCTGCACGGGCCCCGGGCTGCTTCTATAGCCCCCGCCAACCCCCAGACCCGCCGTGGCTCCACCAGCCGCAGCGGCAGGCCTCATCCCACCGGGCCCGGGCCTGCTTCCTGCGCACATCCGGGGTCTGATCTGGGCCGCCCAGGGGCCGGGGTGGTGTCCACCGAGTCCAGTGGCCAGGGCAGGGGTCAGAGCCGGCCCCCGCCCCGCGCACTGGCTGGGCCCAGGTTTCCTCACCGTCCCTGCCAGAGCAGCTCTCCTGCTGTCGGGGGTTTAGGCGGGACTAGTGCGCCAGGGCCCGTTCCTGGAGGGCGGCCTGCAGGGACGGTGTGGGGTGTGTTGGGGAGCACACAGACGCCTGCTGGGGCCCCCCGACCAGCACAGAGCTGAGTCCGCCGGGTGGGGGCCTTTCCTGGGTGACTGCAGAGCTAACCAAGGCGGTGGCCACTGGGCCAGGCCTGGGAGTGTGCAGGGAAGAGGGCGATGGTGAGCTGCCCCCACTCGTGGGTCAGAGGCAGCTCAGGACAGGCCTGCCACATTCTGGATGCTGGAGCCCCAGGAGCCCCAGGTGCCCCCTGGCGATGCAGGGTGCAGGCCAGAGCACACCCCTAGCCCCGGCTGTCCTGACTCTGACGGGAGCTCAGCGCCTGGCGCCCCTGCCCACCGACCCCTCCCCCTCCCCACGCCCCCAGGCCCTGCCCCCGCGAAGTCCGCGGGACACCCGTGTCCTCAGAGACCTTCTCCACCCGGTGTGCTTAGGCAGCTCCCTGCTGCCCTCCTGCTCCCCACAGGTGGGAACCCTGGCCTTCAGGTGTGGCTCGCCCAGTGGCCCTCGCTGGCCCCGGGGCTCCTGGTGCCGTGTCTGCCTACCCACTCCCAGACCTCAAGGCTGGTCAGAGAAGAGGGTACAGAGCTGCATGGCACGGGATCCCATCGAGCTGCGCCGTACAGGGCCCCATCGGGTCGGGGCGGGGGCTCCATCAGGTGGGGGCCGAGGGGCCAGGCCGGGGTCACGCGTCGTCCGGGCGCCCGGCTCCCCAGGCGACCTCGTCTGCATTCCGGACTTACCATCTCAGGCGCCGGCAGGCGCTGAGCTGCGCGGGTCCAGGTTGGAGGGGAGGCTGGCCCACCTGCGTCATTTGCATACGCTCTTCCTGATTTGCATACCCACCTTCTGGTTTGCGCACGCACTGCCAGGTTTGGTGCTTCCTGCTGCCCACGTTCCGCAGCCTCGAGCCACAACCACCCTCAAGCCAGCGCCGAGCTGGTGGGTCCGAGTCGGTCCGGCCCCCACATCTCAGGTTTATGCTGAGAGTAACAGGTGTGGGCACATACGGATTCCCACCGGTAAGGAGTACCGCATTGCCCAGGGTGCCGGCCGCCCTGGGCTCCCTCCCGGCCACGGGGTGTGTGGTGGGGCCCTGCCGTCTCAGTGGTTGGGGAGGATGGGGGGTGTCCAAACCGGCTCGCAGCCAGACCACATCAGAGTCAGGCTCTGGCGGCACCCCAGAGAGTAAGGTGGCCCTCAGGTGTGCCCAGAGTGGCGTTAGCCTCGGAATGAGCCTCTGGAGCAGCTGGGTTGGGGCCTGGAGTCTCCTTCCTGGACCCTAGAGGGGAGGACCTGACACAGGTCCCTTCCCAACCCCGAGTCAGGGAGGCCCCTCTGCTCGACCACATACCGCATGTTCCCGCTCTTACGTGTGTGCCACTGTCACCCGCCCGTTCCGCCAGCACCGTGTGTTCCCCTGAGCATGTGCACCTTTGCTGTGAGTGTGTGTGGGCTTCGGCCACCACAGCCCCCCGTGGTGAGGAGGTCGCGGCAGGTGTGGTGACCCAGGAGGAGGGCTGTGCTCCTAGGGCCAGTCCACCCGAGTGGCTGCAGTCTGGTTGGCTTGTCGCACTCTCCATCCTGAGCTGACCTGACGGTGCTCAGTGCGGAGGCCCTCTGGGTAGCGTGCCGCTGCTCAGAATATACTCTGGTGCCCTACGCCCCCCACCCCGCACGGAGACCCTCTCCCCGCTCCTGGCTCTTGTTCACGGTGCACAGGGGCCTTCAGGCTGCCTGGAGCCCCTGCTGAAGAAGGGTAGACAGACCCGTCATCCCTGCCGCCTCTGGCTGAGGGGACCCAGGCTGCGCTCTGGTCACCGGTGGGCCGAGAGCATGGCCTCCCTCTTCAGACTCTGCTGAACGTGGGCCTTGCCTCCGCCATGCCTGAAGCCATCCGCAGCCTCGAGGGAGGAGGTGGGTGCAGAGGTTTCCCTCAGTAAGCTGGGGAGTGGGACACAGCCAGCCCCCACCCCCCAACCTGGAAACAGAGGGAAGGGTCTTCTTGGAGGGCCAGGGTGCCCTTCCCCCACACACACCCCCACACCTGCCACAAGCACCAGAAGCAGAGCCCACCGCTTCTTCCAGGAGGGGCTGGTGAGCAGAGATGGCCGGGCATGGGGGATCCTCCCCAGGGCCAGCAGTCCTGCACTGTGTGCTCCCCAGGAGGGTTCTGTCTGTCAGTAACGGATAATTCACCATCGCTGACACCCACACGTGCTCCCCAATGCTTCCTCTTTACCTCATCAGTGCTTCTGCTCCCAGACATTCCCTAATGTGTGAGCCAGGACCGCAGACCTGGCCAAGGGGCACCCCTCTCCCCAGCCTGGGAGGGTCCTGAGCTCTGCCCCCCAGATGGGCGACCTGCCCCCCAACACACCAGGCCAGCTTGGTCCCACCAGGTTCCCAGCAGCCCTAGGGCAGGAGGCGTTTCCCTGGTCTCATGGCCGCATGGCCGCAGGCGCACGCGCATCAGTGCTCTGTTCATCCGGGAGGGCTGGTGAGGACGCTGATGGGCCTGGCGGAGTAGGGGTTCGTCTCCTAGAAACTTACTTCCTCAGTTCTGAAGGCTAGAAGCCCAAAATCAAGGTGTCAGCAGGGCTGTGCTCCCTCTGAAACCTGAGGGGGAGAATTCTTCTCTCTTCCGGTTTCTGGGGGCTTCCGGCAATGCATGTGTCCTTGGCTTGTGACAACGTCGTTCCGAACCCTTTCTCCGTTTTCACCTTCTACTCTGCGCATCCTTTTCTTTCTCTTACAGGGAAACTCTCTTTGGATTTAGGGCCCAGGAAGAGCGCATCTCTATTCTTACCTAATTATATCTGCAAAGACCCTATTTCCAAATAAGGTCACATTCTGAGGTTCCAGGTGACATGAATTTTGGGGGGACACCATTCAATCCACTGATGAGAGGAGATGTGGGAGAGGGCTCAGGGCAGAGACACACGCAGGAAACCAGAATTGGGGGCGCTCAGCAGTGCCCAGGGGTGTTGCTGAGGTCACACCTAGATGGGGTTCCAGGACATCCACCTGGAAGTGACCGCCGGACACGGAGCATGCAGTGACCCCCCAGGGACTGGGGTCTTGGTGGCATCCGGGGGTACTTGGCCAGGCAGGAGGGTGTGGCCACATGTCGCTGGACCGAGGATCTGGGCTGCGTGGGGCCTGCCACCCACAGAACACCGGCTTCTCCACCGCTGTGGGCAGGCGTTCTGCCCCGGCTCCCTCCGCTCCGGGACCGCAGCCCAAGGCGGGCTGAGGACTGCGCCCGCTTCCCCGGAAGGCGGGACCGCGGGGGGGCGGGGCCACGGCCAGCGCCCCGCCCCCACGGAGAACCGCGACTTTCGTCGTCCCCCTCCCCCGCTCCCTCTCCCGCGGTTCCACCCTCAGCGGGGTCCCCCGTCCAGGCTCCCGCCGTCGCCCCCGCCCCTCCCGGCAGCCTCCGGGGTGGGGACCGCCCCTGCCGGGGCTCTTGGTGGTCGTCCGCTCCCGCACACGCCTTTCTCAGCCGCAGGTGCTGCCTCCAGAGGCCCCTCGGCCGATCCCGCCAGCGCAGGGTGGGTCTAGCCCGCCCGGGTCCCGAGAGCGCCCCTCCCGGGGCTGGGACCCGGGGCCGGGACCTGCCCGCCTGAGCCCGCCCGCCCTGTCCCCCGCAGTACGGCATCAAGAAGAAGGAGGAACGCGAGGCCGAGGCCCAGGCCGCCATGGAGGCCAGCGCGGAGGGCAGCCTGACGCGGCCCAAGAAGGCCATCCCGCCGGGCTGCGGGGACGAGCCGGAGGCAGAGGAGGAGAGCATCCTGGACACGGTCATCAAGTACCTGCCCGGGCCGCTGCAGGACATATTCAAGAAGTAACGCCCCTGGAGCTGGACAGGAGCCCGGAGCCCCGCCCCCTCGCCCACCCCCGTCCTGCCCTCCGCGGAGGCGCCTGAAGGGATGTCGGGAGCAGAGTGCAGCCCCCCAACGCCAGTATAAGCCATAGCCCTAGGTCTATCCGCCTGCCTGGCCCCCTCAAGCCTGGGGAGCCTCCGCCCGCCTCTCACCCCATCCCCGCACCGCGATCGCCACCGCCTCCGAGGGAGGGGCGCCCGGCCCCCCCACGGCCCCCGCGGTCCGGGCTGCAGGCCCCGGGGACTAGCCCACGGGCTCCTCCGGCAGCGGGTGGATTGGACCTGCCCCAGAGCCTGGGAAGCCCCTTCTCGCTCCTCCCTTCACCGCCCACCCAGCAGGGCCCGTGGCCAGGGACACCAAAAGGGCCGGCCCTGCGTTGGTGGGCGCCTGTCGGGCTCACACTCGGAAGCACAGCCATAGTACGGGGCGCGGTCGTGAGGCCGGGGTGGGGGCTGGGAGGGGCGAGCAGCTGGCGCCTGGGGCTCAACCCCCGCGGTCAGCCTGGACCCCAAGCCCTACCCCGCACCGACGCCCGGGTTGCTGAATCTGCCGTCCACCGCTCCCCATCTGCACCCCTTCCCTTCTTCGTCCACCTGTGTCTGTCCTCCGGCCCCCTCCTCGGGAAGGCTTTGCTTCTTAGGACTGCTGTGGCCCGTTCTCCTCTCCACGAAGGGAGAGAAAGTGATAGGCTTAGGGGGACACTCTCAGACCCCCGTCCTTCACACACCCTTGTCGCTCAAGCTCTTCGGCGTCCGTGAGCAGCCCAGCTGAGCCCGGCACACTCCCCTCCCTGGTTGGCACCTCCTGTACCCTCCGAGGCTGCTCGGGGGACACCCTGCCCTCACCCTCCGAACACCCACACCTTCACCCAGAACCGGGGAGGAGGCCCAGAGCCCTGTGGGCCGAGCGCTGTGCACCGGCAGGAGGGTGTGGCGCGGAAGGCCGGCCCCGCTCCCTGCAGGCCCTCGAGGGGGTCGTCCCAGCCGCAGAGCCCGCCCGGTTGGACGGAAACGACCGCGGACCTCCCAGCTCCCCCGTGGCCTCTGCCCTTGTGTAATTTGCATCACAATATGTCGAATCTCAGGTAAATGAGGTCTTCTGTGTTTGAGGAGTTTTATCTCGACAGAAAGCCCATCACCTCGGTCCCTGGGGCCCTTTCTGTCCACATCTAAAGTTCATCGTGTCCAGTGTTGCGGGCCCGGGGCGCGGCCCTCCCCAGCTCCTTAGAGAAGCCATAACGACTAGACGGCAATACCGACCCCTGGCGCCCACCCCCACCATCCCCCGCCGTCCGCGCTGCGCCCCGACACCTCCCGGTTCCTCGTCTTTTTTAAACGCCTGTTTTCACACTTTAAAAAGCCAGCTCTGAGCAGACAGGGCGTCGTCTCGTAGAAACCCCGCATCCTGTCCCCAGCGCGTGGGGCGCCCAAGCCGCCGAGCTTAGTGTAGACCGTGGATGTCCTCTGTCCGTCTGTCCCGGCGCCTGCGCTTCCTCCTGCATGTCGGGGGCAGCTGCGTGTGTTCTCTCTGGATGGAATCACAGCCAATAAACACCACAGTGATTTAATGTGTGTGGCCATTCCCTCCGGAGCCCTGATTTCCCTGGGAGGCGATGGGGATGGAGGGTGCAGCCGGGGTCATGGCGGGAGGGCCGGGATGCACACCCTTTGGGCCCTGTTGGACGACCCCCACTAACCCCTGCACCCGGCCAGATGGGAACACCTTCCCCTTTTGCTGGGGCCGCTGCAGGGGCTCCCCGCCGCCCTTTCTCCCTAAGGAAGTCCCGGCCAGAGCCATCTCCCCTTGAAATGCAGCCCGGCCCCTTCCTCAGCGCCCCCTCCCCCCAAGTCTCCCACCTGCAGCACAGGCCCCATCCCTGGCCTTTCCTGCCCCACAGCTATACCGGGCCCTGGGGCCCAGGTCCCACTGTGCTGGCCACACCTTGGGCCCAGCGGGGAGCTGAGGCTCAGCCCTGGGGTCCTGCCCATCGTTGGTCTGGTGGTACCATCCCTCCTCCCTGTGCCCTCAGGGAGGCATCTGTGTCCCACACCTGCCTGTCGAGGCTGAGGCCTAACGAGGTGCCCGTGGGACCTGCTGGCTCTGAAGCCTGGCCCGGGGTACCCCGACCCCACCCCGAGATGCCACGGCCACGTGTGTCCCCAGAAAGGCCTTGTTTGACCTCCATTTCTGGGGGCCTCTCTCCAGGAAAGTGGTATCTGTGACCTTCCTCACACTGCTGGCTGAGAACGCCCGGGAGCCTTCCGGCAGAACTTGCCCAGTCTCAGCAAACAGAAAGGACACCCCTGTCCCCTTCCCCACCCCCATTCCTCTTCCCCTCCCCACCGAGCTGTGCCCAGAATACTGCCCTGGACCCATTGCCCCTTTGCCTCTGCCTCGGAACTCGGACAGAAGCCTGTGTAGCCAACTCTGGCTTTGGGATCTGTGAGCCACCGCCCCCAGCATAGCTCCTCTCAGGAGGGCACCCCAAGCAGGCCCCATCATCAGTCCCCACCCCCAGCCTGGCCTGGACTCATCTCAGTCTTGAGCAATGAGCCAGGTGTGCCGGTGACCTGGATCGCCTTCCCTTGGGACCCCAGCCAGCCCTTCCTCAGTGCCTGGTGGGGCAGACCCCTTGGGTGCCAGGTCCCAGGACTCCAGGGAGAGGCACTCGCTCACTTCAGGCTTGCTGAGCCCCCGTGCTGTGCAGAGCTTTGTTCTAGGCACCGGGGGTAATTGAGGTCCCTTCCTCCCGGGACTGATTGCTCCAGTGGCCAGATGATAAACACATAATAAGTCAGGTGGTGGTTTCTTCCGTGTAGGAAACTGAGCAGGATAAGGTGGCAGAGAGGATGGTAGGGTAGCTGTTTCACCCCCGAGGAGGTGACATGCGCAGACAGGCCCCAACGAAGAAAGGAGGGAGCCCCGTGGGCCTCTGGTGGGAGCGCATTCCAGGCAGGGAACAGCAGCGCCAGGGCCCTGAGGCAGGAGCCACCTGGGCACTTCAGAGTGGCACTAGGGCTCCGCCGACCGTGCCCTTGCCCCTGGGCTGGCTTTAGGACCACACTGCCTCTTCACAGGGTCTCCTTCCTTTCAGAAGTTAACTCTATTTTGACAAAGCAGAGCCCGCTTTGATACTCGGCCCCCCAGAGACGTCCTGCACTGCGCAGCAGGCGGGTCCTCGCCCTGGTCCCTGTGGGCAGCCAGCCCGGGGCAGCACTCTGCCTGGGTTTGTTGTCTCTCCTCTCAGGCGCCCTGCACTCGCCCAGCTGTACGATCACCAGCCACTTAACCATCAAGCCTGTCACGACACATTTTTAAAGATCTGGCAATAAAGGACCATCTTGTCTAGTTGTGCTAATCTGCAGCTAGACAATCCTGCCGTCCACAATCGCAGCCAGCGGGGCTCGGTGAACCCTGGGTCTGGGCCACCTGTCCACACAACTGAGAACCTGCTCCACTCCTGCCTCAGCCGGTTCCCGTCAGGTCCGAAGGGAGGGGTAGCGTCTCGGGTGAAGGGTGGGTCTCTTGGAGCCGGGCTCGCGCTCGGGCCGAGGGGCGGGGTTGAGGAAGTCGAACTGGGGAGCTTGGCTTGGACAGGACTGGGGCGGGGGTGGGAGTCAGGCTGGGGGGCGGGACCTGGGGCGGGATCGGAGACGGGATTGGGGGGGCGGGCTGGGCCGGGACTGGAGGCGGGGTTTGAGGGGGAGCTCAAGCCGGGGGGCTCGGCTGGGGGCGGGATCGGAGGCGGGATGCGGGAAGCCAGGATGAGAGGCAGAGCTGGAGGCGGGACTGGGGATTGGCTCGGGCTGCTGCAATGCCTGCCAGTGTCGGTCAACATCTACGTGGCCCGGAGGATGGAAGGGCCTCAAGGCAGGACCCAGCCCAGTGCCACTAGACCTGGGCGCTGAGTCGAGGCGTCGGGGCCACGCGCGGACCCCTGGCGTCCCCCGCCCCCGTCCCGGCCCCGCCCCCGCCCTGGACGGCCTGAGCCAATCAGCGCGTGCCGGATCAGGCCGCTGCGATTGGCTCCGAGAGGGTCACGTGGCAGAAGCCTGTTTAATCGGAGCCCGGGAGACGCCAAAGCAGGAGGGGTGGTTCGCGGCAGGTCTGGGACTGTCCTCGGGCTCGATACCCGAGTGTCGTCCCTGTTGCCCCCCCACCCCACCCCGCGCGTCCTCCGAGCCCTCCCCGGGCCAGGCTGAGCTGCGGCAAAAAGGGGAACGCCCGTGTCCCAGAGGACCGCCAGCTGGGGTGGAGGGCAGCGAGGTCCAGGCGGGGCACTGACCCAGTGCTTACGAGGCCCCGCGCTGGAGAGGAGACGCGCCCAGCCTGGTGCGCACAGCTTGTGTTGGGACAGACAGCAGAGGGTCGCCACCCTCGCCCGGGGAGCTGAAGCCAGCTCCCGGTGGGGTCATCCCTCCCGCCCAGCGGCCCTGCCCCCAGACTGGCCCCCCGAGGTGAGGCGGTGAGGGTGTGAGGCCCGGGTGGTCCCAAGCTGGCTCAGCAGAGGTTTCTGCCTGTCTAAGGACAGAGCTGGGGGGACCACATAGTGGTCCCTGCGGCACCGTGGGAGCTGGAGCTGAGGAGGGGGCTCGGGGGTGGAGGAGGCTCCAGCGGCAGTGCTGGCCGGTAGTGGGTCTTCACTCTGCTGCCTGAGGCTTGGGGAAGAACCAGAGTCCTGGGCACCCAGAATCCTTCACTATCACATCGCTTGTCCCTGAGGGTGGGGCCTGGCTGTGCCCCAGGGTCTCCACTCAGGGCCGAGCACCAGCCCCCAGGCCCCAGTGGTGCCCAGGGTGACTTCTCAGCTCCGAAGATGAAGCATATGGGAGGTGACGTTTAATTTGATTTCTACAAAATAAACAATGTTTCTTGGACCCTTGAGTGAGTGCATTGAGATTTATGCTGCGGAGAGGGCAAAGGACGATGCCGGGAAGGAGAGGAGGGCCCGGCCTGGCTGGGGAAAGGCCTGAGGCTGGGAGGGGACAGGGTGAGGCCCCGGCAGAAGCTCCTGGCTGCCGCCCTGCTGCAGCAGGAGACCCAGGGGCTGGGGGGGATCCTGCGCATGGCTCCTGCCGTTCCCTCTCCCTGGCTCTCTCCCAAGTGCCCAGTGCAAAGATGGCTTCTTGGAAAGGCAAATGTTAATGGGTTGTTGACTGGCTTTCGAGCCCCGCCCAAGTGCTGACCTTTAATTTGCTTCAATCTGTGGGTTCCACCGGCAGCTGAGCAGAGCTGCTGCAGAGAGAGCTTGCCCACAGGAGGGCCCTGGGCTCTGTGTCCAGGAGGCCAAACCCCTGATTCTCTCAAAGGAGTCCTAGATTCTAGGGTCTGTCAGCCAGAAGTCAGCCTCTGTCCACACATGTCCACCAGGCACGGGCCGTGGGGCCCTGGGGGGGGGAGCAGGCACTCTCCATCACACCTCCTGGCCCCCTCCCTCACCCGCCCAGAACTGGGGCCAGACAGTAGGGGCTGCACCTGGCCAGAACTCCCAGGCTTAGATGGGAGGTTGACGGTCTGCACAGGTTCTCTCTCCTGCAGTTAATTCCTCATACAGTGAGCGGAAATAAAGTTCAGCAAGTAAGCAAAATTCACCAATCAGGAGGAATTCACCCATGGCTGCGGCAGGAAATATACAAGATGAGCCTGGAAACAAGGAAATGCTAAATCACAAACCGGACCCACAATGATGGGGCATGAGAAAGGGGCGTAGCAGCCACTGACTGAGCTCCCAAACCTGGCCCAACGTGAGCAATGTCGTGCTGGAGAATAACCCATGAGTCCACGCTAGGGTACATGGTTTAAACACATAAGTAAGTCGGGGGGAAGAGACAAATCTGCCACGCAGAGGGGTCCACGTACGGAGATGGAGCAAACGCCCCGCCCCTTCAGCGTGGGCTCCACCTGCTGACTTCCTGTCGAAGCACACAGTGTGGTACAGGAGTTAACAGGGTAAAAGCGAGTGGGGAAGGCTGACTGATGCCACCCCCGCCCCCAGGGGATTGAGGTTACTTTCAGCAGCGACTGGTTGAGTTGGTAGCAGGTGCCCATGATGTGATGAGATGAGAGAGGAAGCCTACCTCTGGGGTCCCCAAACTCGTAACCCCAGTCTAACCCTGAGGAGAACATCAGACCCCATTTGAGGGCCATTACACACCTGATCAGCGCTCCTCAAAACTGTCAAGGTCATCAAAAACAAAGAATGTCTGAGAAACTGTCACAGCCCAGGGGAACCTGAGGGGGCATGACGACTGATGTGATGTGACATTGTAACGAGCAGGACCCTGTGGGGCCTTCCTGGGACAGACACCTTCCCCGCACATGTCCTCCACCTGCCTCTTGTTTGTAGAAAAACTTTAGCCTCCTAGGCCTTCCCTAAGTTCCAAAGAATACATTTAATCAGAGAAGTGAGAAAAATGCAGAGACAAACAGAAATAGTCACGCAAGGCAAAGTGATAATAGTTTAGCCATTAAACACAGTCAGGCACCTGTAGCTCCTCCCCAAGGGCTACCGATAATACTCTGAGCACGTCCTTGAGCTGCTTCGCTGACACTGAAGCCTCCACCAGGTGGGAGAAGCTATGCATGCCACCCACAAGCACGCAGACTCCAGGTCAGTTAGAACCAGAGGCTGATGGTGTTGCCTCGCAGTTACCTCACCACCAACCAATCAGAAGAATGTCCACCCGCTGAGCAGGAACCCGACAACGCCCCTCGATCACCCTGTCTTCAAAAACCCTCCCCTGAAAGCCATCGGCGAGTTTGAGTCTTCCGAGCACCAGCTGCCCTGGACTCCTTGCCTGGCGCCTGCAACGAGCGCTGTGCGCTCCTTCACCACGGCCTGCTGTCGGTAGACGCGCTTTGCTCTGTGCAGGCGAGTGGACCCAGTTTGGCTCCTTAATAACACCCTGGAGCAGAAAAAGGACATCAAGTAAAACAACTAAAGGCATCTGAACACAGAATGGACGTTAGTTAATGCAAATGTGTCAGTGTTGGTTCATTCATTGTGACAAGACGTTAAGAGGACGGGAGACTGGGGGCGGCGTGTGGGGAACACGCCACACTATCTTCATAATTTTCCTGGAAATCTAAAACTGTTCTAAAAGTTTACTGAAAAAGGCATAATGCAATTCAGTTAACATTAAAACCAGCCCCTGAATGAAAGACCGACCCAGGAGAGGGAAGCGCGGGTTCAGCCCCGAGCCAGCTCACGCGCCCGCACAGCCTGAACCCACAGCGCAGTCCTGGCTCCTTCCCGGCTCTGGATGATGCCCCCCGGCCCCGCCCCGTGGGGTGAACCGGGCCGGGTGGCCTGACACCGTCCTGGTCCAGCACAGGTTCGCCTGATTGGCCTGGCCCCTGCCAACCTCTCAGGCCACTGAGGTGTGCAGGGTCCTGGAAAGCCCAGCAGCCCTCCTTCCCAACGCAGATGGAAAAGCAAACCGGCCTCAGAGATGGGGAGAGAGCAGAACCTCGCCTGCGTCTAAGCTGGAACCCAATTCCCGACAGAGCTGGCCCAGCAGGAGCAAAACGGGGGGAGCCCGCAGGGCCAGGAGCTGCCAGGCTACAAACAAGTGGCCACCCGGGCCCCCCCTGGAAGAAAAATAACTCAGGAAACACAACGTAAGAACATGAATTCAATCACCATCAAGTTCTGTGGGAAAGCATCTCACACATCCCTTCAGTAACAAACAGAACACAGAGCGAGCAGCTGAAATCAGGAAGAGATACAGAGATTCAGAGCGCAATTAGCAAACCTGGCCTATTGAACGTACATAGAACTTTGCACTCAACTGAAAAGGACAGAAAATTACATATTCTTTTCAAGTTCCATGAATATTTACAAAAATTAACTGCTGACCGGGCCATGAAGCTATAGTCCCAACAAATCATGGAACTGGCAAAAAGCACAACACATGGGGGACTTCCCTGGCGGTCCAGTGGTTAGGACTCCGCGCTGTCACTGCCGGCGGCCCGGGTTCGATCTCTGATCGGGCAATTAAGATCCCACAAGCCGCTCAGCATGGCAAAATGAAAAAAAAAAATACCCCAAAAACCAAACACGCGGTCTAGCCTCAGGGCAGCTAGTCTAGAGATTAACAACAAAGAAAGATTCAGAAACCCCCATGTTTGGAAATTAAACTTCTAAATTATCCATAGGACAGAGAAGACATAAAAATAGATTGTTGTGTTTTTAGTATGTCATTATAAATTGGTTAAAAGACTGAAATAGTAGAATATAAATATGTATATTTAACTCACCAACTTGTAGAAGAATAAATGGAAAAAACCTTGATTAATCAATAGGGGATAGAAACGAGGGGGGAGAAAAGCAAGTAGAAAGTACAAAAAGGTGGCAAATCCAAGTCCCCATATGTCCAGTTACGTCAGCCGTCAGAGCAGCTGACGGGGTGGCCGCCTGTGTCCCGGGACTCTCTGCTGGTCACTCTGGTCACCTCCCAGCTGCCCGCATCCGCTGCTTCGTCTGACACCTTTTTCCAGACGGCAGCTCTGCCTTTGTGTCCAGCCGCAAGTCCCAGCGAGATGACACTGTAGCACCGGCGGGGGGGTGGGGGTGGCGGGGGGATGCGGGTGAGCTACCCCAGCTCCTTCCACCTGGAACCAGACAGGGAACATCTCCAAGGCACGTGTCCCCCAAGTCCCAAGCTCCCCCACAGGAGTAACCTTTGGTCACCATGAGGCTGGCTCAGGAAGGGGCCTCTTCTGTGCCAATGTCCTGCAGCCGAAATCCTCCAGCAGTGCCCTGCAGCAGAACAAGTTAGGGAGAGAACACACACGATGGGCGTCTCGGTGAGAAGGGACCTCTAGGATTTGGGGGACGGCGGGTGATTTGGGTGGAGAGTTTGAGGAAGCGGGCTTCGTCCTGGCTCAGGTGCCATCAGGAACTGGGGGACCTTCTGTGATGGGGCTTCTCAGTACATCTTATCTGGAGGGGAGAGGGCTAGCGGGTAACACTGTGATCGCTAAACACGGCCAGGGCGGGGATGCTGGGTCACTTCTGTGGTCAGAGTTTACATTTTGTCTGTGTTCGGATGCAGTTACTACGCGCTCTTGTTTATGTCTGGATCCATCAGGGCGGCTCTGCCTGGTGGTGTGTCGTGCGAAACTGCTTCTGTTCGAAGGGGGACGCCAGCACCTGGTGGGGGGGTGGGGCCGGCTCCCGGGGGGCGGGTGGTGGTGAGGGCTCAGCTCCTGGACGTCAGGGCTGCTTTGCTCTTTCACACTGGCTGCCTTCCATCCCCGAATCTCATCCCTGCTTCTCACGTGGTAATTCTGCACCTCCAGGTGAAGGAGTTGGACACCAGCCTTTGTCTTTGGGGTGAATTCTGGGTGACTGTCCACACCAAAAGTGGACTGAGAAAGCAGGCCCTCAGGATGAGATCGGAGGGGTGGCTTTTGGCCAGTGGGGAGGGTTACACCCAGTGACCACACCTGTCCCCTGGTGATGTGCCCAGCACCAAGGCCATAACAGCCACGGCAAGGCTGCAAGGCAGCTAGCTGGTCACTGTTGGTGCCACCAGGATCCTAAAGGGCGTTGACACCCTGACTCAAGGGGCCTCGGGCAGCCTATCCAGAAACCCTGTTTGTCCCGCTACAGCTGCCCAGGACAGGGCTGTGACGGCGGCAGGCCACCACGTCTCCTGCGCTGAGCTGGGCCTTGCTGGGGACGAAGCTCATGGGGTGGAAGTGCCCGGAGGGAGCCCGGGGCCATCTTGAACCCCTTTCCCTTGGAGGCCTGAGCGTGAAGGGCGGCCTCCCCGCAAGCTGTCGCCCTCCTCTTGCAGCTGCTGCCCAGAGAGTAGGGTCCTGCCTCAGCCAGACTGGGCTGGGTCGGAGGGGCAGGGCCCCAGGACCCTGAGCTCCGCCATCTGGGTCCGAGGGTGCCAGGCAGTGGGCACAAGGCGGGTGCCCTCCTGCGGCTCCGAGATTTGAGTCCCGGCAAGGACTCTGGAGCTGGTCCTAAAGTGGAGAAAACCAGTGCCCTTCCGTGGACGGGATGGAGATGGAGATGCTGTACCCAGCAAACACCGCGAGGGCCCCTCCCAACCCCAAGCTGCAGGGTGCGGATTCCAGAACAGATTCCAGAATGATGCGGCCGGTGGTCCCCAACGCCCCTTTACTTCACCGGACCCTCACCAAGCCTGTGACCTCACAGGTGTCAGAGGACGCCTCCTCCCCAGGGGTCAGCGAGGCCCCCGCACCTGGTGCGCAGCCGCTGGTCACTGTGTCTCGGGGTGGGCAGCCTGCACTCCCTAAAACAGCCAGCAGTGTGCGCTCAGCGCGGACCTCCTCCTGGTGGCCATGTCGTCTGAAGAGTGCCCAGGTCCCCTGGACACCCTGCAGGACATCCCACTGGCCCGTGGCATCAAGGCGGGCAGAATGGGGCACGGAAGCTTGAGAGGGTGGAGAAAACCCCAGAGATCCAGGGGCCGCCGACACCAAAGTCTCCTTTTGTGTTCTTCCTTTAAATCGTGGAAGAATTTACATACAGAAATGTGCACAGACCTTAAGTGCACAGTTCGATGATTTTTGACAAACTCTAGGTTACCTGTTCCTCTGGTCAAGATGCAGGAATCTGCCCGTCACCCCAGAAAGCTCCCCCATGCCCCTTCCCGCGCAGCCGCCATCCTCCCCGACAGAAGCAACTGCTGGGCTTCTTCCCACCTCCAGCTCCTGGTCTGTCTGCTCCTCTCCTGGGCGTGAGCGGGGTCGTGTGGTAGGTTCCCTTTTGTGCCCAGCACTTCCGCGTGTCTTGGAGGTGGCTGTGCCCACCTGGCAGAGCCGGGCGTGCGGAGGCCCCACGCTCGCTGTGTCCCCACAGATGACCATGGGGTCGTGTGCACTTCAGTCGTAAAGAGCTGCAGCAGAGTCCCTTTAAGGACGTCCGCCTCTGCTTCTCTTTGGTAAATTCCCACGAGTGGCAGTGCTGGGCTGTGGGCAGGTCCGGCCCAACCGAGAAGAAACACCAGAGCCGTTCTGGGGGCGTCAGCGGAGCCAGCGATGCCTGGAGAACCAGTCCCACGTCTTCGTCAACTGGCCTGTCAGCCTCTCCATCCGTTTGGGCTGCTTTCAAAAAGCACTGCAGACCGGGAGCTTTGACAGCACAGTTACTTCTCACGGTTCTGGAGGCTGGAACCCCGAGATCAAGGTGCCAGCAGATTCGGTGTCTGGTGAGGGCAGCTTCTCGCTGTGTCCTCACGTGACAGAGGGGTGGACGGAGCCCTCGGGGGCTCTTCTAAAAGGACACTAATCCGTCCACAATTGAATCGCCTCCGAAAGGCCCCACCTCCTAACATCATCACACCGGTGTTTAGGATTTCAACTCATGAATCTGGGGGGGGACACACAAACAGTCTGTAACAGTCTAAAGTTTTAGTCGTTTTGGTGGGTTTGTAATGGTGTCTCATCTTGGCTTTAACTTGCTTGCCTGAAGCTCACGGTGAACACTTCTTCATGTGCCTGTTGGCCATTGTCTATCTTCCTTTGAGAAGTCTCTGATCAAATCTTTTGTCCATTAAAAAAATTCGGTCATATGGTAGTTCTATTTATAGTTTTTTGTAAGGAACCTCCATACTGTTCTCCATAGTGACTGTATCAATTTACATTCCCACCAACAGTGCAAGAGGGTTCCCTTTTCTCCACACCCTCTCCAGCATTTATTGTTTCTAGATTTTTTGACAATAGCCATTCTGACTGGCATGAGGTGATACCTCATTGTAGTTTTGATTTGCGTTTCTCTACTAATTAGTGATGTTGAGCATCTTTTCATGTGCCTCTCTAAAAAAAATGGTACTGATGAACCTAGTTGCAGGGCAGGAATAAAGCAGACATAGAGAATGGACTGGAGGACACAGGGTGGGAGGGGGAAGCTGGGGCAAAGTGAGAGAGTGGCATGGACATATATACACTACCAAACATAAAATAGCTAGCTAGTGGGAAGCAGCCGCATAGCACAGGGAGATCAGCTCGGTGCTCTGCGACCACCTAGAGGGGTGGGATAGGGAGGGCGGGAGGAAGGCTATAGAGGGAGCATATATGGGGACATATGTAGGCACATGGATGAGTCACTTTGGTGTACAACAGAAACTAACACAGTGAAGTTTGTGAAGCAAACTTATAATTGTGAAGCAATTATACTCCAATAAAGATTAAAAAAAATTGGAAAGGTTCATGCACCCTAATGTTCACTGCAGCACTATTTACAATAGCCAAGGCATGGAAGCAACCTAAGTGTCCATCAACAGATGAATGGATAAAGAAGATGTGATACACAGACACAGACACACACACACACACACACACACACACACACTATAATGTACTCAGCCATAAAATAAAATAAAATAATGTCATTTTCAGAAACACGGATAGACCTAGAGATTATCATACTAGATGAGGTAAGTCAGACAGAGAGAGACAAATATCCTATGATATCACTTATATGTGGAATCTAAAAAATTGATACAAATGAACTTATTTACAAAACAGACTCTCAGACATAGAAAACAAACTTATGCTTACCAAAGGGGAAAGGAGGGGAGGGATACATGAGGAGTTTAGGATTAACAGATGCACACACTACATATAAAATAGACAACCAACAAGGACCTACTGTATAGCACAGGGAACTATATTCAATATCTTGTAATAACCTGTAATGGAAAAGAATCTGAAAAAGGATATACCTATATATCTGAATCACTTTGCTATACACTTGAAACTAACACAACATTGTAAATTAACTACATTTCAATAAAAATTCAGTTGCTGTCTATTTAAAAACTTAATAGACTTTATTTTTTGGAGCAGTTTTAGAGTTACAAAAAAATTGAGTGGCAAGTACAGAGAACGTCCATACACCCCCTCCCGTCCCCTCCAGTTTCCCCTGTTATTTTTATCTTGCATTAGTTGGTACATTTGTTACAACAGTGAACCTATGTGGATACACTGTTATTAACTGAAGTCCATAGTTTACGTTAGGGTTCATTCTTTGTGTTGTACATTCTACAGGTTTTGACAAACGCATAATGACATATATGCACTATTATCATATAAAATAGTTTCACTGCCCTAAAATTCCTCTGTGCCCCCCCATTCATCCCTCCTTCCAAATCCTTCCAGTCACTGATCTTTTTCACTGCATCCATAGTGTCGCCTTTTCTAGAGTTTCATATAGCTGGAATCACACGGTAGATAGCATTTTCAGATTGGCTTCTTTCACTCAGTCATATGCATTTAAGGTTCCTCTGTCTTTTCATGGGTTGAAAGCTCATTTCTTTATAGCACTGAATAATATCCCACTGTCTGGATGGACCACACTTTATTTATCCATTCACCTTCTGAAGGACACCTTGGTTGTTTCCGTATTTTGGTACATATGAATAAAGCTGCTATAAACGTTTGTGAAGAGTTTGTGTGGATGAGTTTTCAGCTCATCTGGGTAAATACCAAGGAGCACGACTGCTGGGTTGTATGGTGAGAGTATGTTTAGTTTTGTGAGAAACCACCAAACTATCTTCCAACGTGGCTGCACCATTCGGCGTTCCCGCCGGCAGTGATGAGACTTCCTGTTGCTCCACATCCTCGCCAGCATTCGGTGTTGTCAGTGTCCTGGATTTTGGACATTCTAATAGGTGTCTCATTATTATTTTAATTTGCAATTCTCAAATGACATGATTTTGAGTGTCTATTCATATGCTTATTTGCCATTTGTATATCTTTTTTGTGATGTGTCTGTTAGGACTTTTGCCAATTTTTTGAGTTGTTTTCTTATTGTTGAGTTTTAAGAGTTCCTGGTATATTTTAGATAACAGTCCTTTATCAGATGTGTTGTGTTTTGTGCTTTGCGAAGATTTTCTGCCAGTCTGAGGCTCCTCTTTTTATTCTCTTAATGGTATCTTTCACAGAGCATAAGTTGTTAATTTTAATGAAGACCAGCTGACGAGTTTTTTCTTTCATGCTTTTTGGTGGTGTATCTAAGCAGCTGCTGCTAACCCAGGATTATCTAGATCTTCTCCTGTTATTTTTTAGGAATTTTATAGTTTTTAACTTTACATGTAGGGTTATGATGCATTTCAAGTTAATTACTGTGAAGGGCTTAAATTCTGTGTTTAGTTTCTTTCTCTCGCTTTTTTTTTTTTTTTTTGGCATATCAGTGTCCACTTGCTCCAGCACCATTTGTTGGAAAGATTACCTTTCCTCCATTGAATAGCCTTTGCTCGTTTGTCAACAGTTGGCTATATTTGCGTGGGTCTGTTTCTGGTCTCTCTATTCTGTTTCACTGATCTGTTTGTCTCTTTTTTCAGTGATACCACACTGTCTTGGTTATTGTAGCTTTATAGTAAGTCTTGAAGTAGGGTAGTGTGAATCCTCCAACTTTGTTCTTTTCTTTCAATATTGTGTTGACTTTTGTGGGTCTTTGCCTCTCCATATAAACCCCAGAATGAGTTTGTCAATATCAGCAAGATAACCTGCTGGGATTTTAACTGGGACTACATGGAACCTATACATCCATTTGGGAAGAACTGACATTTTGACAGTATTAAGTCTTCCTACCCATGAACATGGACTCTGTCTCCACCTATTTAGATCTTTGATTTCTTACATCAGAACTTTATAGTTCCTCATGCAGATCTTATACATATTTAGTTAGATTTACACCTATGTATTTCTTTTTGGTACTAATGTAAATGGTATTGTTTTTTTAATTTCAAATTCCAATTGTTTACTGACGGTAGTTGCTGTTTTTTAAATTTATTTTTTAAATTATGATACACTAAGACCTTTTTCCTTTAGTGTACAATTCTATGAATTGTGATGTATAGAATTGTGTAATTGTGTAACACTAAATGGTGAAATACTGAATGATTTCCCCCTAAGATAAGAAACAAGGTAAAGATGTCCTCTCTCACCACTCCTACTCAGTGTTGGAGGATCCAGCCAGTGCAATAAGGCAAGAAAAGGAAATAAAGGTAATAGAGATTGGAAAAGGAGATACAAAACTTTTCCTATTCACAGACTACATGACTGTCTATGTAGAAAATCCCAGACTAATCTAAAACAATATGGTCATAGGGTAACACACAAAAATCAATCCTATTACTATGTACAAGCAATAAAAAGCAATAAAATATTGAAAACTGCAATTGAAAACAACAGCAGCCTTGAAAGAAAGAATGCATGTGTGAGGGAGAGAGAGAAAGAGACAGAGAGAGAGAGAGAGAGAGAAAAGCAGGCAGAGAGACTTAGGTATAAATCTAACCAAACACGCACAGGATCTGTGTGCACAAAATCCTGACTAAAGACACGAAAGAAGACCTACATAAATGAAGAGACATAACATGCTCACAGACTGAAAGACTCAACATGTTATTGAACCAAGCTTGGGTCCACTCACCAGCACGCAGTGAAGCCAATCTGCTGACACTGGTTGTGGTGAAGGAAAGGGCAGCATTCATTGCAGGAGCCAAGCAAGGAGTCCAGGCAGCTAGTGCTCAGAAGACCCAAACTCCCCGATGGCTTTCAGGGAAAGGGTTTTAAAGACAGGGTGAGGGAGCGGGGTCGTGGGGGTGCGTGATCAGCTTGTGGACGTTCTTCTGATTGGTTGGCGGTGAGGTAATTAGGAGTCAGCATCATCAACCTTCTGGTTTCAGCCAGTCTCGAGTCTATGTGTTTGTGGGCAGCATACAGTTAACTTCTTCCACCTGGTGGGGGTTTCAGAATCTGCAAAACAGCTCAAGAATATGGCTCAGAATAGTATCTATAGCCCTCGAGGTCCTTGACTATTTAATGGCTAAACTATTATGATTTTGTCTTGCTTGGCTGTTTTCCTTTGTTTCTGCATTTTCTCACTTCTCTGATTAAATGTATTCTTTGGAACTCAGGGAAGGCCTAGGAGGCTAAAGGTTTTCTATAAACAAGAGGCAGGCAGAGGACATGGTGGGGAATGTTTGTCCCGGGAAGGCTGCCCAGGGTCCTGCTCGGTTACCAACATAGTCGAGATGTCAATCTCCCCCAAAGTGATCTATAGAATTAACACAATTCCAAAACTCCCAGCAGAACATTTTTTAGATATAGATAAGAAGAGTGTAAAATTTATATGGCAGGGTAAATGAGCCAGGGTAGCTAAAATAATTTTTACAAAGAAGAACAAAGTTGGATAAATCACTCTACCCAATTTGAATGCTTTCCATAAAGCAACAACTATCCAAACAGTATGGTATCAGCAAAGGACAAATACACAGTCAGTGATCAGAAATTAATGATAAGGAGTCCAGAAACAGATCCACATAGATATGGCCATTTGACCTCTGACAACAGTGCAAGTGAATCCAGTGGAGAAAGGACAGCCTTTTCAACAGTGCTGAAAAGTTGATCGGTTGATCGTCCACATGCAAATAATCGAACCTCAACCGAAGCCTCACATCTCACAATTAATTCAAAATGAATCACACATCAGTGTAAAACACAAAGCTGTGAAATGTTTGGAAGAAAACAGAAAAATACCTTCATGACCTGGCCTTTGTCAAAGAGTTCTTAGACATGATATCAAAAGCGTAATCCATAAACGAATTCATAAACGAAGAAATCAATTGGACTTCATCAAAATTAAAAGCATTTGCTCTGCCAAAGACAGTGTAAAGAAAATGAAAACACAAGATAAATACTGGGAGAAATATTTGCAAATCACATATCAAACTTAGGACTTGTATCCAGAATATATAAAAACTCTCAAAACTCAGTAAGAAAATAACTCAGTTAAAAAGTAGGCAAAAGACATGAACAGACAGTGCACCAAAGATGATGTAATGACAGATAAGCACATGAAAAGAGGATCAACATGAAAGCCATTAGGGAAATGCAAATTCCAACCACAGTGACACACCACTACACACCACCAAAAGCGTCTAAAATCGAAGAGAACACTGGCACTTTGGGATGCGGGGCGCTGCAATGGCTCAGGCCTTGCAGGTGGAAATGCAAAGTCGGGCGGCCGGTCTGGAAACTGTCGCTCGAGGCTTCTTTTCTCTTTTTCTGCTTTTTGGCCACAACACACGGCATGTGGGATCTTAGTTCTCCAATCAGGGATAGAACCCGCGCCCGCTGCATTGGAAGGCGGATTCTAACCACTGGACCACCAGGGAAATCCTGTTCAGCAGTTTCTTAAACATACACTCACCATACGACCCAGAAATCCTACTTTGTAGAGAAACAAAGCTTACGTCCACACGCAAACCTGTACATGAGGTTCACAATCATCAAAAATTGAAAATGCAAAAGTCTTTCATCAGGTGAACCGGCAAACTGTGGTCCATCCACGTCACAGGACATATGAGCCATTTGGCCACTCGGATGGATCTCAAAGGCAGTACGCTGAGTCCAGGAGTCCAGTCTCAAAGGTGACGCGTACAATTCTATTTACACGACATTTTCTTTTGACAGGTCCTGCCTCAGGTTTATTTATACAAATAGCACAGGACACCAGCCCCATGCAGACAGCAGCCCAGGGGTCACACTAGTCCTTCTGTCCTCACATGGGCAGATAAAGGTCTCTACTTGGGAGCCTTTGTGGGGACCTGAGCGGGAGCTGGAGCCGCCTTGGCCTTGGTAAAGGCAAGATTACAATGCCGGAGATCAGTGGCTGCCAGGAATTATGGGGGGTGCGGGTGGCAGAGGAGGACCGGCACTCAGGAGGTCTTTGGGATGATGGAGCTGTTGTGTCCTGACTGTAGTGGTGGTTGCATGAATCTGTGTATGTGTTAAAAATCCAAAAACAAAACAGAAAGGTTACTTAAAAATTTTTTTTTACTTAAAATTTGTAATTTAAAAAATGGAAATTACACATTCTAGACTAAAATGTCTAGTGAGCTTTAACAGAAGGAAATTTCTCGACTTAGTCAACAGTATTTATCAAAACTCCACAACTGTGCTTAAATGGAGACGTCAAGAGTCTTCCCACTCAAGTCTGAACGCACAGCAAGCTTCCTTCGCCGCCAACATTCTTCGAGATGCAGCCGTGCACACGCAGCCCGCAGAGGAGCACAGGGGTCCGTGTGTTTGCTGTGACACTGCTGCCTGTGGGCGTCCAGGACACCCACCCCGCCACTCCCGGAACCAGCAGATTGGGTACAAACACCAGTGTCTTCTCCATTCCATATAAGCAGGTGCCCCGCCTCCCTGAGGAAACACAAGAAATAAGCCAAACTAGAAATACGTGAGCCCTGTGGGAGGAAAACCCGGAAGCCCCTCTGCAAGACCCTGAAGGGGGTCTGAGCGCACGAGCGTCATGGGTGAAAAGGCGACACTGACACAGTGCGAGGAAGCGCTTTCCACGCTGGACGACAAACAGAACACACACCCTGCGATTCTGGCAGGCCCCCGGGGGCCCCACTTCACCCTTGGGAGCGTCACTAAGCAAGCCCTCAAAAGGAACCGTCACAGGCCAACCTGGGCGTTGAGGGAGCAGGCGGTCCAGACCAGCCGCAGCTCCTTCAGGCAGTATTTCGATCCGTGTTGGCTGCGTTCGTGGGAGATGGGGCTCCGGGCCCCTCCCGCCGCCCTGGGTGTGGGGTCAGAGACAGCCGAGGGGCAGAGGGAGTAACACCTGTAACACCTGCACAGCCAAAGCACCACGCGGGGCCAGGAAGAGAAGTGTGGATCCCGGGGACCCCTGGCTGTCCTGGGACCATTCCCCATATCTCTCCAGAGCCCTGGGGTCGCAGGACCTCCCCGCCCAAGCCCTGGGGTCCTACAGACAACAGCCTGTAAGCAGTAGAATCACCAGAAACACCTCCCAGGACTGAGCTGGGATTAATGCCTGCTTTGTGCTTCCTGAGGTGTTAGTGGAAAAAGCCATTTCCCACCAACAAGAATACGTACTTAGCCGGTGCATTTTCATACTTGGTCTGTTTGTTATAAGGGCCAGATCTGTTTATGCCTCAAAAGGTTTTTGACTAAAAATGTTCCTAAAGAAGCAACTTTGTTATCATAGTACCCAACACACGTTCAAAAAAACAAACAAAAAGCCCCACAGGATTCATTGCCAAATGGTTTATATTTTCACATTCAAATAAAATCCAGAGACAATCAGGCTGCAACAAGAGTCTGACGGATACGTCAGCCTGCTGGTGGTTGAGACTGACAGGCCTCCCACGGCCACCTGCCACGTAAAGGCAAAACACACCAAATGATGGGGTGTTGCCTGCCACCTGGACGGAGGGGCTGCCTGCGCACCCTGCAGGGGCCTGTTACCTACAGGAGCACGGCTGCACTCCAGCGCAACTGGGAGTGGGCGCCGCGAGGTTACCGACCTAGCAAGAGGGCCCCATGCCCCGGGCCTGGCCACAGCTGCCGCAACGAGGACTGCTGGCCCCACTGGGGGTTTTATCCGTAAGAACCAAAAGTCAAAGGGAGACATTTATCCTCAGCCAGGCAGCAGGTGTGGCTGAGGCCCCTGGCTGTGCGTGCTGCGTGCTCCTTTCCTGCGGCCTCCAAAGCCTCTGTCTCACGGCAGGGGATGCAGGATCACACCTGTAACAGCGCTGCCGGTTAAAGCGGGACTTGCATGTTTCATGCAAATGGAGTCTCGCTGGAGAAGCAAATCTCCTGTGTGAGCTACAGGCGGGCGCAGCCTCCCCTCAGTCCCTCGCAGCCCCTCCTCCCAGGCTCAGGGGCTGGGGGGCAGGGGAGACCTGGGCCTGGCTGATCTCCTTCTCACTCTTTCCTGGAGTCATGGGCCCTGATGAAGCCTGCTTCCTGCCGTCCCTGCAGCCCACCCAGCGCCCCGGTGAACGTGGACATTTACACGTGGCTTCGGCACCCTGACATTCGTTAGGTGGAGTAAACGATTTACCAAAAATAAGTAAAATAGGTAAAATTAGTTTCTTAAGACTAAATTTATCTTTCAAGTTTAATGGTCTGAAACCCACGAGAACATAATTTTGGTCAACATATTCTCCCTTTTTTTCAGTTCTGGTTTCCTCAGATTTTCAAGATTGCTGTAAATTACTTAACCTTTAAAAATTAAAAGTTATGGATATAGTAAATTGTCTGCGATAGCTGATCGCATGTGTCAACCTGACGGGGCCCAGTGCCGAGATTAAAATTATTCTGGTGTGTGTGTGAGGGTGTTCCCGGAAGAGATGAGTCTTAGAACCTCCCGTGTGGGAGGGCATCACTCACCGCCCCCACCAAGGCCTGGACAGAACAAAAGGGAGGCAGAGGGCACCCTCACGAGAACTGTGTATGCACACGTGTCCCAACACGCCAAGAGAGGGCGCAACTCCAACCGGCGGCCCACCGCTCAGGGGAATCAGAGGTTTTCTTTCACACAGGTTCCCTGGCACACACAGCTACCAACCAAAGACAGTTCTCTCTCCATGCACACAGATGCGTGTGGGCTCCCAGAGTTCCCATCGAGCCTCTGGCGCCAACACTGGACCAGCTTCATGAAGTCAGTCACAAACGCCATGTGGGGCAGAGTCGTTAACCTGTGAGGGTCCAGGCTGGGGTGGGAGGGGAGGGCCCAGTGTGGCGTGTGTGCGCCCTCACCAATACCCACGGCACTCTTCGTTACACCGTATCACCCTAACAGGGCACCTATCTCACGCTCTTACAAACATCTTAGGTAACAAACGTCCAGCCTCAGAGAACTAGGTAGGTTTTCCTTTTGCTTTTATTACAAGCATATAATATCAATTGGCAAAACACTGAATACAAGCTTCACTATCATAAAATCAAAACAGTTAAGCAATATTCCAAAAAAGATTTTAGATAAAACCTAGCCACCAAGAGTACAAAAAATTACACACCAACACGAAGCATAAAAAATGTAAACTTCCAAACTAAACAGTCAAAAACATGTGTCTGCAGCGTCACCTCCACAATCCCCCAGAGCGCCCGATCTCCACGCGGGATGCCAGGGTCGGCAAGGGCTCTCGCCCCTGAACGCTGCATCATACGGGAAAAATGGTTTTCTTGCACCCAATGAAGCTGTTGAACTAGACATTTACGCTAATGCTACACACGTTCTAGGGGACACGTAAACGTCAGGCCCCCTTCAGATGCACCCACGGACACAGAGACCACGTGAGCTGGTGAGGGGCCCGGCGGTCCCCAGGAAGGGACAGAATCTCAGTGATGATTGTGGTGTCGCTTGAATTGTTTTCTAACCGACTTATCCCAACCTACGTAGTTTGTTTAAATACCAAGGCAGAGAAACACATTGGTTTATCACGCTAAGGTCACATGTGATGTGCTGGAGTGTAAATGATTTCCTGAGGAAACAGAGAAACTGAACTTCTTGTGATCTATCTGCACTAAATGTGTCTTCAATGTTTTGAGAGCACATCAAATATTCACGTGCAAGGTAGAAATCAGCTGGCTTGTTCCTATGATATTCAATCCAATGACACACTTCAAAATCACTGTACAATCCATCCTGCGGGCTTTGAAGAGAAAACAAACGAATTTCTAAAGACCTCAAATGCCACGAGGAGGCATCAAGGCCGCACGCGCCGGCGGGCTCAGGAGCCTGGGAAAGTAGCACCGTCACATCTGTGGTCGACACGGGGGCGCGTCCTGGGCCACCAGCGCGCGGGGTCTGAGGCACGAGGCCAGCCTAGGCCACACGTCAACTTGCGGCCGCTGGCCGGTCACTCACTCTTACCGATGGCCGAGCCCCTTGCACAGGCCCACGCACATTCCCAGCAACAGTGTTTTCATGAGAACGACGACGGAAAAGGAAAAACAAAGGGCTGGACGTACACGTTCTGAGAGTCCGCCTACACTGCCTCCATTCAGTGGAGCAGATGCCACGGACGCTCCACGTACGCGTGACGCCGCCCGCTGGAGCCTATCGCGCAGAAGCACCAAGCGCTTCTCATCCGGGTAACACAAAGCACACGAGTCGGAAGCTACTCAAAGCAAAAGGAAGAAGCTTGCAGAACGCCTCCCAATTTCATCTTATATGCCTGTAAATAAAGCTGGACCACTGAAACCAAACAACTGGATGGGAAAATATGACAGAAGGCTTAAAATAGAATAAATAATTTTATAAAGTTAAGTTTTCTTCTTTTTAACCCCCCAAATCTTAAATTCAATATTATATATTCTATCTGAATCTTCTATTTTCATGACACCTGTACCTAGTGAGACCCTGTGCTGCTGACGAGCCCACGCTGCTGACGAGGGTGCCGTTCGGTAACTGACAGCGTTTGTTTTACCAGCATGAAGAGTTGTGAAAACTACTTCACAGTAACTCCATCTGTTAAAAACAAAAAACAAACTTAATAGGATCCAATCACTAACTGATCCTGGCTTTTATGCTGGAAAAGATAAAATTCTGCCGTTGATGTTAAACGGACACGAGAGAAAAGTGAAAGTTTCCCTCTGACGGCGAGGCCCCCAGCTCCGTCCCCGTAAGGCTGCGGTCAGACCGGAGGTGGCGGGAACAGGGATCTCCTGCAGTGAAGACGGTCTGCACGAGGACATCTTAGAAAAATGGGTACTTCTGCTGCTGAGGTTTCATCAGGGTAACACGGACACAAACGCGGGATCAGCAGGTGGCCAGGGCCCAGTGGGGATGGTGACGCCAGCTCTGACTCATCTCCACCTCTCTGTGTATTAAGTACGTCGACTTAGCACCATAGCAAATTCAAGTGATTGCAAAGATAGCTGCAAAGTTACAAATATATACTATGAGATTATACAGCCAGGTTCATTTTAATCTGACCTGTGAATTAATTTTATTTGAATTTGGACGCTCACACTGTTTAATCCTTCCTTCCTTTCATCACACAGGAAAATACCTAAATTCTAACGGTACACTTCAACTGCATTGAGAACACACGGTTTTACAGAATGCTTCAGCAGAAATGTGTATTTGAGGTAGACAGGTAATACTTAGTCATACACATCTACTCACTGAACCCTTGAATAGTGACCCTAACAAACGATCGGGATGAACAGCAGGCGCAGGGAACTGAATCATTCAAACGGTCCCGGGAGTAACGGGCTTAAAGAGAGAGATGAACTCTGACCAATTCCTAAGAAAAACTTGGTTTTATGTTTCTGAAAGGCCTTATATTAAAACCACTTGGACTGAGTTAATTTGTTTTTCCCATCACTAAGGGAGCTGCTTCTGACATCTGTAAGTATGAAACAGGAAGCAGAAAACAAACAAACAAACTTGAATGTCGATGAGCCCAACCACCACTTCCAAAGCAAGTTCGAGAAAAACTCTAGTCACCAAGGTGAAGTTCTTCATGGAAAACCCGGCTCTCAAGCCACCGTCAGGACCACCTACCAAGTGAGGCGGCCCCAGGACCCCAGCGCCCCGGTGATGCAGGAGGTGACAGAGGGGGAGGAGCCCAAAGGTCAGGCAGAAGCCACCGGACGCGGACAGGGACGGCCACGGAGCGGGGACCAGCTTACCACCCGGAGAAGGCCCGTCTCCTTGCTCCTGTCGTTACACATTCCAAGTTACTATCTTAAAGGAACAAAAATGGATGTGCTGGCAAAGAGTTTATTCTCCAATTCCACAAAAATATTAACATTTGGGAGGAGAAAGGGCTAACAGAGGGTGTGCTGCGTCTGCCCGCGCTGTAGGTCATTAAGTCACTGGAAAAGCCGCTTCAGCCGCACAGGGGCCCGCCCGCCCGCCCTCTGTGGCTCTAGCGTGCCCGCCAACAGCGGCCAGAGCGCGCCAGCTGCTCCACGAGAGCACGGGGACGTGCCCACCTCTGAAGGCGGGCGTGGTGGGACCCGGGGTCTGCACACGTGGGGCTTTGGTGGAGACACGCCCCCTGGGCACCAGCCCCGCCGCGGACGGGGGCGCCGTCTCGGGAAAGGCCCCCCGCCACCACCATCAATCTCTTCAGCAAAACAAAAATGGGAAAGAATAAGCGGGAAGTTAAACGACGGCACTGAACAACTTGTGCCCTATTTAAGAGAAACAATTTTTGAGAACAAGAATCGTTCTGCGAACTGTCGTCTTCCGGTCCGCCCTGCTGACCGGGCGGGGCAGCCGCGTCGGGGTCAGGGTGCAGCCCCCCAGCTGGGCTGCGGGCCCCCCGGAGTCAGGGCGGCCCTCGGCTTCACGTTCCCTGACGTGGAAAATGAAATACCATGGTTAACTCACGATACTCATGGAAGCCTCTTTTGGTATGCTTTTAAATTAAATTTTTATATATCTTCTAAGTCTTCAGGAAGCTAAAGGCCACATAAATATCGTCATTCACGTGAAAAGACATTTTGTCAATAACTTAGGAAGGATTCAGTAAACGTACAAGTATTTTGGGGGCTTATCGTGAAACCTAATTCATAAACTGAACGGAAGTGACCGAGATTTTCAAGACCTGGAAAGCAAGCAAAGGTCACGGGTCGGCGAAGGCCGTCGCCACACCCTCCCGCTGGGGCAGAGGCGCCCCGGCCGCGAGGCGAGGCGAGGCGCGTCCGTAACCCTGTGCCGCAGCGCCTCGTGAGTGTGATTCTCATACAAAAGTGATAAATATTCTCTGTTCGGGACCCAGTCCAAACGGTGCCCAGGGCAGCATCCTACGCGGTGGCGGCCCCGCCTGGCTGCGTACTCGCGGGGCGCCCGGCGGCTGAGTCTCTGCTGTGTCGCGGCTCACAGCAGGTCCATCTTGGGTCTGTAGTGCAGCAGGAGTGGTGCTTTCTGCAAGACAAGGGGGCGAGGGAACGGCACCGGTGACCCCAAGGGGACAGGCTGGCGATGGTCCCACACTCGTCAGCTCCGAGGGTGAGTCCCACGCCCGGTCCCCACACCTGCTCCTGCCTTTTCTCTCTGTGCCCCACTCGCCCTCAGACCTCGGCTCCAGCTGGGGGTGTCGGCCAGGCTGTCTCTACCCTGCTCCCAGGCAGCCCCCGAAGATGGGGTCCCACTCATCTGCCTCCTGTTCCAGAGAGAGGCGCTGCGGCTCGAGGGGACGTGTCCTCTGACTGCAGCGGCCACTCCCTCCCAGGACGCCGGTCACCTCAACCAGGAGGGGTGGGGCGAGTCAGGGCCTGGAGACCACGCCTTCCCCGACCACACAACTCTGAGGCCGATGCAGCTTCAGAACGGCCGCATTCCTGACAACCCCGTGCCTGGTCTGCTCGTTAGGCCTAAACTCCAGGAAACAGATGTGCCCACAAAGCAGCTGCTGTCCTGAGCAGACCCTGAAAATCACACACAACGCGTCACGCCAAAGTCTCACCTTGAATCTCCACCTCGTGACGACGACGAATTTGAGCGTGTGGTCCTTGCCAAGGATCTCCTCGTTGCATAAAATGTCCAGCTGACGGGAGAACAAGACCTCGGTCAGCGGGGCCAAGGGCTCGGCGCTCAGGACACATGGTCTCTGGGGCCGCAGCGGTCACGCCAGTCGCTGAAGGGCCACCTGCCCTCCTTCTGGGGCAGCACAGGTGGGAAGCGGCGCCTGGAAGGCCCAACCCCCCCAGCGGGCCCAGAGCACCGGGGGGCCTCCGTCCGCACACAACAAGGCAGCGCCCCCGTCACGGGGCTCTGGCGCCCAGACTGCCTTCACTAGAGAGCACGCTGTCCCCCGACATCAGTCCCCTCTTGGCCAGGTTTGTCCCCTTCACCTCAGTGGAAGAAGGTAATGGGCTCCACAGACAGCTTCTCCCTTTTTAGTTTTAAAAGACTTTTTAGAGCGGTTTTAGGTTTGCGCAAAATTTCACAGAAGGTAGAGTTCTCGTGTATCTCCTGCCCCCACCTCACAGCCTCCGATGAAAACGTTCAACAGCCCCGATGAAAACGTTCGTTACAACCGATGACCGCCCTCACCACCCGCAGCCTGTGGTTCACATGAGGGTTCACGCTCCGTGTTGTGCCTTCTGGGGGTCTGGACAAACGTATGACGACGTGTGTCCTCCATGACAGCGTCACACAGAGTCGTTTCCCTGCCTGTTTATCCCTCCCCGTCAGCCCCCAGCAACCAGTGACCCTTTCACTGTCTCCACAGTTTTACCTTTTCCAGAATGTCATAGAACTGGAGCACACAGTGGGCAGCCTTCTAGGCTGGCTTCTTTCTCTCAGTCGTACGCACTGAAGGCTCCTCCGTGTCTTTTCATGGTTTGATAGCTCCTTTCTTTTTAGTGCTGAGTAATATTTGTCTGGATGGGCCACTGTTTACGTATCCATTCACTTTCTGAAGGACACCTTAGCTGTCTCCAAGTTTTGACAACTACGATTAAAGCTGCTATAAACATCTGCGTGCAGGTTTCTGTGTGGACATAAGTTTTCAGCTCCTCTGGGTAAGTACCAAGGGGCTTGACGGCTGAATCGTATGGTGAGAGTGGGTTTAGTTTTGTGAGAAACCACGCAGCTGCCTTCGGAGCGGCTGCACCGTCCTGCGTTCCCAGCGGTGGGGATGAGGGTCCCTGCTGCTCAGCACCCAGCGTCGCCAGCGCTCTGGATTCCGGCCGCTCTGACAGGTGTGGAGTGGATCTTGCTGTTGTAATTTGCACTTCCCTGATGACAAATGCTGTTGACCCAGATGGTCTTTTATTTTTATATTTTCTAGTTTTTTTTGGCAGTACCGCATGGCTTGCAGGATCTTAGTTCCCGACCAGGGACTGAACCCGGGCCACCTCAGTGAAACTGCTGAGTCCTAACCACCAGACCGCCAGGGAAGCCCCCAGATGGTCTTCTAAACTTCTCTCTCAGGGCAAGGGAAGAAGGGTCCGGCACCTGTGACTCCTGTGGCTGCCATAGAAACACCATAACTTTGGGACGTGTAACTCCAGAAACGCAGCCTCAGAGTTCAGTCTGGGAGTCCACGGGCTCGCAACCTCTGGAGTCTCCAGGGTTCCCTGACCTGTGGCTGCATCCCTCCAACCTCTGCTTCCATCCTCAGGTGGCCCTTCCACTCTGTGTCTCAAAACTCTCTCTACTCTTTTCTCTGTGGGTATCAATAGTTCATTCCTTTATATTGTTAAAAAAATTGTGGTAAAATACACATAAAATTTACCATCTTAACCATTTTTAAGTGCACAGCTCAGTGGTATTAAATACATTCGTAACGTGCACCTGTCACCACATCCATCCACAGACTTTTCATCTTATAAAACTGTAACTCTGTCCCCATTATAACTTCCCATCCCCCTGTCCCCAGCCCCGGGAAACCCTGATTCTACCTTCTGTGTTTATGACTCTAGGGACCTTGTATAGTGGAATCAGACAGTGCTTGCCCCTTTGCGCCCAGCCCATTTCATTTGGCGTCGTGTCCTCAAGGCTCACCCACGTTGTAGCGGGTGTAGAATTTCCCTCCTGTCTGGGGCCGAATGTTCATTGTATGGACGGACCACATTTTGTTCATGTATGACCTTCTGCCTACTGCCAACAACGCTGCTGCGAACATGGGGGTACAAATATCCCCTTGGGACCCTGTCTTCAGCTCTTCTGGGTGTCTACCCAGAGGTGGAACTGTTGGTGCTCACGGTAGCCCTCTGTTTAGTGTTTGAGAAGCCCCCGCACCGTTTTCCAGAGCGGCTGCACCATTTTGCATCCACCAGCAGTGCACAGGCTGACAGCGTCTCCATTTCCTCACCAGCACTTGCGACGTATTTTCTACGGTAGCCATCCTACTGGGTGTGGGCTGGGTCTCATTACAGTTCTGATTTGCATTTCCCCTATGATTAGTGATGTTGAGCATGTTTTTTTGTTTATTTTTGCGGTACGCGGGCCTCTCACTGCTGTGGCCTCTCCCGTTGCGGAGCACAGGCTCCGGACGCGCAGGCTCAGCGGCCATGGCTCACGGGCCCAGCCGCTCCACGGCACGTGGGATCTTCCCGGCCCGGGGCACGAACCGTGTCCCCTGCATCGGCAGGCGGACTCTCAACCACTGCACCACCAGGGAAGCCGAGCATGTTTTCATGTGCTTGTCAGCCACTCATATATCTTCTTTGGAGAAATGTCTACTCAAGTTGTTTGAGTTTGTGTTGAATTTTAGGAACTGTCTATATATTCTGGATAGTAATTCCTTGTCAGAAATATGACTTGCAAATACTTTCTTCCATTGTGTACAATTTTTTTTTTAAATTTCAAGGAAGTCCCAACTGTCTATTTTTCCTTTTGTTGCCTGTGCCCTTGGGTATTCTATCCAACCAATCACTGACAACTCCAACGTCATTAAGCTTTTGTCCTGTGTTTTCTTTTAAGAGTTTTATTGTTTTAGGTTTTACATTTATATCCCTGATACATTTTTTAAAAAAAATATTTATTTACTTATTTGGCTGCGCTGGGTCTTAGTTGAGGCATGTGGGATCTTCGCTGCGGCACGCAAGGATCTTTAGTTGTGGCATGTGAGATCTAGTTCCCTGACGAGGGATTGAACCTGGACCCCCTGCATTGGGAGCACGGAGTCTTAACCACTGGACCACCAGAGAAGTCCCTTGAATTAATTTTTGTATATCGTATTAGGTAAGGGTCAAACTCCATTATTTTGCATGTGGATATCCAGTTTTCTCAGCACCATTTGTTGAAAAGACTATTGAAGGGTCCTGGCACCCTTGTCAAAAGTCAGTTGACCACATATGTGAGGGTTTACTTTTGAGCTCTCTATTCTGCTCCATTAGTCTGTCTGTCTTTATACCAACACCACAGTTTTGATTCGTGTTATCTTTAGAGTAAGTTCAAGTCCTCCAGTTTGGCTCTTTTTCAAGACTGTTTTGGCTATTTGGGTCCCTTGAGAGTCCATAAAAAAGTTAGGATGGATTTCTTTTTTTTTTCCCGCAAGAAACATCTTTGGGATTTTGATAGGAATTGCACTGAATCTGTAGATTACTTGGGTAATACTGACATTTTAACAATATTAAGTCTTCCAATCCATGAATGTGGGATGTGTTTCCACGTGCTTGTCTTTCTTTCAGCAATTTTCGTAACTTTCATTGTACAAGTCTTTCACCTCCTTGGTTAATTCCTAAGTATTTTATTCTTTATGATGCTACTATAAATGAAATGAGTTCTGTAATTTCCTTTTCAGATTGTTCATTGCTCATGTACAAAAATGCATCTGATGTTTTTAACATCTTTATTGGAGTACAATTGCTTTACAATGGTGTGTTAGTTTCTGCTTTATAACAAAGTGAATCAGCTATACATATACATATATCCCCATATCTCCTCCCTCTTGTGTCTCCCTCCCACCCTCCCTACCCCACCCCCAGGTGGTCACAAAGCACCGAGCTGATCTCCCTGTGCTATGCGGCTGCTTCCCACTAGCTATCTATTCTACATTTGGTAGTGTATATACATCCATGCCACTCTCTCACTTTGTGCCAGCTTAACCCTTCCCCCTCCCCGTGTCCTCCAGTCCATTCTCTACGTCTGTGTCTTTATTCCTGTCCGGCCCTTAGGTTCATCAGAACCATTTTTTCCCTAAGATTCCATATATATGTGTTAGCATATGGTATTTGTTTTTCTCTTTCTGACTTACTTCACTCTGTATGACAGACTCTAGGTCCATCCACCTCACTGCAAATAACTCAATTTCGTTTCTTTTTATGGCTGAGTAATATTCCATTGTATATATGTGCCAATCATCTTTATCCATTCATCTGTTGATGGACCCTTAGGTTGCTTCCATGTCCTGGCTATCGTAAACAGCGCTGCAATGAACATTGGGGTGCATGTCTCTTTTTGAATTATGGTTTTCTCAGGGTATATGCCCAGTAGGGGGACTGCTGGGTCATATGGTAGTTCTATTTTTAGTTTTATAAGGAACCTCCATACTGTTCTCCGTAGTGGTTGTATCAATTTACATTCCCATCAACAGCGCAGGAGGATTCCCTTTTCTCCACACCCTCTCCAGCATTTATTGTTTCTAGATTTTTTGATGATGGCCATTCTGACCGGTGAGAGGTGATACCTCATTGTAGTTTTGATTTGCATTTCTCTAATGATTAATGATGTTGAGCATTCTTTCATGTGTTTGTTGGCAGTCTGTATATCTTCTCTGGAGAAATATCTATTTAGGTCTTCTGCCCATTTCTGGATTGGGTTGTTTGTTTTTTTGATACTGAGCTAATGCATATGATTTTTCTGTTGACTTTCTATTCTGCTACCTTGCTGAATTAATTTATTAGTTCTGACAGGTTCTTTTTCATGTCTGTGTGTGTGGAATTTTTAGGGTTTTCTACATATAAAATCATATCATCTGCAAACAGAGATAATGTTTTAAATTCTTCTTTTCCAATTTGGATGTGTTTTATTTCTTTTTCTTGTCTAATTTTTCTGGCTAGGATTCCCAGTATTATGTTGACTAGAAAGGGTAAAAGTGGACCTCCCTGGCTTGTTCCTTATCTTAGAGAAAAAGCTTTTACTTTTTCACCACTGAGTGTGATATTCAGAACGGTTTTTTCATGTATGGATTTTATTTTACTTTCATATATGGCTACTCTTTCTAGTTTGTTCAGTGTGTTTATCATGAAAGGGTATTCAATTTTGTCAAATGCTTTTTCTGCATCAACTGAGATGATCGTGTGGTTTTTCCTGCACTCTGTTGATGTGGCATAATTATATTAATCAATTTTCATATGCTGAACCATCCTTGCACTCCAGAAATAAGTCCCGCCTGCGCATGGTGTGTAAAACCTTTTAACATATACTGAATTCTGTTTGTTAGCATTTTGTTGGGATATTTGCATCAATGTGCATATGGGATATTGGTCTGTAGTTTTCTTTTCTTGTAGTGTCTTTATTTGGCTTTGTCATCAGGGTTATGCTGGCCTCATGAAATGAGTTGGGAAGCACTCCCTCCTCTTCGACCTTTTGGAAAAGTTTGAGAAGGACGGGTATTAATTCTTTAAATGTTTGGTAGAATTCAGTGAAGCTGTCAGGTCCAGGGCTCTTCTTTGTTAGGAGATTTTGATTAGTGATTCAATCTCCTTATGAGCTATATGTCTATTCAGATTTTCCACGTCTTTGTGACTTAGTCTTGATAGCTTTGTGTTTCTAGGAATTTGTCCATTTCGTTTGGTTATCCAATTTGTTGGCATACAATTGTGCATAGTGATCTCTTACAACCTATTTCTGAAGAATCAGTAGTGATGTCCCTACTTCCATTTCAGATTACAGAATTTGAGTCTTCTCTTAGCTCATCCAGCTACAAGTCTGTCAACATTGCTGACCTTTCTGAAGAACCATTGATTTTCTCTATCGTTTTCCTGTTCCCTATTTTGTCTATTTCTGCTCTAATCTTTACTATTCTCTTCCTTCCGCTAGCTTTGGGTTTAGCTTACCCTTCTTTTTCTAGTTCCTTAAGTTGTAAATTTAGGTTGTTGATTTGAGATCTTCCTTGTCTTTAAGGTAAGTGTTTATAGCTATGAATCTCCCCTTAGCACTGCTTTCACTGTATCCCGTTAGTTTTGGGACGTGGTGTTTTTGTTCTCATTCTTCTCTAAGTATTTTCTAACCTTTGATCCGTTGGCTGTTTAAAGCTGCGTTGTTTCATTTCCACAATTCTGTGCATTTTCCAGTTTTCCCTTGGTTATTGATTTCTAACTTCATGCCACTGTGGTCTGAGAAGATACTTTGTATAATTAAATCTATTGAGACAATTTGTGTCTGCCTTCTCTCATAAGGACACTTGTTATTGAATGTAGGGCCCACCTGGATAATACACGATGGTCTCTTCATCCCAAGACTCTTTACATGTCTGCAGAAATCTTTTTTTTCAAATAAAGTCATATTCACGTGTTCTGGGGGTTAGAAGTAGACATATCTTTTGGCTGTGTCACCACATAACATACTACAGTCTGCCTTCTGACCCAGCAAAATCCACATCCATCCCACGTGCAAAACACACTCACCGAACCCCAACATCTCCAAGGGACCCAATCTACTCCAGCATCAACTCCAAATCCCCAAATCTCATCTACACACCATCAGCTCCAAGTCCCAGATCTTATCTTCTAAATCACAGGAGTCAGGTATAGGTGAGACTCTGGGTACGATGCCTCCTGGGGCAAATGCCTTTCCAGCTGTGGACCTGCGAAGCTAGAAAACACATTATCTGCTTTCCAAATACAAGGCTGGGGCAGGATAGATATTCCTAGTCCAAAAGGGAGACACATTAGAAGGCGTAAGGGATCACTGGTCTCAATAAAGTTTGAAATCCAGCAGGGAAAATTCCATGAGGTTTCAAGACCTGAGAACAGCTCACTGTGGGTCAAGGTTCTGCTCTCTGGGCCCCGGGCTCTGCCTTGGAGCCGTTCCTCCTGCTCTCTGGGCCCTGATGGCCTCACCCTCTGGGCCCCGGGCTCTGCCTTGGAGCCGTTCCTCCTTTTCCTTTAGCGGTAGCTCACCTTGGCAGCTCCACCAGCCTACTCCCCGCGCGCAGAATTTTGGAAGTCTGATAGCCTCTCATTTCTTCCTGTCTCTGTCCCCTTCAGTACGAGTTGGTGGTGCTTCTGCTGACAGCACATTCTTAGAAACCTTGTGCGTCTCCCATGTGTGTCAGAGGTCCAGGCTCTGCAGATCTTTCCTGGATAACTCCTCTCTGTTCCGCCATGAGATGCTGAGCCGCCGTGAGTCAAACAACTAATCCCTTCAGCAAAAGGCTGAACAGCTGCACACTTGGCCTTCTCTCCAGAGCATGTTTTTCTAACGGTCAAACTCCTAATATTACCGTCTTTTTGCAATCTGGATAGGCTGTGACTTTTCAAAATCATCAAGTGCTGGTTCCTTTTCGTTGAGCAGTTCCTTCCTGAATTCATCTCTGACATTTTATTACAGGCAGCAAGAAGAAACCAGACCACGTCTTCAGCACTTTGCTTGAAAATGTCCTCAGCTAAATATCCGTGTTCACCACTTCCAAGTTCTGTTTTCCACACACCGCAGAACACAACTCAGCCAGTTTTCTGCCACTGTGTAGCTAGAATCACTTTTCTCCCCCATTTCCAATACTATGCTCCTTTTTCCCTTCTGAGCTCTCACCAGTAGCATCTTTAATACTCCTATTTCCACCAACACTCTGTTTGTGCAACACGCACCTTCAAAGGTGACGGGCGCTTTCTCCACCACGCTCCGTGCTTCCCTCTCGGCCGTCCCCAGAGTCACCTTTAATGGACACGTTCATATCGACAGTCTCCTCAAGGCAATTCGGGTTTTTAAAAATCGTGTTTCTCAAAATTCTTCCAACCTGTACCTCTTACCCAAATCCGAAGGCACCGCCACATTTTTAGGTATTTGTTACAGCAGCACTCCACTTCCTGGTATTGAAATCTGTTTTGGTTTCCCATGGCAGGTATGACAACGTACCACAAACCTGGTGGCTTAAAACAACAGGTACTCATTTTCTCACAGATGTGGAGGCCAGAAGTTCAAAATCAAGGTGCCGGCCGGGCTGTGCTCAGTCTGGAGGCTCCAGGGGAAGATCCTTCCTGCCTCTTCCAGCTTCTGGGGGCTCCAGGCATCCACTGGCTTGTGGCCGCATCACCCCAGCCTCTCGTCTCTGTCCTCACACCATCTTCTCCTCTGTGCGTGTCTCGAATTTCCCTCTGCCTCACTTTTGTGAGGGCACATGTCACTGAATTTAGGGGCAGCCCAGATAATCCAGGATTATCTCATCTCAAGATCCTGAACTTCAGTATATCTGAAAACACCCTTTTTCTGGCAAAGACCACGCTTACAGGTTGCGGGGTTGGCTGTGGACACACGTCTTTGCAGGGCCACGTCCTACCCACTGTTCTCTACAGCCCACCTGAGAAGTCGGCCTCAGTTTTCCATCCTTACCGCACTACCCTGGCCTGTCTCTCCTGGGACTTCTGCCACAGACTCCCCTCAACCGGTCGCTCCTGCTTCCGTCTCGGAACCCCAGCAGCCCACCTGCCTCACAGCCTCAGGGCTGTTCTCACCACAAGCCCCCGGCTTAAGGCCCCCCAGTGCCTCCTCTTGACACCTGCTGGTACACAGCCAGCTCCTGCTGACAGTTTATGTCTGAGCAGAAGTGAACGCCCTCGGGAGGGTTCCCCAACGACCCCTAAGCTGATGTGCTCTCACTCCTCTGTGCACCGCCCTGCTCTGCACCACTAGGGGACACGTTTTACTTTATTCTCAGCATTTATCGGAACTGGGAAGTATCTTCTCTATCTACCCACCCGTCCTATCCATCCCCATCCACCCATCCATCCGTTTGCAAAACTGAAGAACAGAACTTCTCTTTGTGGTGAAAATATTTAACATATCCTGGGCTTCCCTAGTGGCGCAGTGGTTAAGAATCCGCCTGCCAATGCAGGAAACACGGGTTTGAGCCCTGGTCCGGGAAGATCCCACATGCCGCAGAGCAACTAAGCCCGTGCGCCACAACTACTGAAGCCCGCGCGCCTAGAGCCCGTGTTCCGCAACAAGAGAAGCCACCGCGGTGAGAAGCCCGCGCGCCGCAACGAAGACCCAACACAGCCAAAAATAAACAAATTAATTAATTAATTTTAAAAAAAAAAGAAAATATTTAACATATCTTGTTGCAGCCCCCTTGGCATTTCCTCTTCTCTCAACAGTGGCTTCCCGTGTTTGTGGGCTCTGGGCCTCCACTGTCTTCACCGCTATTTACTATCACACTATCTGGGGGTAGGCAAAACAAATGCAGATTTTTTTTTCTGATTGAAAATGTCCAAACAGGACTGTAAAAAGCAAACAAACCCGAAGAACTTCAGAAGCATCACTTTTACAAACAAGAAGTGACTGGTTATAACTTCTATTTACCTCGTTGAAAGACGAGAGGTTGAGTTTTTTGGCAATGAACTTCTTTAGGTGCAGGACTGTGGCCTGGGCTGAGCAGCGGATCCACTTCCGTTTCAGGCCCCGCAGTTTGCTGCTGTTGCATTCCAGACAGATGCTCACCTGCAAGAGAAAGGACACAGCTGGGCAGGCTCATCAAGGGGGCCCTACCGGGCTACTCACTGGAGGCTTTCTTAGGTATCTACGGATTCCATTAAGTCTAAGAACGCTGACTTTTTTGAAATCATAAATCTGTTTTGACCTAACACCGTAGAAAAAGAATTTCACTTTAATCTTTTTACACTGTCTTAAAAATCTGTTTACTATTTGCCATTTTGTGAAATAAAAATCTAACACTATTTATTCTGTCTTATTAGCATAGTACTTTAAAGTAAACCCGAGAATTATTTATTTATTGTGGCAGTATGTGCTGGCCTCAGAGTTAAACCGACAAAGACTGGAATCCTGTTCTAAAAGCTTCTGGCCGGTGGGACACACATGCATCTCCCCAGAGGCTGTGCTAAGTGCTCAGGAAAGACACAAGGAAAGACACGCCACACACACGGCAGGCACCACGGACCCTTCATCGAGGAAGGTCTCCAAAGGAGGTTGAAGGAGACAGCAAACTCACTAGAGAACAGCGTACTCTGAGCAAAGGCGCAAAGTCTGAAGCTCACAGCTCTATCCTGGAAGATCGCGTTCAGTGGGATTAGAGTACTCGGTGTGTGGCACGAACTTCAAGACGACAAACTAAGGAAAAGTGACTCTAGGATCAGGTGGTGCCTGGCAGACGCAGAAGGGAATGTGCTGAGGAGGGACAGCCCCGGCCACAGTTGAGAAAGTCCCACCTTAGATACCTCACCTCACCTCACTCACAGGCAAGTAATTCTCTCGCAACAGCCACAAAAAATGGCACAAGCAGACCCCCAAAGTTCAGGCAAAAGAATTAACAAAGGAATTAACTGAAATATGTATGTCTAAAACTACTAGAGGCATGAAAGTAGGAATTAAAAACATAACACACTAAGAATAAAGAACAGGCAGGTACAAAAGATAACCAAATGTAACTTCTAAAAATAAAAAACCTATTCACGTAAATTAAAAACTCAATGGATGGCCAAATCGCAGATTAGTCTCAGCTGAAGGCAGATCAATTTTCTGAAAGATCAATTTGAGCAAAGATATCAATTAAAATAAGAAAACAAAAGAAAGGTAAGAGACGTGCAGACAGATCAAAGAGTCTAACAAACACATCACAAGAGTTCCAGAGGAAAGAAGAGAAAATAAGGGAAAGGCAAAATTTGAGAAATAATGACTAAGGATCCCCCCAAACGATCAAAGACATAAGGCCTCAAATTCAGGAAGCAAAAGAACCCAAAACAAAGGAAGTAAGAGGAAACCTGCACCCAGACAGACATGGCGACCCCTCAACACAGGGGGCCAAGGCCCAGGGCAGCCACAGAGGTGGGCCCACAGGCAGGGCTGGCGCTCAGGCCACTGAGCCCAGACCCTCAGCCGACAAGAAGGAAGAGCGAAATTATCATTCAGGGTGGAAATGAATAAAGTCATCTGCAAACGAAAACAGAACGTAAGTAGGAGAAGATGTAGCTCAGGAAGAAAAAGCCTGAAGTGGATGGACTGGCTGGGGTTTAGGAGGCGCCCAGGCAGCAGGCAAGCTCTGGTGTGTTTAGGAGGGACAGAAAGAGACTCATGTTAATTCTGGACTTTTAAAAAATGCATTCATTTTAGAATTTCATTAGCACTAAAATAATAAAAATAGGACATACAGCCTGCTAGTCAGAGGCAAAAAAGAGATTAAATAAAATTTATTAATTCTACAGAAGGAACTCAAGGGAGGGGGCATAAAAAATACAAATGGAAAGCACAAACTAAAGCAGAAACAAACCCAACTTTACTAGCAATCGTGGTAAATGTAAAATAACTTGCCAGTTAAATAAATTTTGATTCAATTTTTGAAAAAACCCCAGCTCTCTGCTGTAGAAAGTGTCACATTTAAGAAAGATGTTAAAAAAACTGAAATACCAAATACCAGGCGAAAATAAAACAGACAGAGCTATGTTATTACATAAAACAGATTTCTTAATAAGAAGAAACTCCCTAAGGATGGGAAGCATTTCTAAAGCCGAATGCACCTAGCAGCAAACTTAAGTTGACAGAACGATGAGAAGGAGAAGTCTCCGGCGCAGTGGGGCTCTCAGAGTCTCTGTCAGCCGGCCTCAGGCACACGGGCCAGACGGGCGTCTGTGTCCAGGGCCAAAGCAACAGGCCCAAGACCCCGGCAGGAACCAGCCGCACACGGAACCCTCAACCCAGCACCGGGAGCCGCGTGGGCACGGGCAGGGCCGCTGGCTGCACTCCTGTACCCCAGCCGGAGAGGCCTCGTGCCCGTCAGAGGTGCTGACCAGGTAGAGAGGGCACAGGCTCCCCAACTACGGGCGTGTCACCCGACGAGGAGGCTCAGTTTGTGTGAACGCAGGGGTGACCACGGAGTATGACCTACGTGGAGGAACTCAGGACGGTAACACGTTTAAACCTTTCACACAATGTTAACCTCTGGACTGTATGAATGTATTACCTATTTAAACGCACCAAGATAAAGCATGTTTGTAACTTTTTAACCGCTTCATTGTGGTATAATGCACATGTATCTGTTTTAAGTATACCACTCAGGAATTTTTAGTACATTTAAAGAGGTGGGCGGCCATCACCACCATCCAGTCTGAGGTCGGTCCCGTCAGCCCATAAAGACTCTCGGAGCCTCGGTGGTCAACCCCGCCCCACCCCAGGCGGCCACCCCTCGGCCTGTGTCTGTGGACCGGCCTCTCCTGGACAGGCTATAGATGGGATCATACAAGACGCAGTCTGCCCATCGGACTTCTGTCGCACAGTAAAGCGGTGTGAGACTCAGGTGCACGGCAGCACCTTGCACCGCTGACCACTTCCCATTTGTCAACATCCCCGTCAACGCCTGTCAGCGGCTGCCTTTGGGACTGCAGCCATCCTGGTGAGTGTAAAATGCTACTTCATTATGGTTTTAATCGGCATTTCCCTAATGACTAAAGCTGTTGAACATCATTTCACGCGACTGTTAACCATTTGTAATTCTTTGGTGAAACGTCTACTGAAACCTTTTGCCAATTTCTTAACTGGACTGTTTATCTTCTTATTGAGTTTAAGAGTTATATATTATAGATACAAGTCCTTTCCAGAAATGTGATTTGCCAGTATTTTCTCCCAGTCTGTGGCCTTTTAAAATTTTCTTAATAGAGTCCTTTGAAGAGCAGCAATTTTTTTTTTTTTTTTTTTTTTGGCTGCACTGTCGTTAGGCCCCTGACCAGGAACTGAACATGGGCCCTCGGCAGTGAGAGACCAGAGTCCGATCCGTCGGACCAGCAGAGAGGTCCCAAAGAGCAGCAGTTCTTTCATTTCTTTTCTCAAAGTGCTGCTTGCTTTATGTTTAATTTGTCTTAGTTTCTGGCCCCACCATGCGGCACGCAGGATGTTAGCTCCCCGATCAGGGATCAAACCCACACCCCCTGCAGTGGAAGTGTGGAGTCCTAACCACTGGACCGCCAGGCAAGTCCCACGAGCAGCAGTTCTTAATTTCATGAAGTCAGTTTATCAATTTTATTTCCTGAGTTGTGTTCTTGGTTTTGGATCTGAGAACTACAGGCCTAACCCAAGGCCCTAAACAGTTTCTCTCATGTTTTCCTATAAAGGTTTTCAACTTTTAGCTCTTATATATATATTTTAATCAATTTATTTATTTTATTTATTTCATCTTTGGCTGCATTGGGTCCTTGCTGCAGTGCACGGGCTTCTCATTGCGGCGGCTTCCCCTGTTGCAGAGCATGGGCTCCAGGCGCGCGGGCTTCAGCAGCCATGGCACGGGGCCTCAGCAGCTGTGGCTCGCAGGCTCTAGAGCGCAAGCTCAGTAGTCGTGGCGCACGGGCCCAGCTGCTCTGTGGCATCCGGGATTCTCCCGGACTAGGGCTCGAACCTGTGTGTCCTGCATTGGCAGGCAGATTTCTAACCACTGTGCCACCAGGGAAGCCCTAGCTCTTATATTTTGAGCTAACTTTCGTATGTGGTGTGAGGCAAGGCACAAATGAACCTTTCTGCACGTGGATGTCCGTCAAACTGTCCCAGCACCACTCGAAGAAGACACTATCCTTTCCCCAGTGAAGGGCCGTGGCACCCGTGCTGAAAACCAAATGACCCTAAATCTAAGGGCTTATTTCTAGACTCCAGAATTGGTTCCATTGACTTAAAAGTCTACCTTAACACCTAAAACAAACGTCTTGATTACTGTAGCTTTTTAGTAAGATTTGATGTTCAAAATTTTCAATGCATACTTTAAAAAATAAGTAGTGGGTCAAAAAGAAATCACAATGAACATTTCAAAATATTTAGAACCAAACAGTATAATGGCAACTATATGAAAATTCAACTCAAGAAATTAAAAGTACAAGAGGGAATGTAGGAAGAGCAGAAGGAAGGAGAGACTGGCAGAAAAGAAAGTGGTTCAGCCTCTGGCAACAACCACCAAGAAAGCGGGAGGCATGCTGTGACGCCAGGAAGAGAGACGGAGAAATACGTGCACAGGTGGCAAGGCCCGGAGACAAGCAGAGAATTCTAGGGGCCGTTTCATGCCCCAAGCGCTGAAAACCTAAGTCCAAACAGAAAGTTTCCTAGAAAAAATATAACTGATCAAATGAACTAAAAAAGAAACAGAAGATTTGAGTAGGACTGAAATCATTAAGGAAATTTAATTTGTATTGATGGTTAAAAATCTTCCTACCCCTCTCCAAAAGAATTAACCAAGATCTGATGGCTTTATACAGGAAGTTTAACCAAAACAGTCAACAAAACTGATGCTCTTAATCTCATACAAACTCTCCTAGAAAATAAAAATGGGAAAAGAGAGCCTATCCCCAGCTCTGAGACTTACTACCTTGATACCAAAACTAAACAAATGCCTATGAAAAAGGTGTAGGCCAACTCCTGCAGAATGACTGAGAAAACGCCAAAAGACCCAACACACAGGCCCACGGACACAGAACGCGATCTGCATGTAAAGGAACCGAGAGAGCCACACCCACCTCCCCGGGAGCTGGAGATGGAAAGGAAACGACCTTTCCATCCAGCGCGTGGAGGACGTGCCCGGGGAGGCTGGGGCCAGCACCCAGGAGTCCGTGAGGGCTGGAATAATCAGAGCATCAGACAGAAAACAGTGCAATCCTCACCCCGCGGCGTGTGCTATGTACGTGACACGGGACACACTGCCGGTCCTACAGCTGTTCCGTGTCACACGGCACCTACAGGAAGTGGCTACGTGACGCACCTCAAAAAAACTCAAAAGTATAATTTTACCTGAGAAAAGGGAGCTGCACAAAGACACCTGTTCCCTGGGCCCTGTGGTTTGTGGCTACATCATACCACCCAGCTGGGATACCCGCTCAGTAAACAGTCTCTGGAGAGCCCAGCAAGTCCCGCGGCTGCTTTCTAACCCTTCCCGGGCTGAGCGCTTGACGCCCTGTGCCGCGCGCTGCCCACGCTCCGGGGCCCTTCCCCACCTGGCAGGCCCTGCTCCGGGCCGGGCCCACCCTCTCCCCTTCTCCCACGCCCCACGCGTCCCCACCCCGTGGCTCCGAGCGCCCCGACCCCAGGGCGCCTCAGCCCCACAGGGCGGGGGTCCTCGCGGGCAGCGCGTGGCACGTCCTGGGGAAGGGCAGGCCAGGTGCCGACCAACCGGGCGCCCCGCTCCCGGCGGCAGGACACCTGATTCCCAAGGGAGCCACGGTGCGGGCGGCAGGGACACTGCCAAACAGGCGGCTGAACAGACTCCCAAGCACAGACCCTTTGAGCCCCACCGTGGACGAAGCCACCGGAAGGACAGAGTGTCCTGCAAGGAACAGGCCCGGGACAGCCAGGAGCAGATAGGCCGCCAGGGTCCCGGTGCCGGAGAGGAGGCGGGGGGACGGCAGCAGGTGGGGGGGTCAACCCCACGCTCGAAACCGCCTGTGTAATCAACAGCAGCCCACCCCCGGCACAGGCTGAGGAAGAAGGAGCTGGCCCTGCCCGGTGGGCCTGCAGCTGCCCTGGAGGATGGAGGGGGCAGGCTCTCGGGAGGAGTGGCCTGGAACTAAAGTAACAACAGAACAACTTATTTGAAAAAGGGAAGAACAGCTGTGAAGGGGTCCGAAGTTGAAGCCCAGGGGCTCAGGGTCCCAGGAGGCAGCGTGGAGAGCAGGGTCCCCGAGTGGGAGGAGAAGGTGGGACACCAGACACAGGATGGTAGCAGAGACGGGCTCCCAAAGCCCTGACCTCCCCAGGACAGGGATCCTGCCAAGTTCCGAACGGGGGAAACGGCGCGCTCCTGAGGAAGGGGAACGTCTGAGGAAACGAACGTCCTGGTTACTGGAAGCCATCTGGTGAGAGCACGCGGCTCAGAGCAGTGACAGACCAGGTGCGCGGCGCTCAGCCTGGCACTGACTCTCGCCCCACAGGGATGCAGCGGGGCCCACCCCCCGGGCAGGCTGCTGGCTCTTGAAAGCAACCGCTCAAATAGACAAATCTTCGGCACGTTTGGGGTAAAAAAGAAAAGGGAAATATTAGTAACGATAAACACGAACATTGGAGATTGAACACTGACGGAGCAGGGGCTAAGCGAGAGGGCCCACCCTGTGCCTGGAAGGGCCGGGCCGGCAGCTCCGACCCCAGATCCCGCGGGGCCTCCAAGTCCAGCAAGAGGTAACTTATCAGAGCCCAGGAGAGGGGACACGCGGGCCCCAGAGGGGCGTCCTTCACCCCAATGTTTATTCTTCTCTCCATTCACGTGAAACGCATCTGAGCACACCCAGCATTCCACACAGACGCGCGTCTACTCCTGTGATGCTTGTGGAAATGTTTTAGCAACACAAGCATATAAACTGGAAAATTAAGGTTCCGTTATTCTGTTCTTATACCTAAACCACACTATTTAATTCCGTCTTTAATAAATATAAGTGTACACATCCTCATGTTTTACTTATTAAATATATATGCACTGATTAGAATATGTATGTATATATAGAAAGGTGGATATAAGCAGACCTTGCTTTATTGTGCTTTGCAGATACTGTGTTTTTTATGAACTGAAGATTTGTGGCAGCCCTGTGTTGCCAGATGATGACCAAGTTTTAGCAATAAAATATCTTTTAATTAAGCAATGTACGTTGTTCTTTAGACATGACGAAACTACACACTAAACATACTACTGCACGGTGGAAACATAACTTTTATACGCACTGGGAAACCCCCAAAATTCCAACTTGTGTTATATAGCGGTCTGGCCCCGAACCGCAGTGTCTCCCGAGGTGTCCGTCTGCGTAAGTGTGTGTGGGTGGCTGTGCTACACGTATACCCTGACACAGCCAATGGCCCTAAGTTTTCGTGGCTATTCCCGAGCTTTTCCTCTCCCAGATGAGGCTCAGAAGCCACTGGTTAAATTCCTATTCATAATAAACGGTTAAAGTCACAACCACGGAGATTAATTTGGGGAGAACCTGACACCAACTTTCCATCCAGAAACATCCAACCATTCGGTTTTCTCTTACGTTCTCCCATAAGAAGAGCGTGTCTTTGTTTCAGCCTCACACATTTCTCGTTAGGCGGCCTCAGCGTTTTTATTAGTTATGTGAACAAGGCCGCCCACAGCGTCTGACTATGACACACTGGTCCCATCACCCGAACGAACAGTTTCCCTGCGCTGTCCGAGGTGCCACGTCACAAGACGTGTAATCTGAGAGCCACGGCGCGCCCGGCTCACGTTCTCCCGTCTCCTAACTATTTGGGCTGGATCCCCCAACTCATGCTGAGTGACAGCTGAGAAGGGACATTTTCTTGCTCTGACACTCACGAGACACCTCTGTTCCATCATGAAGTGTGACGACTGCCGTAGCTGTCGAGTCAAGGTACCCTAATAAAAAGACCCACAGACGTGGATACGGGATTTTATCAAACTCTTTTGTAGCATCACTGTGATGACTTAGTTTTCCTTTTTTCATCTGATAATGTAGTAAGTGACATATGAATAGCGCCCTCAAGGTTACATTCTCACCTTACTTTGCATGGAAGATGCCTGCCCCACATTCTCCACAGGACAACCCGGGGTTGGGGTCGGGGGGAGCTGAAGATACCCACGGGGGGTGGAGGCTGAACTTTAAACTTTTTATACCTAAAATGTTCCACAGTGAATATGCATTACTTTGGCAATTAAAAAAAGAAGGGAATGGGAATTCCCTGGTAGTCCAGTGGTTAGGATTTGGTGCTCTCCCTGCCAAAGGCCCCGGTTCGATCCCTGGCCTGGTCGGGGAACTAAGATCCCACAAGCCACGCGGCACGGCCAAAAAAAAGGAAAGAAAGGTAAGTAAAGGAAGGAATTGGAAGGAAAAACTAAGAAAGTTGCTGACGTTTTAACGTCTGTACTGCCTGTCGCCCTCGGCCTCCTTCTTTGTTAAACGAGAAGCGGCCCTGGGAGGGCGGGGGCCGAGGCAGCGCCCACCTGCTCGTCGCTCCTGTGGTAGTCGCCGTCCTCCTCCTGCTTCTCTTCTGCCGCTTCTTTGTTCGAACTGTCATCCGCTTTGGTTTCTCCTTTTAGCAAAAACAGAAAATACTGGGTCTTGAATCCAACGTGTTAAACCGTTGTTTTTTAACTCTACCGTACACTTGAACGCTATAAAAACCCACTGTATTAAGAGTTTGCACACGTGAGAGCTGAGGGAGCGCTGCTCTCCACGGTGCTTTACGTGCTGCGCCCTCGGGGCCAGTGGCACGTGTCCGGGCAGAGGCGCCCCACCAGCCCAGCACCACCGACGCCTCGCGCCTCAACTACGCCAGGCAGCGAGCCATCCCCGAACTCTCACTGTTCCGGCATGGCTTTAAATGTTAAGACCCCACCTAGGGAAAGGCGGGATTCCTGGCTCCCTAGCTGCCTCTTGGCCTCGCCTCCCCGGGGGCCCCGAGCTCGCACAGTCTGCAGCCCCCGCTTCCCAGGCCGACAGCCAAGCCTCTCCCTGCTGCTCACGATGTTAGAAAAGCACACGGCGGACTAAAGGGGTTTCGGAATCTGTGTGGTCCACGGCGTCAAAGATTCAAATAAGTTGTTATGATACGTACAGATTCTAAAGCACCATTAATTTTACGTCATAGCCAAAGTGGAGTTTGGCCATTCTGTGAGAAAACAGACAAAGCCGGGAGAAGAGCCCTGGGAGGCCCGCCGTCTGCATGCCCGTGCTCCCTCCACACCCCACCTCCAGGCACCTTCGGGTACCCCCTCAGGCTTCCTCTCACTGGCCCACCACGTAACCCCTCGGTCGGAGACGCCATTTCTCAGCACCACCTAAGTGACACTGACGCCTGCCCACACCTCTGTCAAGGACTTGTGTGGGGAGTGGAGGGACACAAGGGGCTCTTAGCAAAAGGTCTAGCAAATAAAACCCAGCTCACTCACCATTTCGATGGGAATCTAGGTGCTGTTTCGCAGAACAGGTCTCCCCCTTGATGTCTCCAGGCACTTCCAGGCCTAATTTGTGGTAGAATTCCCTCTGTTTTCTCATTTCCGCTATTAAAAATTAATATATAATCCTTAATCTTAAGTAGGCAATGGATCACATTAAAATTCTGCTCACAAATATCACATGAAGAAAACTGAAGGCTTGGATTAAAAGTCTGAAGGCTTCTACTCGTGAGAAGATAACAGCTTTGGACCGTGCCCCCTCAAATTTTGGAGCAGCTACCAGCTGTGGGCCGTGGGGCGCGTCCCGGGTCGGGGCCTGGGCCCCCCAAGTGGGGGCACGGCCGGTTCTCCGGATGCGCGTTCACAGCCCCGCGGGCCCCTCCCAGGCAGGGCTGCCGTCCCCACCGCTGCTGTGGCCGCCCCTAGGTGTGCCCGACGGGGGGAACCAGTACTCCCTGGCGTCTCTGGCTGGCGGTCACAGCTCGCTGAGTCCTGGAGGCACGGAGCCGCCCACCACAGGGGAAGGGTCCCTACTGAACGGGGACGACGGGCACCACGCGGCCTCCTGCCCTGGCCGTCGGTCTCCAACCACTGAGTGGGGACTGGGCCGGGCGGCGAGAGGACAGCTGGTCCAGGCTGGACCCTCGCACATTCCTGGGAAGGGCCGACTCCGTGACACAAGGTGGCTACTGATGTACAGTTCACATGCACGTAACGAAGCAACGGTCACCGCCCAGGGCCACACGGGAGGTAGCAAAGGAAATTTAAACCTAAGCTGCTCAAACCAATAACGTGTAAGTCACGCTGTGAAAAAGATTTATGTGCAGGTGACCAAGGAAAGCTCGGTGGTACCTCCCCCCTGCACGTCTGTCTCGCCTAAACACCACGAGCTCTGCAAGGGCCAGGAACATGCCTTGGTCGCTTCCTGGACCCACACAGACACTCCAAAATATCTGATTGTGCAGGAAAAACTAAAAGTGTGAGGCAGCGGACTCGGACGGAAAGAGGGAGGCCTCTCAGAACTGAACTGATGAGCGCAGGCCAGCCCAGAGCCGGGGGCGTTGGAACCAAAGACGGCGAAACCACGAGTCTGTAAATCTGGGATCAGCTTGAAAGGAAACATTTCCCTTAAACAGTCACAGAAATGCCGGCAGAGGAATGAAGCCCTGAAACGCACTGCTGGTGGTAGGAGCCCGTTCCTGTCTGTCCTTCAGGGAGGGCGGGGTCTGCAGGTAACAGCCCCCCTGATGAACGCGAAGAGGGACTCCTCACCTGACAGGTGGACAGGATGCCGCTTCACACACGGGCAGACACTGCACTCGGGACGCAGTGAGGGTCTGTGGCCGCCCTGCGTCAAGCGAGTCTGTCGGCACCTTTTTCCAACAGCATCTGCTCACTTTGGGTCCCGTTTTGGTAATTCTCGAAGTACGTCAAACTTTTCCATTATTGTTCTATTTGTTATGGTCTCTGTGATCAGTGATCTTTGATGTTACTATTTTAATTGTTTTTTTTGTTTTGTATTTTTAATTAAAAGATGTATATTGCTCTTTAGGCATAATGCTATTGCACATTTAATAGACCACAGTATAGTGTAAACATAACTTTTTTACATGCACTTGTGTATGATCTGTGTGATTCACTTTATTGCGACATTCGCTTTACTGCGACGGTCTGAAACCGAACCTGTGGTATTTCCGAGGTCTGCCTGTACCTGGTTTTAATTTCCATTTCTTTAATTTTCACCTACAAGAATGAAAAAGGATTGAAAAATAACAATACTCAATGTCAGATATACACAGGTGTAGAAATGTCAACTGGGATAACTTTTCAGGAAAGTACCTCGGCATATACATAAAAAATATTTTAAAACTTAACTGCTGACCCAAAAGTCCCTACTGCTAGTGATGTATCCCAAGGAAATAACCCGGTAAGGGCATAAGAAGATAAAACCTTATTTGCAACAGTGAAGTATCAGAAACAACCTAAATGCTAAGTGTCTGACAACGTGGACTGGGCCAATCAGAAGAGCTGACTCCCGGGGCTTCACTGGTGGCGCAGTGGTTAAGAATCCGCCTGCTAATGCAGGGGACGTGGGTTCGAGCCCTGGTCCAGGAGGATCCCACATGCCGCGGAGCAACTAGGCCCGTGTGCCACAACTACTGAGCCTGCACTCTAGAGCTCGCAAGCCACAACTACGGAGCCCGAGTGCCACAACTACTGAAGCCCGCACGCCTAGAGCCCGTGCTCCACAACAAGGGAAGCCACTGCAATGAGAAGCCCGCACACTGCAACGAAGAGTAGCCCCCGCTCACCACAACTAGAGAAAGCCCGCACGCAGCAGCGAAGACCCAATGCAGCCAAAAATTAAATAAATAAAATGAAATTTATTAAAAAAAAAAGAAGAGTTGACTCCCCGCCAGACTCATTCTGTCCCAGAAGACATTTCCAGACAGGGCCACAGAGCCTCAGAACCCTTCTCAACACCACACTGGAGATACCACTATCATCCACTACTGACAGCTGCCACGCAAGATAAATCTAACTTATCTGCTACGCTGGGGTAAGAGAGTGGGCCATTTATTCAGTGGATACTTTGCAGCCAACAGAAAAGATGACACAGATCATATTTACGGATGCGGGGCAGCTCTACAACAAACTGTTATGAGAACATTATAGACAGAACATGACCTCATCTTGGGGTGAAAGTTATGATAGTGGTAAGACTAGGATGCTGTGAGTTCGGGGAGGGAGGAAAGGCTTATAAAAAGTAACACCGCCCTGGGCACATGTACTCCACTGCACCACAAACCTCGGGATCATCACAACAGGTGCAGAAGCAGCATCTGATGGAATCCAACATCCACCCCTGACAAACAGCAGCCGCGCCTGATGAAGGGCACGCGGGAGCCTGCAGCCGACCTCAGGCTTGCGGGCCAGAGACTGAGCACCTCCCCGGGGTCAGGAACAGGATGGGTCCCACATCACAGAGTTCTAGCCCGGGGCTGGCAGACGCTGCTGTGAAGCACAGACAGCGAATATCTGGGGCTCTGTAAGCTGAACATCAAAACCGAGACATTTCATCAGTACTTACGTAACAGAAGAGAGAACAGAATTTTTATAGAGGAAACTGAAATAGATACATGTTCAATACAATATGTACACAGGCGTACATATCGGTGCATTGCTGCCATTATTATCTTGAACAAACTGTTATCTGTTAGATAAATGAGGAATAAGAAAGTTAAGCGTCTTTATTTTACCTTCACTTATTTCTTCTTTGATGCTCTTCCTTTCCTTAGTAGATCTGAGTTTCCGACCTTTATCGTTTTCCTTCTTTCTAAGGAACTTTTTTTTAACATTTCTAGAAGGTAGATCTACTGGCAACAAATTCCCCCAATTTCTCTCTGAGAAAGTCTTTACTTCTCACTTCTGGAGGATAATTTCTCAGGGTACAGAATCCTGGGCTGCTGGTTTTTCTCTCAACACTGTAAATATCTCGCTTCACTCTTTGCTTGCAAGGTTTCTAAGGAGAGGTCAGATGTAATTCTTATCTCAGTTCCCCTGTAGGTAAAGTGTACCCCTCCCCTCCAGCTCCTTTCGGGACTTTTTTCTTTATCTTTGACTTTCTGTACGTTGAAACCGACATGCCCAGGTGTAATTACTCTGGCATTTGTCCTGCTGGGTGTTCTCTGGGCTTCCTGGATCTGTGGTTTGGTGTCTGACATTGATTTGGGGAAACTCTCAGTTAAAATGTTTCAGTATTTCTTCTGTTCTTCTCTCTCTTCTCCTTCTGGATTCCCCATTGTGTCACACCTTCGCCCCACAGGCCTTAGATGTTCTGTTCTTTCAGCCTTTTCCCTTTGCTTTTGGGTTTTCAGGGACTCTGTCGAGATGTCCTTTCGCTCAGAGGTTCCTTCCTCAGCCGTGTCCACTCTAATCAGCCCGTCAAAGGCAACCTTCATTTCTGCTGCAGGGCTCTGATCTCTGGCGTTTCTTTTCGGTCCTTCCTTAGGATTTCCACCTCTCTGCTCACATTCCCCTTATGTCCTGCATGCTGTCTACTTTATCCATTAGAGCCCTCAGCACGTTGACCACAGTTGTCTTAAGTCCCGGTCTGATAATTCCAACATCCCTGCCATGTCTGGTTCTGATGTGTGTTCCATCTCTTCAGATTCTGTTTTTTGCCTTTTAGCATGACTCGTCGTTTTTTTCTTGTTAGCTGGACATGACACTGGGTAAAAGGCACTGCTGTGAACAGGCCTCAGTGCTGTCGTGGTGAGGTGGCGGGGACAGGACACCCCACAGCCTTGACCACGGTTGTCCTCGGCGAGCCTGAGCCTCTGGACTGTGAACCTCGCTCGTGCTTCTCAGGTGTTCCTCCCCACTCGGGCGGGACAAGGTGGCTGAAGTTGGGTCTTTCCTGCCCCCAGGCCAGTTTTGCTCTGATAATAGCCCAGCAGGCACGGTTGTGGTTAACTGGGTCCCCAGAGGTCAGGTCTTCTTCAGATGTGCCCAGGGCTTGGGGCATTTCTTTCCCCTCCCCTGCTGGGGTAACCTGGTTGAGTTCCCGGAGACGAACCTCACAGCATCGCGAGGCCCGCTGTGACAGCCCCCGGGCAGGTCTCAACTCTTGGACTTGTCCACCAGGAGCCTCAGTGACCCCTGAGTCACAGACCAGTCTCTCCTGCCCAGGCTCTGGTTCCTGGGCGTTTCCAGTCCTGAGTCTGTGGCAGGCAGCCGTGTGCCCCCGCGTCTGTGGTCAGTCCCCCATCTCGGGGGCAGCGGCTGGCCCTGCACCCTCCTCTCTTACAATCTAAGAACGGCTGATTGTTCAGTGCGTTCTGCCTTTTACTTGTCGTTGGGACGAGTGGAGACTCCTAAGCTCCTTAGGTGAGGCACCAGAAACCTGAAGTCACGAAGTTAAAGACACAGTAGTAATACCCGAGCACGAACTTTACAGTGCGGCCACTAACGAGAAGAATGGACGCCTGTCGGGCGGCGGATGACGTTTGTTTAGTGGGGTAAAAAGTGCGCGCTGCTTAGCGCCAAAACTGAGCGCTCGTGTTCATCTGTAAGGAGATCTTACATACTTCACCTTGAAAATGTCTTTGCACACAGAAATACTGACTTCAGTCCAGAGCAGTCGTCACTCAGAAGGCGCTGAGGGAATTCTATTAGATTCTTCTCTTGGGATTTGCCTTTGTTCCACAGACTGATCACTTCCCAGTGGAGGTCAGGCGGATGCCCCTCGACTGCACAGCTATATGGATTCTGAAACACGGAAGCTGCTTCACCTGCACCAGGCCCCGGACTCCACCAGAGCTGTTTGCTGGGGCTCTGCAAACAGGTCTGCTGTGAGTCTAGGGGGTGGCCTCCGCTCCCCTTGAGCTGCCGACAGCCCGGGGCGTCTGCACGGCAGCTGGATGGGGCTTGCGATTCAAGAGACGTTAGTTGTTGAAAACTTCCCACATTGCACGTTTTGCATTTCAGTATTGCTCTCCTTATGACATTAGGCTGGATTCATCAAGGAACATTATCAGGTCTTTAACAAAAGCAAATTTCCAAAGCCATTCGGTGTGACGTTGTTAAAGGTGTTTCTTTTCATTCAGAAAAACTTCAATCTGCCCTTAGCTCAAAAAACCTCAAAAAACAAAAAAAAAACACACGCAACAAAAAACTTACCACCGCCAAGGCATCAAAATATTGTGCGGCTGTGATAAGGGAAGTCGGGGTACTCAGCTTTTAACTCTGACAAAAATTCACACAAATGATTACGTCCCAAAGCGTGAATGGATTCCACCGTGGACACCACTGGTTCAGGACATACGAAAGATCCAAGTATCTTCTGCGAAGTACCTGCTGGTTGATGAGTATCGTGATGAGCTTTCACTGAAAACCTAACGTTTTCACAGTTTAGTTAATTTGTTCAACCAAGTATTTCCCTGACCCCACACACGTTCACCAACACGGCTGTGACACGTCTCAACAGAGCCCACTTCAGGTTGTAGTGAATTAGCATCTTCTCAACTTCCCGGAAAACCCTCTCTCCTGCGGCTGTGCCCCGTGGACTCTGCGCAGAGGCTCATTCGCCCGTCACGTCAAACGCACCCAATAAACACTGCGCAGATCGGAGACTCCGGAGCCGAGGAAAACCACTCAAACTGCCCGCCTCGCTTCCGAGGGCTGGCGTTGCCCCTAACTGTCAGCTCCCTGAGCGATGGTTCCCGCCACGGCTCCTGTTCTCAAACAGGCTCACTTTCTCTGGACAGACTTCCTCAGCCGCTGCAATCAAACAACATTTAACCAACTTATCACTAGTAAGTGATTTTCCTTCCGTGACCAACAAATGAGCCAACCAGAAACCTACTCTAATTGCAGCCTTATAGGTTATTCTTATTTTTGTGAAGAAATCCTGCTGTGATGAGACATTCCATTGTAAATTTTCAATTCTTTCTAAAAGTTGCTTTCCTCTGAGTGTTTAGTCTGATGCCAACACATCTTATAACTTTCTATTTTAACACAGATGTAGTGTCACCGCAAGATAAACAGGACGCTTCCCCGGCTGACAATGACAATCCAAGGACAAATCCACCCACCCGTCACCATGGCTGAAACGCTGGACGCTTCTCCCCTTGTCTCGATGCGGTGGGTGCTGGTAATACAGCCTCCACAGCGTTTGTGCCGACGGGGCTGGTCCACCTGCTGCAGATGCTCCAGCCGCCGTCGAGTGTGAGACAAACGTGCGTCCCTGAATGAGCGGGGCTGTGTTCCAGCAAACCATCCGTGGACGGAGACATCTCAACGCAAAACTCTCATGTCACAAAATATTCTCTTTCTTTTGATTTTTTCCAACTATTTAAAAACGTGGGGACTTCCCTGGTGGTCCGGTAGTTAAGAATCCACCTTCCAATGCAGGGGACACGGGTTCGATCCCTGATCCAGGAACTAAGCTCCCACGTGCCGCAGGGAAACTAAGAGCCCGTGCACGGCCAAACACAGCGAGGACCCAGCGCAGTGAAAAAAAAAGAAAAAAGTGAAACACACCCTTGGCTCAGGGGCTGCACGCAACAGGCAGGGCCGGGTCTGGTCGGCAAGGGGTTTGCCGGCTCCTGCCTCAGCCAGCGCGAAGAGGCAAGAGAAAGAGATGCAGATGCAGAGCAGCCCTGCTCCAGAATAAAGCCCACAGACGCACTCACCCACGTCCACAAAGTTCGTAACAGAACATTCACCGCGCCCCTCCCCCAGGTGAAAGCAGAAGACGACACACGTGAAGTGTCGGTCAGGAGAGGAGCCTGGATGAACGGGAGGGGCCCCAGCAGACCCCGGAGAGGAGCAGCTGCAGCTGCGCGAGGGCATGTCACACAAAACAGGTCACGATAAAGTGTACAGGTACAGATGCTGCCTCGGGGAAAACAGGCTTTTCTAAATTATAAAAACAAAAAGAAACAAGAGACAACAAAAAACTCATCTTCCACCTAAAAGGCTTCATCTACAAGGGAACAGAAGAACAGTCTACCGGCCACAGGCTGGATCCAGAAAGCCAAGCCACTTTTTACTTCCCAAAATTCGCGAGAGGACGCATGCGGGAAGTGAAGCCCCTGCCGCGGGGTGGGCAGCTCGAAGGGGCTGCAGAGCAGGAGGGCACCCTCCAGACACCCCGGGCCCCCAGGGTCACTGCTCGGTCTCGGGTGAAATGTGCTCCGGACTCTCTGGAGGACCCGGGAGAGGGCCCAGCTCAGAAACCAGCTTTGCAAGCTGGCCCCAACCAGAGAAACTGCAGACAGCCCACGTTCAGAAAACAGCCCGCTGCTACGGACCTGGACACTACAGCGATCTTTTAAAGAGCGACAAAGGACCGAAAGTTTGAGAAAACAGAGGAATGGATTATTTGCCTACCCAGAAAGCACCCTGGACTGGGGGCAGAGCTCAGGCTGCCTTGGGCATTAGTGTGAACTTGGGGAATTCTGGAATCCCTCCGGTTCTTCCACGTCAGGGTGGCGATCACGGCTACAGGCTGCCTGTGGAGAGGACGAGGGGACGCGTGCACAGGACAGGCTCGGCAGAAGTCGGCAGAGTCTTACACCCGCCCTCTTCCCTCACAAGCCAAAGCTCCACTGAGAACGCGTCACTGTGCTCCCCACGCGCCGACTGCTGGCCTGAGACACCACCGCCCGCAGGGGTGAGCCCAGACCCTGCAGACCGGCTCCAGGGAGCCAAGCAGGCAGAGCCCGCCAGCCACAGATCGAGGAGGCTTTGAACTTCAAAAAGGACAGTAACTGCAATAACCTGAGAACAGTAAATGCTCAAAGCCATCTGATCGGGGCTGGAGCGGCTGGGAAACCAGCTCATTTTCTGTAAACAAATAAAGGAAAACTTCACACATTTGTTCTGCTGTTCTGTACAGAATGGATCTTGGGAAACCAAGCCGGGGAGCGTGTCTTTATGGAGGCCTCCCTGCCATCAGTGGAGGCGGGTGACGGAACAGGGGGCGCGGCCTGGCTGCCTCCAGGCCTCACGGGCTCTGCGGGACCTGGCTGCCAGGACCACATCTGCGAGGGCCCCGTCTGGGTGGAGTGACACTGGAAGGCGCCGGAGTCCAACAGGGCCTCTTGATCCCACACACACACAGGAACGTGGAGACAGGAGGGGCCAAGGGGGGGACCCGCGTTGACCTTGACTGAGACCAACTAAACCCCGAGAGACGGGAACGCCTCACCCACTAGGACCTGATGCAACAAGGAATCAGTACTGTCATTTCGGTTTACAAAGGTGCTGTAGCTCCGAGTTTGAAGAAAAATCCTTCTCTTTGGGGAACGAACGGCAACGTTTCCAGATGAAACAACAGGAAGGGCGGGGGAAGGAGGTGAACAGGTTTCACCACAAGCTGACAACTCCTGACCCTGGATCATAAACACATCGAGTTCTTTACGGGATCTTGCCTGTTGCACGCTGCAAATATCCTGCAACGATTCTGAACGGTGTCAGCACTTTCTTTTCCTGCAGTCTTTGCCTTCCCCCAGTACTAGGAAACCCTTCAAATGTCCGAATATGATTGTTTTTATCTACATTTACTCAAGAAATTTAAACTCTTCTTTTATGAATGAATTCTACGAACAATGAAAGAAGACTTTAACGATATCACTCCCTAGGTTGTGTCTTAAAGATCAGATGTGACATCCACTGACCTAACTGAATAAGCCTGTACTTGAAATTATAACCCTCTTCTGAAACACGGCAGTGAGAAAACACTGCCCAAATGAATTGCTAACGTATCTTATCTTTGAAAGAAAGTTGTGCCTAGCTTTTATCAGCTGGCAGTGCTTCACCAGCCACTGCTCACACTGAACAGATTTCTGAGGCCTGTGTCCCCGCCCGCCCCCCCAGTCACTGCCCCTCAACAAGGGCAGGACAGTCTCAGTGTTCAGAACCGCAGAAAAGTTTTAAAAAGAACAGCCGCTTCCACTTGCAGGATATTTGTACCACAGAGTACTTCTTCTCAACTCTCACAGATTTGACTTTAACTCCAGTTAAACTTTACTGACACAGGGTTCCCGGCCTCACCTCCAGGCGGCACAAGTGAGAGGCTACCCTGCGCCTCCTGAGCGAAGTGGGAGGTGTGAGTGATGATGGGTGAAACCGGCCAGCACATGGCCCCCATCTGCCCCGGGCCCCAGGCCAGCGGCTCGGCGGAAACTGCACCGACTGGCCGGCCGGCTGAGCGAGACGTCCAAAGCCAGGACCCCGGAGAGAAAAGCCCCTCAAAGGCCGTGCTGCGGACGCAGAAGTCCAGGTGGATGCTCTGACACTTACCTTCTTGGAGGCCTGGGACCAATTTGTAAACAATATCTTGCATGGTTCTGTCATGACTGGCAAAAAGAACAGAACAGGTGGGTTAGCCAGAAGCGTCAATTGTCTAATTCTCGAACGTTTTCCATTTAACAATAATAAACTCCACAATCACAAATTTGGAGTTTTGGTTGAATTTTGCTTCCAGTTTGCACTTCAGAACAAGTCTGTGCTAGCAGAAGCGACACATGGCCGGAAGGAACCCGTTGTTCAATTTGGGCTCTATATGCTTGTGAACATTTCAAATGAGGAGGAGGACACAGGCAAGATCCTTCGGTGACCAGCTCCCTCTGCCCGCTGGGCTTCTCAAGTCCTAACAGGTATCAGGCAGCCTGGGCTGTGCCAAGCCAAAGGGAGTTTCTCACACTTTCCTGACCAGGGTCCGCGCCAAGAAATACCTTTCACACTCCCGTGTACCTGAACGCGTGGCGCGTGCGCACACACAGAAGCATAAAACACAGCTGGCCTCCAGCAGACACGACACCCTCCGAATTTGCTACTAAAGCCACCAGCTTCTCAGAAAGCTCGTCCGACCCACAAGAACAGGACGCTGGGCAGAACCGCTGCCACACGGCTTGACATCGGGCTGGCTGGTTCCTAGGTCTTGACCTGGGAGCGGCCTCTCCCTCCCACGACACACCTCAACTCGGGGGTCAAAGTGCAGCCGGCCCCCTCCTTCAGCCCCGCCCCTCCTGGCAGGGCGGCCCCCATCTGCCCCGGGCCTCAGGCCAGCGCCTCGGCGGAAACTGCACCGACTGGGCGGCCGGCCGAGCAGGGCGGCGCGAGGCTCGGGGTGAGGCCCGGGCCGCTTACCCGATGTACTGCAGGGGGTGGCTCTGGTGGATGACGATCCTGCACGTGGGGCACGTGTTGTTCTCCTCCAGGTACTTCACCAGGCAGCTCCGGCAGACTGCAGGGAGCGCGCACGTCAGGGCGATGCGTGCGCACGCCAGAGGGGCGGGGCGCGCATCAGAGGGAACGGGAGCGCGCACGTCAGGGAGCGCGTCGGCGGGGTCTCCGCTCCTCCCGGCAGGGCTCCCCGAGGCCACAACGGGACACTGGTGACAGGCCCGCCGCCCGGGTCCACCACCACGGAGGAGCATCAGCTGCCCCTGGACAGAGCTGAGGCCCAGAAACAGGAGGGGAAACTGGAGGAGCAGCTGAGGGGGCCGCAGATGCGCCTTCACGTCCTGTCACAGGGGCTCCGCCACAGGGGCTCCGCCACAGGGGCGAATAGTTACATTCTAGAAGTTAGCCTGAAAGATCACCGGATTTCTTTGTAGGACAAAATGAGATAAAATTTGCTGAATATAACATAAAATACTGCCAGCCAATATCTTAAAATACAATTAACTTTAAAATAAAAATTCTGTCAAAACTGGCAAATATTTTATTTTCTAAACTGAAAAATACAGGATCAAAACTCATCAGTGTTAGAGGATTCGTTTTCCTTTAGGAAGTGCCTGCCCCTCGGCCTCCTGGGCCGGCCGCACAAGAGGACCCAGCCTCCAGGTGAAGGCTGCAGCCTGCTCGGCAGGGGCAGGGGCGGCGGGGCTTAAAGGAAGGCGCGCCCAAGGTCAGCGCCAGCTCGAAGTCCAGACCTCCAAACACCCACTGGCCTGAGCGGCAGACGAGCAGACTCCTCTGTCTACGGAGTTTAAGGAAGTCATTTGCAAACGGCAAAAATAAGCATTTCTGCCCACTAGAAACGAATATTCTGTCGTACCACACGTAACGGTTTAGTTGTTATATCGAAATACCTAATTTTTCCTTTTTATTCAGCTTTCTTAAGTGACATGTCTACTGAAATTACCCACAGTGTTTTAACTTCAGACAATTTTTCTCATTTATCTTCAAGATCTCCTGTACTCCTGCTGCTGTGTCCTGCTGTGTACTTGAGCTAAAAGCTTTTGGTAAAAAAAGCCAAAGTATCAAGAGCACACAGAACATTCCGCACATACATGTGTGCACTCAGTCACTGCTCCCCCCCATGGCTGTCTAAGGCCACGTTCTAGAACATTCCGCACATACATGTGTGCACTCAGTCACTGCTCCCCCCCCCACGGCTGTCTAAGGCCACGTTCTAGAATATTCTGCACATACATGTGTGCAGTCACCGTGCCCCCCCACCCCCAGCTAAGGCCACATTCTAGAATTTTCCGCACATACACGTGTGCAGACACTCGGTCACCGTGGTCGCGTCGATGAGATACCCGCTGCACAGGCGGCAGGTGATGTGGGCGTTTATGTCCCAGAGTTTAATCTTTCTGGTCAACATCTTTGGCTTCTGCAAGAAAAAAACACGTATTAACTAATACATGAAACGGTGTGATGTTTCATCAAAGGTTTGGGTTCAGCGGAAATCGAGCTACAGTCTGTGTGTCCAGGAGGAGCTCAGAGTGAGCAGGGCTGAGGCCAGGTCCCCGCCCTGCGGCCCTGCTTCCACCATGAGACAGGCAACCACCCAGCCGCCCCTGGAGGACTGGGTCATCCTGGCCCCAGGGCAGCGCTGGGCCGCGGACACGCTGCCGCTTCTCACTTCTCCCCCTTCCGGGCCCCCGGGCCCTCTCTTCCTGCTCAGAACCCCGGAGGCCAGCTGGTGAGATGACGCGAAGCAGGGGAGGTTTGTGGAGCAGTGGGCGGAGAGGCCAGGGAGCAGGTGGGCCGAGCTGAGGCTGGGTCTAGGCAGAAGGAAACGTGGTCTCTCTGGAGCTCTGGTTCCTCCGTAAAGCCGACCACATGGGAGCAGCTAAGGCCCCCCCACCCTGGGAAGCACAGCCCACAACACGGCATCGTAAAAGTCCAAACGTCTGTGCACTGAAGTGTGGACGCGTCGTCTCTGCGCCGGTGGGCGGGTGCCCTCCAGAGCTGGGGTGGCTCTGACTGGCTCTCCTGCCAGACCACAGGCTCACGAGGGCAGGGTCTTGTCATCTGACCCAATACAATGCTGTGCAGCAGGGGAAACAGTCCCAAAGACACCACATCCTACCCCAAACCTGTGTGTCACCTCACATGGCAAAAGGCCCCTGAGGCGGGAGACGGCCCTGGAAGCCCCAGCGGGACCTCGTGTCACCACAGGGCCCGTACGAGGGCACGAGGCTCGGAGGAGACAGGAGAAGCTGCCTGTGGGCTGTGAACAGGGAGGGGGCTTCTAGGAGCTGGAAGGAGCCTCTCTGGGAGGAGCAGCCCTGCCCACAACTGGATTTTAGCCCCGTGAGACCCGTTCTGGACTCTGGCCTGCATGGCTGGCAGGTCAGACACCCATGTGGCCGCAGCCACTAGATTCCTGGGGGTTCCCTGCAGTACAAGTAGGAGACTCGCCAGATGCTGACGCCGTGCAGGATGCAGGGAATTTTCAAGACAAGCATCACCAAGAGAACTCCGCAGAGAGAGACAGGACCACGCTCCAGGAGACGGAGGGCCTCCGCATCCGCGTGGGCGGCAGGCTGGACAGTGCCGCCTCGCCCAGCAGCCACAGCGCACATGGCGCACGGGCTCCCGCGGCTCAACGCTGTTGCCCGAAGGCAGAGGGAAGGAAACGGCTGGGCGGGCGGGGCCCCCTGGAGACTAAATCGTCACCTGCACTGAAACCCAGCGGAAAAGCCTGTCAGCGCAGACTGACGCAACCAGCAAGGCTGCCAGGCTCAGTTCACCCATAAAGCGAGAGAGCCTGTAAACCAGCAAGAACGCCCTACGACTTTATTCACGGAGAGTAAGACGTGCGGCAACACTCGCGGTTCTCACCCGAGTCTCTCCTCTCCCCTCGATCACAGGCGCGAGCCGACGCGTGTCCCCGCTAGAGACACCTCTCCCTCGGCCCCTGCAGTGGGCTCTGAGCTGTCAGGAGAGACTAAAAGGGGTGCTTCTCACAGGCGCCCCACGGGCCGACCCACGGGAAACGAGCCCACGTCTGCGAGGCCCACTCGCTCTGGTGTCATGGTCACCACGTGCTGTGCCAGGCCCGGCCTGACCACTCGCACCCACTAGGACCGGCTCCGTGGAGAAGGGCCCACACGCCTCGTGGAGCAGGAAGTAATGGGAAATAATCTAAAAGAGAGAAACCCTAGTCACTCCCAAGGGAAGCAAAGCAGAGACGGGAGAGCACTGACTGGGCAACGTCCCCGCTGGACGCCGAGGCCCAGGGTGCGCCGTCCACCACCGGCACGACCGAGCCCGGCGCTGTGCCCTCGGCTCGCTGGGCGCTGTTCACACACGTCACCAACCCACAGCCAGATCACAACCAAAACCAGCTCCAAAGTCACACAGACGGGGGTTGGGGTCAGTGCGAACTCGTGCTTAGTGGCAACCAGGCAGACAGGTACACATGTGTATGCACACGAGTGTGGACTCACCCACTCACTCCCAGCTCTGTCTGCTGGGAGGGCCCGGGAGTGACCACTCCTGGGCAGCCCTAGGACCTGGCGTGTCCACACCACGTCTGCCGCAAGGGGCCAGCGCTGCCTGGATACGCAACCAACTCCGGGCTGGGCAAGGAGCATAGCAGGACCTGGGGCCCCACTGTGCTCAGATAGGGAACAACTACTATCACTGCTTACCACGGCAGGATAACACAGAGGCCCATGAGGCTACACAGACAGACAGACAGACAAGGGACACCCTTCCTCGCAGAATGGGAGCTGATAAGTGGAAGGAGGGCTGCAAGGTCACCGCCCCAGGACAACTGCAGTGACCACTCGCTTAGGAATCCTCAGGGGGTGGTCAGCAGCAGCGAGACTTCGCCAAGGAAGTGAAGGTTCCTAAAGGCTCCAAGCGTCTCCCCACCAAACACTCATCAGCCCCAAGGGAGGGCGGGACCCTCAGAGGAGAAACCCCTAGAGGTCCCCGACTGGGTGACCAGGTGACACCCAGGTGAGGACCGGCCAACCATCACACGGAGAAGGACACAGCACCCCTGGCAGGACTCCTGCCAGAGGGTCCCCCACCCCGAGTCCCCAGGGGAGAGGTCACTCTGCAATGCCATCAGGGTCGTAAAAGCTAAGGCCAGACAGGGGGCCAGGCTGTCCAGGCGCAGCGCCTGCCAAGGGGCCTGGGCAGCCAGCTCTGCCCACACGGGGCCTCCATGCCGGCCCCAGGCACACAAGTAGCTGCCGTCGTGAGGGGCCAACGCTCACGGTCACCACCGCCGCGGTACGGTCCCCAGGCCTCCCTGCACAGCATCCGACACCCAACACCAGACACCAGGTGGGCGCCCATCCAGACAGAGAAGGATGGCAGCTCGAGGCTCTGGGTCCCGTGCTCCCCTGCCAACTGCGGGGCCCAGGCAGTAGCTCGGACACTTCCTGGGACAGCAGGCCCGCCCGGAGAAGGCCGCATCTCCCACCTCCTTGCGAGGCCGTCTGTCCCCTCCTGCTGCCTCTGCATCGGACGCTTCCGGCTACGGGTGCAACGCGGTCACTCCTCGTCCGCCGTGCCCTCCGCGCTCTGGCTCGTCACGTCTGTGCCTGCCTTGTGTCTCTCGCTGTCTTTCCATTTTCTAGCACAGAAACGGGACCTGCTATTCAATTTCGTGTCATTTATGTGACGCACACAGCCCTGTAATTACAGTCTTGCTAGAAGTTTTAGATGAGTCCCACGTAGCAAACAGTGGGACAGAGTCGATCAGAAACGTTAATCAAGAGGAAACTTGAATATGTGTAAATAACTGTGCCCTGATCCGCTCTGGAGCTGCCCCACGTTAAATTTTAAAGGCGTTACAAGGCACTGACCTTTTCTGTGGCTACAACAGACTCGTAAGGTGTAATTCAAGGTAAATGTAATCAATTCACATGCACTGAAAGGAGAGGAAGATCGAAGTTTACGCCGCATTTACCTGTACACACAGCCGGATCCTCCGCTACATTCTGAAGCCTGTGGAGACACACGGGACGAGGCGTCACCCACACGTGCCGTCCACACAGAGCCTGGCTCCCCGGACCCACAGCTTCGGCGGCTCAGGTAAACAGGTCTCTTCCTTTACCTGCTTAAAACAACCAAAAGAAAAACAAGCCTGGCTGACAGTAAAGGCACGGGCCACGGAGACAGGGGCAGGTCTGGGTGGCAGCCTGGTGGCACCGAGGCCCAGGGCTGCTGGGAGCTGGGGGCATGCAGGGGCTGCACCACGTGCTCTGGGGACCACGACAGCAGGACAAGGGCCCTGGAAAGCTCCTGGGGAGGCGGTGGGCTTCAGGGTGACCTAGTGGGAGGCTGGGCCTCAGGGACGCCGGCGAGAGCGAACCGTGTTATTTAATTTCTGTGATGCTGTTCGCATCTCACGCCCTGTGAAGGAGTCCCCCGGGCCGCTCACTCAGTGACCCGGAACGAGGACGCCCACAGGCTCGAGCCGGGCTCTGGGCCAGCACGGACAACAGACAAACCAGCGCGTGGGGATGGAGCGGGCCCGTGCAGGCTCGCGTGGGGCCTTGGGGCCTCAGCCAGGTGAGCACAGGCAAGCACAGGTGAGGGGCTAGGACGAGTGGCAGGCCAACCAAGGGGCAGCGGAAGGGCGGCACTGAATCGGTAGCACAAGGCCCCTGGAAGGACCTGGCCTCAACTCGGGGCAACGGGAGCTGCGGGACCAGAGAGCCGCCAGTTGCTCTCGGGGGTCTGAGGGGTGGGGTGGCTGGGCGTCCAGAACCTCGGTGGACCCCCCCTCGTCTGCCCATGCCCCCCCTCCTCATGGAAGCCCGAGGTCTCCCCACCCATCGGGGGGAAGGGGGCAGGGCCCGGGGGCTGCTCCCTTCTGAAAAGCAGGGGTGGAAAGCACCAGGGCCCCGAAACCACGAGAGACACCTGGGACAAGAGGCCTGATACTCAAGTGATTCGTATCACACCCAACTTATAGCACTTTTACTCTCCAAGTTTTCCCATAACTGCATGCTTTAGTAACTAGTCTTTAAAGCTCAATTAACTTTTACAAGAAAAAGGAAGAAAGGGAGGAAGTGGGTCAGTTACTCAGGGAGATTAAAAGGCACTTACAAGAGAACACAGAGGAGACCCGAACGTGGGTGCAGACCAGGACCCCTGTGGGGTGCAGAGCAGGACCCCTGTGGGGTGAGACCAGAGCCCCTGTGGGGTGAGACCAGAGCCCCTGTGGGGTGCAGAGCAGAGCCCCTGTGGGGTGAGACCAGAGCCCCTGTGGGGTGAGACCAGGACCCCTGTGGGGTGCAGACCAGGACCCCTGTGGGGTGAGACCAGAGCCCCTGTGGGGTGAGACCAGAACCCCTGTGGGGTGAGACCAGAGCCCCTGTGGGGTGAGACCAGAGCCCCTGTGGGGTGCAGAGCAGAGCCCCTGTGGGGTGAGACCAGAGCCCCTGTGGGGTGCAGAGCAGAGCCCCTGTGGGGTGAGACCAGAGCCCCTGTGGGGTGCAGAGCAGAGCCCGTGAGGCTGGAAACTGCTCCACCTGCCATCCACACGGCGGCCACCGAGCCCTTGAACTCTGGCCAAGTGTGAGCGCAGCACCTCAGTGTACTCAGTTTGATTTAATCTCGGTGTGGCCAGCTACACAGTTATAGACGCTTGACATGAGTTCTTAGACAGCAGCGAACAAAAAAGACACAAATCCCTAGAGCCCACATTCTCATGGAGGAAGACAGACAATAAATAATAAATGCCACGAGCAGGTCCATTATTTAGATGTCAAAGGTGACAAACACGACCAACCAGAGCGGGGAAAGGGGGTCGGGAGAACAGGGTGGCTGGGAATATTTCACTGAGAAGGTGACATCTGAGTAATAATATAACATCATGAACAACTTCATGCCAATCGAGTTGAAAGTTCATAAGAAATGGATAAATTCCTAGAAAAATAACTCAGCAGAATTGAGGCAAGCAGAAACAGAACCTGCAGAGTTAGTTCTAAGGAAGCTGGCCCAGGCCGGTTTTACCAAACCTGTGGGAGCCCCCCTCCCACGCAGACCCGCCCAGAGAATCCTTGAGACAGATTCCCGACTCTTGCGTGAGGCCTACACAACACACACCGGAGTGGAACGGGGGACAGACCAAGTGACAATCGTGACACGTCCTCCGGGGTGTGCAGGAGGGCCACCCCAGAATACGAGGGACTCGTGTAAGAAGCGGATGGAATTCATGACAAAAGCTAAAAGGAGGGAAACGATAAGATCCTCCCATAGACGCACAGAAATCACTTGATGAAACTCATTATCCATTCATGATTTTCAAACAACTCTCAGCAACTAAGAATAGAGGTAACTGTCCACACCAGGTAAAAGCTCTCCATTTAAGAGCCACTAACACACACACCCACTAGATGTGCCTGACGTTCACAGCTCTTCCCAGCAGCCGCCCGTGGGGAGCAGCGCGGCTGAGCGTCCCGAGTCCTCTGGACGCAGCCTACGGCAGAAAGTCAGCACCCCTGGGGGCTCGTGACTGGCCAGGCGCTCCAGGACACCAACGCTCCAGGAGGCCTGGCCTCCCCCGAGGGGCCCCAACACTGCCAGGTGGCCTCTTCCCACCTCCCCACCCCCCCTGCACCCCCGCAGCACCCGCTTTCCAAGGGGACCCTTCTCCCTCCTACCTGGGGATAGAATATCAGCTTCCACACCCCGTTCTCTGGTCTCCAGGCTGATCCAGTCCCCACTCTGCTTCTCGAGGGCTCTGACGGTCCCAGCAAGCCCTTCTCATTCCAGAAACTTCCATACCTCCCTCCCGACAGGACCCCCTCGACAGGACCCACCCACCTGCTCAGACCTCTCCCTCCCGTCTTCCGTCCCCTACCCCACAGATGTGCTCTCGACAAGTTTCCGGTGACGAGGACAGCGCCAACGCCCCCAATCTCCAAGGCCACTGCCCACCCTGCAGCCCAGCTGACCCCTCTCATGTGGCCCCTGACACGGGGGAAGCAGCAGGTCATGGAGACCAACCCCAGCCCGACACTGCAGAAGGGCCAGGCCGCGCTCCCCACACCCTCAGGCTCACCCCGGGTGCCGGGGGCATTTGCGCCTGCGAGAAGAGGCCCTGCCTTCCTGTCCACTCACCTCGGATCACTGCCCACCCCATCGGCCCTGCTCCCGCCCCCGCCCCTGACTCCACAGCATGTTTGAGGGGTCTTCCCTGCACCGCTGCCCTTGTATTACACCTACGTTATCCCTTTCGTCCTCTAGGGAAATGCACTGAGTTTGTTTTGCAGCATAAATGCATTTACTAATCACAATCTGGAATTCTTTACTGAATGTAATTAAGGAGAAAGCCCTACAACCCTAACCACCCAACATTTACTGCTGTTCCTAGTGTAACAGTGCACTTCCCTCCAATACTTTTAACACACACACACCCTCATTCTCACTCAAATGCATCCTCAGACCCTCGTGACGCACGAATAAAATGCGAGCACGCGCTGGCACTCAGCACGGGGCACGGTCCGGGGTCTCCAACTGTGGCCATGCCACATGTGACCGGGGGGCCCCTCGGCCCCTCCCAGAGGCGCTGGCCTCAGCCAGTCCCATCCCCTTCCCCTCAGGACCCCCGGAGAAAGAACTGCCTCCCCACACAAGCCCACCTCGGTCATGCTTCCCGCCATTCACATATCTTATGAGAACCTTAACATTTTCTATTTATTTGGGGGTTAGTGTTGCTAAGTTATACTTTCCTAGGAAACGGGTCATCAAATTTATTGGCAAAGAATTGCTCACAGCAGCCTGTAAACTCATTAAACAGCTGCACTGCGGAACGTCTGACAAATAACAACAGCACGTACTTTAAAGGACCGCCTGGGCCCTGACTCTGGAAGCTGTGTGAACGGGGCAAGCCGCCGTCCTGAGACTCGCCGAGCGGCCGCATGGACGGCGCATGGACGGTGGCTCACTCCTTCTGTCTGAGCGGCGCCTGCCCTGACGCCCGGCCCCTCGCCCACAGCGGCAACCTGCCTGCATCCCTCGGGGCTGTGGGGACGAGGCTGCCGCGAGCGCTGTGGCCGCGGCTCTGTGCAGGCGGCCGTTCCGGGGACACGCCCACTGTGGAGGCCACCTGTGCCCGGAGGGCCGTTCTCCCCGCCTCGCCCCAACACCACATCCTCCGCGGCCTTCTGCGCCCGTGGCCCCGCCCTGGATGATGCCGTGGCTCCTGGCCGGACGGCCCCCTCAACCACGGCGCCGCCGATCCCTTCTCCACAGAGAAGCCTGAGCAGCCTTAGAAACACAAACCAGACACACACCCCTGAATAAACCAACCGAAGGAACCCGACTGCTGACAAGGGGTGCCCTCCCTCCACGTTCCGCCCTGACCAGGTCGGTGTCCGCGACGGCGCCTGTCCAAGTCGGCTCCATTCCCCTTGGCCTTGCCCACCCCTCAGCTGTGTACGTGCTGCTCCCTGGCAGCCTGACACTGCATCCTCAGGGCGGCCACCAGAGACCCCAAGACTCCCGGAGAGGCCACCCAAGCCCCAGTCCTAACCCGCTCGCTGTCCTGTCCCCACGCTGTCACCACCCTCGGTGTCTGTGCCGGCGCCCCCGGCAGGGCCGAGGCCGTGTCCTCAGCACGGGGCACCACGTCCAGCAGGGCGCCCGCCCCAGAGCCGGTGCCCAGGAAGTAAGACCTGTCCAGTCAGCCGGCACCCAAGCACTCTGGGAAACCTTCTCCTCCTCCTTTCACCAAACTGCCGGCCTCTGCTCCCCGCCGACACCCTCTTCTCAAGACCAGCCGCTCCGCGCGGACACTGTGCTCAGCTCTGCCCCCGACTGCACCCAGGCGAGCTGGACAGGCCACCCCGGTGCCCCGGGCGGGTGCACGAGAGGAGCCCCGCTCTCTCGGGCCCCCCGAGGCCCTTTGCCTGGCCGACCCGGCCCCACGGCCTCACTGCTCCCTGCGGCCCCGGCGGCCTCGCTCACCAGGCGAGCCCACACCCATGACGGTGCCTGGCACACAGTGGGTTGCGGGACTCACACTCTGGTAGCAGCGCTGGGTCTGAGCAAGGCCTGAAAGGTGGACGGCCCCGCAGGGCTCTGTGCTCACACCTGCCCCGCTCCCGTGCCGTCCATGCCGGGCCACACTGACCCCAACACGGCTCGAGGGGTCCCCAGTGAGAAATCCTGCAAAGGCTCGGGGAAAGCTTCAGCCTCCGGTGGCCCGCGAGGCCCCAAGGCCACCTTCCTCCACGACGGCCACGGTGGACCCCCTTGGGGGTCTAGAACATTCTAAGTGCAGTCCCTCCTCGGGGTCCTCGCATTACTGTACTCTCTGCTGGGACGTTCTCTCTCCGACGGTCACCCCCAATAAGCCTCTGCTCCAGTGCCACCTCCCTAGCGAGCTTTCTGAGGCCACCCTGTTTAAGGTCCATGCCCACCGGCACAGGACTCTGAGCTACCACCCGCCACACCTGTAACTTACTGATTCTGTATCACCCACCTCCCTAGACTACAGAGTCAGCCATGTGACCAGCAACACTGAAAATTCAACAGGACTGTATGATAACGTTGAGAAAATCCTGGGACCTCCCTGGTGGTCCAGCGGGTACGACTCCGCACCCCCAATGCAGGGGGCCCGGGTTCGATTCCTGGTCAGGGAACTAGATCCCGCGTGCCACAACTACGAGTTCGCGTGCTGCAACGAAAAAGACCTGGCGCAGCCAAATAAATAAATAAATATATTTTTTTAAGTTGAGAAAATCTTTCCAAAGGGTAGAAAAGACAGGAAAGAGAAGGGATGCAACATCCAACCAACAGGTGTTTCAGAAAAAGAAAACAGAAGGGCCTTGACGTCCAGTCTCACGCTTTACTCCTCAGGCTGGGTGATGAGTACCCGTGTATTCCTGTGTCATCCACCATGCTCGTTTACAGGCAGTATTTCATGACTTGGAAAAAGTGATTCGAGTATTTCCCCAGCTGGAAGAATCAGACGGCAAGGGACCAAGTGCCGACCCACATCCAAACAGGTCCCCGCGTCTGAAGCCGTCAAGGGCGCCAGGAAGGATCCTAAAGGTTCCGGGGAAAGGAGGTGCCCCACGCAGGGCAGGAGTCAGCCAGCACCAGACTCTTCACCTGCAACACCGAACTCTACGGGGCAAAGCGGTGACTCTTTCCAAGGTCCAAAGACAGACAACTTTAAGGTAGAGTCTACATCCAGCCGAACTACCGACCAGGTGCGAACTTTCAGAGGTCTCAGGAAACGCGCTCGAACACTGCTTCAAAACACGCCCTTGAGCACGTGTTACGTGCCAACAGGCGCTCGCATGTCAGCACAGGTGCAGTGATGAGCAGGCTGGGCCGCTCTGACTGGGACCGAGTGCAACCACGTGGACGGACGTCCCAACTTTGACCCCGGGGGGCAGGGCACCGTGCAGACAGGGCGAGGGACCCCGCACGCCCAGCACCAGCCCTCTAGACAGGACGGGGGTGAAGACGGGGGGCCAAGGAGGGTGCGGGGATCAGGCCCAGCCCTCGAGAACCTGGGCCAGGACAGTAACGTCAGACAAAGTGAGGCCAAAGGGAAGGTGCAGTTAGAACGTAGCCTGAAACAGACTGTATTTGCATAATCACATCGATTTCACACTCAGATCCAAGCTTTGGAGAACCTCGAAAAATGCCACGAAAGGACTGGGGGACCCCAAGTTTCCACTGGCAGGCAGCTGGCTGCAGACGCTACTCCACAGCAGACACGGGGCCCCTTCATGAAAAAACCACGGTTGGAACCACAGACCTGGGCCGGGATCCCCACAGGGTCTCAGAACTGCGCGGCAACTCGACTCCTTGTCACCCCCCCACTTCCCGCGTCTGAACTAGGACAGTTGCACCTGCTGGCATGTCTGCCCTGTGGTGCTACGGGGCGGGCACAGCGCCCACCTCGCTGGTTCACAGCTGCACCAGACAGGTGGTCCAGGGGATGAGAGTCTGTGGAACCTTGGAAGGGAGGGGCAAGTGTGGTTTGCGCTTGGGGGATATGAAATTTAGGGGGGCCAGAGGGGAGACTATGGTAGGCAGAATTCTGAGAGGCCCCAGGATTCTGGGCCCCAGTGTACACACACCTCTGGCCTTACTATCCCACATACTGCTGTAAAGGGGTTTTTGAAGATGTAATCGAGGTCTCAAATCAGCTGACCTTAACACAGGGCGGGTATCCAGTGGCCTGACCAAATTGCATGGTCTTTCAAAGCAGAGTTTTCTCCAGCTGGTGGCAGAAGAGAAGGTCAGAGGGATGAGCCCTGCTGACCTGGCAGAAAGCAACATGGTCTGTCAACTGCCCATGGCCCCCTGGGCAAAAAACGGGGGTGCCTCTAGGAGCTGAGGGCAGTCCCCAGCGGTGAGTCCCAGACAAGAGCTGCAGCTTGGCCCACACACTGACTTCAGCCTCTGAGGCCCTGAGCAGAAGAGTCAGCCACACCCGGCTGCACTCCTGACCGTGGAACTGTGACTAATAACTGGGTGTCCTCTTAAGCCACTAAGTTTGTGGCAATTTGCTTTCCAGCAATAGAAAACGAAGACAATAGCGTTTAGAGAAATGGACGATGCTGGCAGAAGTCCCAAGCATGTAAAATACAGAGTCACCACCAACTCTGGAAATATTCTCACTAGGCAAGTGTTCTCCCAATTCTAGAGACCAGAATCAGGTTAACAAACACATGGAAGCAGCGGGAGTCCCCTGGTATGGACTGAATTGTGCCCCCAAAATTCATGTGTTGAAGCCCTAACCCCCATCTCCAAACATGGGGCCTTTGGGAGGTTGAGATTCAGGACAGTGGGGCCAGGATGGGATTGGTGCCCTGAGAGGAAGGGCTCAGCAGGCTCCCTGTGTGCCTGTGAGGACACAGCAAGAAGGTGCGTCTGCAGGCCAGGATGCGGGTCCTCACCAGGAACCAAACCCACTTGGTAGTACCCTGAGCTTGGACCCCAGCCTCCAGGACTGTGAGAAATAAATGCCTGCTGTTTAAACCACCCTGTGAAGGACTTCCCTGGTGGCCCAGTGGGTAAGAACCCGTCTGCCAATGCAGGGGACATGGGTTTGAGCCCTGGTCTGAGAAGATCCCACATTCCGCGGAGCAACTAAGCCTGTGCGCCGCCAACTACTGAGCCTGCGCTCTAGAGCCCACAAGCCATGACTACGGAGCCTGCACTCTAGAGCCCACGTGCCACAACTACTGAGCCCATGTGCCGCAACTACTGAGCCCGTGCGCCACAACTACTGAGCCCGCGAGCCACAACTACTGAGCCCACGAGCCACAACTACTGAGCCCGTGCACCACAACTACTGAGCCTGCGCTCTAGAGCGCGTGAGCCACAACTACTGAGCCCATGCACCACAACTACTGAAGCCCGCGCATAGCAACGAAGAGCCAATGCAGCCAAAAATAAATAAATAAATAAATTAAAACAACAGAAACCAGCCCGCGACGCTCTGTCCCGCAGCCACGCTGAGGCACGCTCTCCGGGCCCCTTCAGTGAAACGCCAGGGAAACCCGTCTGCCTCCAGCAGCTCCCAGCTCCAGCGTGCAGAAGGCAGTTTCTCTGCGATAGCAGAAGCCCTATTTCCTGTAACAAGTTCAAAAAATTTCTACCCACTAAACCTTTTACATATATATATATTTTTTTTTAAATAAATTTATTTATTTATGTTTGGCTGTGCTGGGTCTTCATTGCTGTGCGCGGGCTTTCTCTAGTTGTGGTGAGTGGGGGCTACTCTTTGTTGTGGTGCGCAGGCTTCTCATTGCAGTGGCTTCTCTTGTTGCGGAACATGGGCTCTAGGCACGCAGGCTTCAGTAGTTGTGGCACGCGGGCTCTTGAGCACAGGCTCAGTAGTTGTGGTGCACAGTCACAGAAGATGTGGTGCACAGGCTCAGTAGTTGTGGCACGCGGGCTCTAGAGCGCAGGCTCTGTAGTTGTGGCACATGGGCTTAGTTGCTCCGTGGCATGTGGGACTTTCCCGAACCAGGGCTCGAACGCGTGTCCCCTGCATTGGCAGGCAGATTCTTAACCACTGAGCCACCAGGGAAGCCCTAAACCTTTTATAAAGTCTGCTAAGAGCAACAAAGCGGACTGGAGTGGGACTCACCACCATGTGCCCGCAAGAAGTGATGCAGCGGCTCCAGGACGCCTCCCCGTCAGACACACATGGAGGCGGCTGATGGATTCACCCTCTTGCAAGAGCGAGGGCAGCTCTCCAGCACGAAGGCACGACTCCCCTGGGCTCCCCAACAGTCTCTGCTCCCTGGGGACTCAGCCCAGCCCACAGGGCCCTGGGAACCGAGGCAGCGCTGGCCGAGCGGTGCCACAACCTGGCGGCACGGCACGAAGCACAACAGTGCCTGAGAAGCCAGCTCAACCCAGAGCCTGGCCCAGCCTCCGGCTCACCCCCTGTAGTCCACGGAGTCAACAGGACAACAGACGAAGGTGGACGACACCGTAAGTGAAGAATCAGAAAAACTCAGATGTGACAGATGGCCTGGGAAAGTCGATGCTGTATGGGGAAAGTGGGGAGCCTGAAATGAAAGACACTACAGGGGGCGTGACCCCCAGTGCCCCACGGGGAACTGCGGCTGGTTCAGGGAAAACGCCCTGGGAGACACTGTTGAGACACCGGGGAGGGTTGAAAGTAGACCCGAAATTAGCCCGTATGTGGGTAAGCGTCTACTTCTCAGGTGTGGCCGTGACATTACAGCCGTGCGCAGACCATCCTCTTACTAGGACCTCCGCGCTCTGAACTACCTACGGAACATGGCAGCTGGTTTGCAGCTCCTTTCAGATGATTCAACGATAAATATGTATTTAAAAAAAGAGATAAGCAAAACATAAGTAACTGCTGGATCTAGGGGAAGGCAGAAGAGTGCTCATTGGCTAATTCTTCTGGTTTTTCTCCACTGTGTTTTTTTTCTCAAACACTTCAGTAAAAAAGAGGAAATTACTTGAGAAGAAAAGAGGCTAACCCTCCTCTGCTCCTCACTACCTGTGACCGTGCCCTGTGCCTGCCTGTCCTCGCCAGGCACGTGCGGGTGAGCAGAGAGCAGCCTGGGGTGACTTTAAGGTCGAAGGTGTTGGGATTTCCCTGATGGCCCAGTGGGTAAGACCCCGCGCTCCCAATGCAGAGGTCCCAGGTTCAACCCCTGGTCAGGAAACTAGATCCCACAACTAGAAGATCCCACATGCCGCAATTAAGACTCGGCACAGCCAAATAAATATTAAAAAAAAAAAAAAGACTGAAGGTGTTAATACACAGAACACCTTCAGAACAGGGCCACAAAAGGGAACAACAAGGTCAGCTTTTAGTCATTCTTCATTGAGCACCTATTACAGGCCAGGCCCTGCTAAGAATCAGCAAATATAGCAGCTGACACGACCCACACAGGTCAAGAGGTCTGTGGACAGCTTTCCACTGTTCGCTTATTTTGTGTTAAACAACTGGAATTTGCTGTTAGTGTTGCAAAGTCCAGCAAATATTGATGCATTTGCCCCCCCAAAAAAATCCAGTTAACCTCAACTCTCTAAATTCACCTAAGCATTATAAGTTCTCTTCAAAAAAAAACCCAGTGAACCTAACAATTGGTTTTTAAGGACAATATTTTCGAGTGAGTTTTAGTTCTTCTCAATGGAGGGTTTTGCTTAATTTAATGGACAATTCTGAAGCAATGCTCCCGCCTTAACCCTCTCATCACATGTTAGGTGTTTCATTATTGTCGTCTGGGCCTTCATATAATTCAGTGCTGTAGGGAGAAACATGCAGATTAGAAAAGACAGTCTATGTTTATTTTTTAAATAAATAAATAAATTTATTTATTTATTTATTTTTGGCTGTGTTGGGTTTCTGTTGCTGCACGCAGGCTTTCTCTAGTTGCGGCGAGCAGGGGTTACTCTTCATTGATGTGCGCGGGCTTCTCGTTGCGGTGGCTTCTCTTGTTGCAGAGCACGGGCTCTAGGCATGCAGGCTTCAGTAGTTGTGGCCTGCGGGCTCCGTAGTTGTGGCTCGTGGGCTCTAGAGCACAGCCTCAGTAGTTGTGGCGCACGGGCTTAGCTGCTCCACAGCATGTGGGATCTTTCCGGACCAGGGCTCGAACCCGTATCCCCTGCATTGGCAGGCAGATTCTTAACCACTGTGCCACCAGGGAAGTCCCTCTAGTTATTTTTAAAAAGTCACTTTTTAAAATTCAATGAAAAACTATCAACTTGTAGAGCTGAAGAACAGTTCCATTTTTTGACACACAATGAATTGTGCAGCATTTTTGCAATAGTGATGGCAAATATCAGAAAGGTAGTAAGAAACCGTCCCCAAACCTCAACATATTTCAATAGAGAAGAAAATTACATTTTCAAATTCGATTCTGACCATTAACCAAATAAAGCTCCAATGAAGTAACAAATCCTGCCACTTAGTAGATTAAAGAGTAACAGTACAGACCAAAACAAACCTCGCTTTATAATCCAAAGCAAACAACCCAAATAAATAATTCCAATCACTGGCAAAGGGCCCTGCCTCACCCCAGCAGGGTGGAAACCTGGCAGGTCCACAGAGCAGGGTGGCAGGGGGGGACAGCTTCCTCCATGTGGTGACAAGTTCTCGAGGGAGCCTCCCATGCGGGCCCTGCACGGGTGCCCTTCACAGCCCTGTGCTGCAGCGCCACCCCAAGCGCCACAAAGTCCAAGCACCGGGGAGGAGAAGCCACAGGGCTGAGCACAAGAGGCCCTTGCACACAGGTTCCTGGAGCATCCTTCCCTACAAAGGTCAAATAAAAACATTTTGGGATCTCACATCTTAAAAACGTCTTACAAATGTCAGTTGATCATTTCTGGAGGAAAATAATTAGCAGGAATAAAATGAAGCTCTAGAAACAACTAAAATCGCTGTACTTGAAGCTTCCAAGAACTCTATATCACCGACACATACACACCTACAATTTAATTGTATGTGGGAAGCGGGGGAGCTTATGGCTTGCTACAGCTGTTCTAAGTTAATTCCTAAAAAGCTTTCTTATTTGTAATTTCTCTCCTGTCATGCGTAAGCTCCGGCGTCATCCCATCATCACAATGGTGACATCAGAGCAACCTGTGTAACTAAAGAGACAGCTGAGCTGCTGCAACCTTGGGCTGAGCACACAGCTCTACACAATTCTGTTCATTCACCTGCAGGGCACTTCTCAGGCACAGGCCCTTCAGGAGCTAACACCACCTGATCAATGCCAGGCATTAGGATGGCCCAAACCCACCCCGCCCAGGAAGCACACCCTTGTGGAGTTCCTCCTCCTTAAGCGTGGGCTGGGCCTGATGACTAGGTTCTAACAAAGGATATGGCAAAAGGCATGGGATATCACTGCCAAGATTAGGTCATGAAGACTGTGGCCTCCTGCTTGCTCCCTTGTCCTGTCGCTGGCCCTTGAGCTGCCCCACAGATGTCTCCAGCCAGCAGCCTGGAAGCAAATCCTCCCCAGATGAACCTCCAGACAAGACCACAGCGCCGGTGGGCACCCTGACGGCAGCCTTGTGAGACCCTGGGCCCAGCTAAGCTGTGCCTGGACTCCTGACCCACAGACACTGTGACATAATAACTGGTACTGTTTTAAGGCACTACACTTTGGGGTAATTTGCGGGACAGTAATATATAAATAATACAACCATCCAGCACTATCACACCTTCAGAAATCCAAAAATGGGAAAATAAAGAGCCTAACCAAACCTGAATGCCCAGTTTTACAAGTCTTTCCCAAAGCTTCACAAAGCAAATTAAGTTTTTTAAAAAGCAAAGTACATGTTAAAAAAAAAAAAAAAAAACCCACAGGGACTTCCCTGGTGGTCCAGTAGTTAAGAATCCGCCTTCCAATGCAGGCGACGCTGGTTCGATCCCTGTTGGGGAACTAAGATCCCACATGCTGCGGGGCAACTAAGCCCACACGAGCCCAAGAGCCCGCGGGCCACAACTAGGCAGAAGCCCGCGCACCGCAACGAAAGATCCCGCGTGCCGCAACTAAGACATGCCGCGACTAAGACATGCCGCAACTAAGACCCGAGGCAGCCAAATAAATTAAAAAAACAAACAAACAAAAAAACACACACACACAGAAAAAGCAAGCACTGAGTAACAAGGTCGCAAGTGTGGTTACATTTGACAAATCAAAATAGGCTGGACTATTCAGGGGCTCCATGCGCTTAAGCTTAGTTACAGTGAAATGTTACACTGAAAATGCAAAGGGGTTTCTCCTAAGTAATCAACAAGTGAAGTTATGGCACAAAATGAAATACTGAACTGACCACTTCAAGCATCTCCCTTGGGAAGTTTAGAGTCGTGCCTCACCCTAACACAGGTCGACCTTTCTGAAAGCACTCCCGCCTTTCGTCCACGCAATGAATGTGCTGCACGCCCACCCCATGCCAGGGAACCAGTGCCTGCCTGGGCTTTCCATCCTCTCAAACTCCTCCAACATTATCCTACTGGACACACTCTGGAGCCCTTCCCCAGCCAAAGGGCAGCACTTCTCCATCCCCACTTCCAAATTAAAGGACAACACAGGCAAGATCTAAATGAAGTCTGCTTCGAAGGTTTCAGAGAAGCAAAGCTCCCATCCCAAGGTCCTTTCCTGGAGTGCAGGAGGTGCCTGATGGCTCACCTGACACGCACTGGGCCGTCTGGCTCCAAACCCTTCCCGCAGCCCACACTCCCAGCTTGGACCCCACCCCTCCTGGAAATTCCTGGACACAGAAAACACCTCCAGACCTTGAGAATGGGACTCTTTTGGTAACACCACTGGAGGGAGGGGAGGACAGGAGTGGTTGAAGGTGCCTGACACTGACCACAGGGCCCAGGTAAGGAAAGGATGGAAGCCCTGGAGCAGGGACTGGGAGAACAGGGTAGGGGACAGCTTTCTGGGTCTGGGGAGGGGCAAAGCACTGGCCTGAGGCACGGAGCCAGTGGGGACTATGAGCCCCCACCCCCACCCCCACTTGAGTCCCCAGAGCTGGGAGGATGGGCCTCAACCCTGCCTACCCCCAGGGCCCAGCCCAGGCAGCATCTGCTGAAGGTCAGAAGGTTTGTGAGGCCCGGGTGCTCAGGGGCCTCACGGAGAGGGCTGGTTTGCACCTGTGGGGCTCATCAGGATCCCTGATGCTCCAGAGCCTTTATAGAAACCAGGTCCAGCTGAGTGGGCTGGGTAGATTCTGGGCACCTCTGGAACCTGCCCCAGGGCCCAATCCCCTGGGGGTCCAGCCTGAGGTCCCGGCGCCCCTTACATACCACCCTTGGGGTCTGAGTGCTTCTCAGGGACTCATTCAAGAGCCTTGGCCTCCCTGGGGACCTGACTCCAAGTTCCAGCTCTTATCACGGCTGTGGCCCTCTCTGAGCGCCAGCCTTCTTCACGGCTGCCCCAACGTCCGACTCTCCTACGTGACCTACCTGGGTCATCCCTGGAGCCTGTCACAAGGCAAGAGCCCTTCACATGGCACAGTCCCAGGGTCATGGCCTCCTGGGAAAGAGGGGCTGTCCCAGGGTCCCAGAGGTGCTCACAGGATGCTTCCAGAATTCTGGTCCTACTGGGGGCCAGTCCAGGGGTCCAGACCTCCCCAGGTGACCCATCCTAACGTCCAGGCCTCCTCAGTGACTTGTCCCAGTGTCCCAGCTGTTCCTGGGTCCTGGCCCTGCTCGGTGACCTGTCTCGGGTCCAGCTCTCTCTGATTCCTGCTTAGTCTTAAGGTTCCAGCCCTCCTCCGTGACCCATAGTGAGGCTGGACCCTCCTCCATGACCCATATCAGGGTTGGGCTCTCCTAGGTGATCTGTCTCAGGGTACAGTGAGTGCTTCCTAGTCCTTTTCTTGTTGGGTCCCGGGGTCCAGCCCTCCCCGGTGACCCGTCCTGGGGTCTGGTCCTCCATGGTCCCTCCGCGGTGGCCATTCCTGGGGTCCGGTCCTCCCTGGTCACTCCGCGGTGGCCCGTCCTGGGGTCCGGTCCTCCCTGGTCACTCCGCGGTGACCCGTCCTGAGGTCCGGTCCTCCCTGGTCCCTCCCCGTCCTGGGGTCCGGTCCTCTCTGGTCCCTCCCCGGTGACCCGTCCTGGGGTCCAGTCCTCCCTGGTCCCTCCCCGAAGACCGGTCCCGAGGTCGGGCCCTGCCCGGGGTCCCGGCCCCGCCGAACGGAGTCGGGGATCCGCAGGCCGGGCCGACGAGGGCGCAGGGGCGCGGGCCGGGGTTCGGAGCCTTCCGGGCCCGGACACGGACCGAGGCCGCGGCCTGTGTAGCGAGCGCCGCGGGCCAGGCCGGGCGGGGCGCGGACTCACTGACCTGCCGTCTCAGCTGCGGGCGAGCGGGGCGCACGCGGGGGCCGCGCCGGGAGAGGGAGGGGGCGCCGCTCCCTCCGGGTCCCCCCCAAGAGCAGGAGAAAAAAATCCGTCCGGAGTTTAAAACAAAGAGGCGGAAATGCCCGAGCAGAGCCGAGCGCAGAGTCGGGGGCGCCGCTCTTGGAGCATGCGCGTTGCGCGGACCGGCTCCCACCCGGCAGCCGGGGCAGGGGCGGGGCCTGGAGTCGGTGGGTCCCGGGGCGGGGGCCAGGGCGTGGTCAGAGGGCGCAGGCGCGTCCGGGCTGGGCTGGGCCCTGGGACCTGGAGAGGCGAGGGGGCCAGCGGCGGGACCTAGGAGGGGGCGTGGTCAGAAGGTGTGGGTGGGGACAGGGGCGGGGTCAGAGGGAGAGGGACCTAGAGAGCCCCGGGGCCGGGCTCTGCGCGGAGGCCCGTGAGGGGTCGGGGAGGCGGGGCCAGAGGTGGGGCGGGGCCTCGAGGAGGTGTAGGGCGATCCCTGGCCTGGGGGCGGGGCCGAGGCGGGGACGGGGCGTGGTCGGCTGGCGCTGCGCCAGGAGGGGGAGCGGCTTGCGGAACCCTGGAACCTGCAGGCAGCTGGCGCTCCGGGACCAGGGGTTTCCTCCGAGGGAGGCGGTCTTGCTCTTGCATTCCTGTTCTTCCTGGGAGCTAGCACCAGGCAAGAGCGGGGGCGCCTCAGACAGGGAACCTGCCTCCCGGGCTCCCGGACAGTAGACAACAAGGCTGACCCCACAACTCGTCCCTGTTTCCGGCTTTCCGCAGGCCCCGCCCTGGAGCTGTAAGCAGTGACCGTGACGTCCACGCCCTCGTAGGGTCCGCACTGCGAGGGGGGGCGGGAATAACAGAGGAGAACGTAAATGCGGTGTCCTGTGGGAAACAAGCCGGGTGGGGGAGGCAGTGGGTGTCCGGAGTTGGTTACATAGAGTGAATGGGCACGGAAGGGACGCAGGGAGCGAGCCCTGCAAGTGTCTGGGGATGGGGCCGGTTCACAGGCAGTAAGTCCAGCCAGCCTCAGGCCCCGAAGTAGGAGGGGGTTGTGGAGGATGCTTTCCAGAGACCAGCCCCAAAGCTAGAGGGCACAGAGAGGCTGGAGATGAGGTCAGATGCGAGGTGCCTGGGCTGTCTGAGCAGAGGACTGTGGGCACGGGACTGGCGTCCCGCTGCCTTGTGTCTGCGGGGGCGAGGCTGGAGCAGGAGGCAGCGCAGGGGTGCCAGGGCGCTACACCTGGTGGTGCCCTGGAGGGCGGGAAGGGTGGGACTGCTGAGAGGAGGCAGGGGTGGGCAGCTGCTGACCACCTGGGGAGGTGATGTCGCTAGACCCCCAACTGGGACTGCTGTGAGGCTGGGGGCTGCAGGAGTGCAGTGTGAGCTTGCAGTGTCTGGAGATGATGAGATGGTCAAGGGAGCGAGTGAGGGATGGGGGACCAAGCCCCCTGCAGCCCTCCCGGTGGAGAAACCCGGGAGTCCAGGAGGAGCCAGTGAGAAAGACCCAGATGGAGCAGACTGGGGAAGAGGACCCCAGGGGTGAGTGATGTACATTTGGCTGCTGGAGGGATGAGGGTAGTGAGGCCCCTCCGGGGCCATGGCCAGTGCAGTGTGGAGGCATTGTTGGGGTGAAAACAGATTGCTCAAAGGAGGAGGGCAAATATAAGACGACTTTTCAAGGTTGTAGATGGAAGCCACAAATGGGGCTCGGAGGCCAGGAGGAGAAGACAGTTTGCTATTTGGCCTGGAGCCCTGGTGACCTCAGTGGTGCTGACTGGGTACAGGGGGAGAATGACCACGCTGCATGAGCTGAGGTCCCCACCTAGGACTGGGGACTGGATGCAGGGGGCAGTTGGTAGCCCTTCACGTTGGGGGGGAGGGGAAGACCCTGATGCATGGTCTCTTCTAGCTGCTTCTGTTTTCCAGTACAATGGGAGCTCAGGTGACCCAGGTCGGAAGTGGAGGCGCAGGGGACAGCAGAGTGGGAGCAGCCCTAGGCTGAGGGCAAAGTGGCCCCAGGAAGTCACCTGACAACCCTGTGACACCGTGGCCACCGGTCTGCAAATGGGGCAGAGCCAGGAGCAGGCGTGTGAGGCGTGGCAACGGTTCCAGATTCGTTCCAGGCCTAGGGCCTCTTGCTGGGGATGCACACCAGACATCTGTGCTGCCCGCCTGTTTCCCTAGGTGACCTCATCAGTGACAACACCCCAGACCTTGACCCTGAACTCTGGGCTCCGGTGTCCAGCTGCCTGGCCACATCTCTGCTGGGATATCTCTAGGGAACTCAGGCTCTGATGTCAGAAGGTCAACCCCTGGCCTTCCCACAGCCCCATGGCAGGGCTCCTTCCTGCCTGCTGAGCCGAGGCACCGGGGTCCTTGCCTCCAAGCTCTACTGACGTGGGCTGTCAGTAGACCCCTCAGAATCTGCCACGGCACCCCCACCCCCACCCCCCCGGCCCAAGGCCAAGCACCTCCCCCAGCTGGAGAATCAGCTCAGCACTGGCCTTCTGCTTCTGTCCTTGGGCCCCAAATCTATTCTTAACGTGAAAGAGTAACTCTCATAACACATTAGCCAAGGAATGTCCCTCCTCTGCCCGAAACCGTCCAGGGGCCTCGCTCAGAGCAAAAGCGTAAGAGTGGAGGTGACGGGGGCCCAAGGACACCTGGGATGATGGAAATGTGTGTTGTGTTGGTGGCGGTGACAAGCTCCTGACTGTGTACATGCGTCAGAACTCACTGAAGTCTACAGGTGACCTTGTGTGGATATACCCCATAGGGCGGAACGAAAAGAAGGAGCCGGAAACCAGGACAGAAGCAGTGAGAGGTGACCCCACCCCACCACGCCCACGCCTCCCCTTTCCCCAGAGGGCGAGCGGTCCTCGCTCCTCTGCCTCCTAGCCACCCCCGGGGGCCTCCTCCCTGCCCCTCTCCGATGGACCTGTGTCTCCTTCCCCTCTGGTGGGCCATTCCGGGGAGGCTGCCCATCTGAACAACAGAACAGAGCAAACAGGCTCTCTCTTGACCTAGAGCTGCTCTGCTCGTCTTTGCATATAGCACGACTCCTCAGAAGTGCTGTCTACACTCGCCCGCCCCAATTTCCCTCCCTGTTTCATCTCTTAACCCTGCAGCCTTCTGCCTTCCCCCAGGAAAATGCTCTGGTCCAGGTCTCCCCAGGTTTTGTGGACTGCCTCCATCGTCATCTCTGCCCCTCCGCGCTGCTCTCTTCTCCTGGAAACACGTTCCCCTTGGCCCACTGCCCCGTGTTCTGCCCCCGAGCCGGCCTCCCCTCCTCTCCCTGCAGCCGCTCCTGGCCAGCGCTCTCACTGGCGTCTGTGCACCGCTGTGTCCCTCAGTGGACTGCACATGGTGAACTTGCCCGTCTCAGCCCACGGCGTGCCATCTTTTCTGCTGCTGGGCCACAAACATTTGGACTCATGCCTGATTTCTCTCTTTCTGTTTTGCCACAGCCAGTTCATGGGGAAGTCCTCTCAGCTCTATCTTCAAACCTGCCTAATGCAGCCGTGGCGCTCAGCCTCTGCAGCGGCTGCTGCCCCGGCCCGAGCCCACCTGTCCCGTCTGGGTTGGTGTCACAGCCTCCGCCCGCGACCCCCGGTCTCTCGCGGACAGGGCAGCCAGTGGGCCACCCCCTCAACGCCTGGGTCAGCATGCAGCACGCCTCTGCTCAGCAGCCCAGCAGCTGCTCCACGTCCCGAGGTCCTGCCTCGGGCCTGGGCCCTGCCCCCGCTCTGGCCTGGCGTCCACGGCCCTCCTGGACATGCCGGGCCCTCGCACCTCACGGCCACGGCTGAGCTGCTCCCAGGCCTGGGTGGCGCTCCCTGGCCGCCCACATGGCTCCTCCCGCACTCAGGCCTGTGCTCAGATATCTCCTGAGGCCTCTCTTGACCAATCTGGCAACAAACCCCAGCGCTTGACCGCCTCCCTTGTTGGCAAGACTCTCATCTCATGTATTGTTGGTGGGAACAGAGGGGAGATGGACAATATCCAGCAAAATGATGTGGGCATTTATCCTTTGCCCAGCAATCACCAAGTAGGAATTTATCCCAAAGATACACTGGCAAAAATGCAGAAGATTCATGAATGAGGCTACTAATTGCAACATAATTTGTAACAGAAAAAACTGGAACGGTCCACGTGGCATCAGGTGCGAGTCCTTAATAAACCACTGACCCTCCACACAGGGGCTTGCAGCTGTGAAAGGAGCGCCAGACGCCTGTACATGCCGTCATGGGGTCTCCTCCAGGACGGTGTCCAGGGCACACCACTAAGGTGGGCAAGATGGAGAAAAGGGTATTCAGCCCCTGCCACCGCACACCCAGAATGCGGGCTTCCTACTATGCATTCCACGCACCTGCCTGTGTTAGAAATCCACGTGGCTTCCATGAAGGTGGTGCCAGGAGCAGGACTTACGTCTCCCCGGACCCCTCATAAAGCACAGAGGGGGACGCAGCAGCACAGCAAGGCAGGTGGCCAACACTGACCCCAAAGCTCCACGACAAGCAGGTGGCTACGGCCTCCGGCCTCCGCTGCCTGAGGCCAGCCTGTGTGTGGAGGGTCTGAGCTCACCCTCCCACCGGAAGCAGCTAAACGCTGGACCGCATCAGGCAGTGCAGGCCGTGACTCCCGACAGAGAGGGACAAATGGAGCGAGCCAACGACCAGAGGCCAAAGTGCTGGAGGCTGCAGGGCGGGGGGCCAGAGGGGAGGGCCTGTCCGGAGGGCGCTCCAGAGCTGGGCAGAGGGTGCCAAGTCCAGGCCGAGCCCTGATAGGGATGTGCGTGGAGGAAGCTGCCCGGGGCTACGTAGAACCCCTGAGAGGCGCCAGGAGAGACGCTCTGGGAGGTCACAGAGGGCTGGGCGTGTCCTGCCAGCCCAGGAGCCGTGGGGGCCAGGCACCAGGCCGGAAGATCACCGCCTCAGCAGAAAGACAGCCCCTGTCAGCCTGCTGAGGAAACGCATGGAAGGGACCAAGTGTGTCCAGGAACCCCACCTCAGCCAGGACAAAGCGTGAGGGGGAGGCACTCGACAAGGACGGTGCCCCGCGTCTGGGGTCCAGTCCCACTCACCGGGCGAGCAGAGGAGGGACCTGCGACTCGCAGTGGGGGCGGAAGTCAGTCACTGAGGCAGACGCACTGCTGACGCTAATGCCAGAACCGGTCGAACAGGCGTTAAAACGGTTCCTGTAACTCTATCCCACGTGTTCAAAGGCCGGGAAGATGGCTGGGCACGCCTGGACGTGGGTCAAGACACGAACAAGGCCACAGGAAGCAAAGGCGCTGCACAGGCTGCCGTGGCCAGGAGCCAGGAGCCAAATGCGGGCCACTAAGCATCAAAGAGAATAAGAGCGGCAGCAGGTTAAAATACACCAGATGTGTTTAAACCACAAATACATATGCTGCTTAAAAACCCAACATGGTGTTGCTGTAGGGCTCTGAGGAACCAACTCGTCATTTTCAAACCTGGTAGATGATGGGAGAAAACCCATCATCCACCTGGCCTTGTATACAGACCGCATCGCAGGGTAACCAAAGACGTGATGAGGGATCCGTTTTCTTTGTGAATATTCCAGCTAATACATGAAGAAGAAATATAGAGTTAATGGGCTTCCCTGGTGGTGCAGTGGTTAAGAATCCACCTGCCAATGCAGGGGACATGGTTCGAGCCCTGGTCCGGGAAGATCCCACATGCCACGGAGCAACTAAGCCCATGCGCCACAACTACTGAGCCCGTGTGCTGCAGCTACTGAGCCCGCGTGCTGCAACTACTGAAGCCCGTGCACCTAGAGCCCATGCTCCGCAACAAGAGAAGCCACCGCAATGAGAAACCCACACACAGCAAGGAAGAGTAGTCCCCGCTCGCCGCAACTAGAGAGAGCCCGCACACAGCAACAAAGACCCAATGCAGCCAAAAATAAAATAAATAAAAAATTTAAAATACTGCCATTTCACAGTCCTAATGGTAATGCCAACCCAAAAGGGAGATGGTCAGACATGCATGCCTTCTGGTCAAAGGCCGCACCAAAAAGCCGAACCTGAATCCAAGTACAGCCAATGCTCTGTGCTTCACCCCACACCATTCCCCGTGAGCGCCCTCAAGTGGCCAGCACAGTCTGTTCAGTCTCTGTCGCAGGTCTTCTCCAGCAAGTGGCGGGGAGAAGCCCCCGTGACCACACAGGCGAGGAAGAGGCGCTGCCTGGGTCAGCCCCCGACGGTGGGCTGGCAGCGGGGGTGCACCTCTGGGGCCACGTTTTGCACCCCTCCAGCACCGGGAGGAATCAAGTCCCCTTCCTGCAAGCTGCCCTGTTGATGTGCCTCTGTGTCTGGTGTTTCCTCCCTGCCTGTGTCTCACTTCTCACTCTCTCCTGCTTCCTAAAATCATCTCCTGAGAGCAGCTCCTGACCCAGGTCTTTATTTGAGAGCAGCTTCTGACCCAGGCACCCCGGCAGGAGGGAGGCAGCTCGGGAAGCTCGGAAGCTGCCGCGTGAGAGGCTCCGCTTCTTCCAAGAACAACTTGCGAGGGACTGAAAAGATACAGCGAGGGAAACTAGAGATGGAGAAGGAGGTGAGCGCAGACCAATGACTGGTTTGTATCCTGAATCAAACAAACTGAACTAAATTAAACTAAACACACGTGCATCAGTTGGAGCGACTGGACGCTGCCGCGATACTTGATGGTCAGTGTTCCAGATGTAATCATGGAATTATGGTTATCTTTATCTTATCCTTATCTTTCAGAGATAGACACTAAAATATCTAGGGATGGAAATGCTATGGTGTCTGAGTAATTTCTCAGAATAATTCGGAGGAGTAGAGGTGGGGAGGAATCCGGAGAAAGCAAGATTGGCCACAAGCTGACGTAACTGGAGCTGAGTGATATATTCACGTGTGTTTATTATACAATTCTCTCTCCCTTTGTGTTTGTTTCCATTATAAAAACTTTAAGAGTTGCAAGCACATTCACTGCTGGCCCTCTCTGCTCTTTTTCTGAAGTGCTCACCACCTTTGGGCGCAGTACAGACTCTGTCTTCTTCACTCTCCTCTCTGGAAATCAGGCTCCCCTGGGAGGCGGGGGTGCCTTTGTCAGTTTCTTCAGAGCTGTAGACTCTGCACCTGGAGTGGAGCCTGGTCCCGAGGCCACGTCCACGTGCAAATGACAGCCAGAGGCTGAGGCTGGGGCAGCGGAGCAGGAAGGCGGGTGAACACTGAAGGGTGGTCAAGGGCTGGCCCGGCAGACAGATTTAACAGAAGAAAGGTGGGAGGACACAGAGGCAACAGTTGATTAGAGAGTAGCTGAAGTTTCAGATTTAAAGACTAACCGCAGATCCAGACACTAACGTAAAGATAAGAGCATGCTGAAACCCCTGAAGCTGGGGAAACACAGGGGAGGTCAGCCACCCGCCAGCCTCCTCTGGCCAGAGAAGGCACACGCTGATGGGAGAACAGCGCCTAGACCGTCAGAAGACACCACGTTGGCAATAGCTGAAGCCTGATTCTGACCAGGTATTCAATCACAAAGAAAGTCTCAGACAATTTGAAAAAAAATTATTTCATACAAACGACACTTTCTGACATCTCTGCAAGTAATATGGAATTAAACAATAAGACAGTTTTCTAAAAATTCTTCTTTGGAAAACTAGAAATACATTTCAAACTAACTTGTGAATTACGTACAGAAACTAATGTGGAAAACTACAAGTCACTGATGAAAGAAATCAAGAAGATCCCAACAAATGGAGAAATATTCCATGTACATGGATAGGGTGACTCAATACTGTCGAGATCTCAGCTCCTCGCAGCTGGATCTATCGATTCAATGCAATCTCAGTCAAAATCCCAGCAAATTATTTTGTGGATATGGACAAACTGAATCTAAAGTTTATATGGAGAGGGCTTCCCTGGTGGCACAGTGGTTAAGAATCTGCCTGCCAATGCAGGGGACACAGGTTCGAGCCCTGGTCCGGGAAGATCCCACGTGCCCCGGAGCAACTAAGCCCGTGTGCCACAGCTACTGGGCCTGCGCTCTAGAGCCCGCGAGCCACAACTACCGAGCCCACGCACCACAACTACTGAGCCTACATGCCTAGAGCCCGTGCTCTGCAACAAGAGAAGCCACCGCAATGAGAAGCACGCACACTGCAACGAAGAGTAGCCCCTGCTTGCCGCAACTAGAGAAAGCCTGCACACGGCAACGAAGACCCTACGTCGCAAGAAATGAATAAAAAAAAATCATCTTAAAAAAAAAAAAGTTTATATGGAGAGACAAAAGGTCCAGAACAGCCAACCTAATATTGAAGGAGAAGAAAAATTTGGAGGACTGAGGTTACCCCACTCCCAGACTCACCATAAAGTTACGGTGATCAAGTTAGTACGGTACTGGTGAAAACAGATAAATAGATCGATGGGAGAGAATAGAGAGCCTAGAAATAGAATCACACAGATTTGGTCAACTGATCTTCAACAAAGGAACAAAGGCAATTCTATGGAGAAAAGACAGTCTTTTCAACAAATGTTACTGGATCAAGTAGACACCCACGTGCCAAAACATGTAACACACGTAAAGACACAGATTTTACAACTTTCACAAAAATTATACACCCAAGTGTGAGACACAAAACTATAAAACCCGTGGGGATAACATAGAAGAAAATACAAGTGACTGTGGGTTCGGTGGTGACTTCTCAGATAACACTGAAAATGTAAAAGCCCTGAAGGAAAAAGTGGGTAAACTGGGCTTCGTTCAAACTAACAACTTCTGCTCTGCGAAGACACTGCTGAGAGAATGAAACGAAAAGCCACAGACCGGGGGGAAATTTGCAACACTCGTTATGCAAAACATGCAAAGAACCATTAAATCTCAACAATAAGAAAATAACCGAAGTTTAAAGTGGGCAAAAGACCTCACCAAAGATGATTTACAGATGGCAAACAAACACGTGAAAAGATGGTCCACATCATATGTAATCAGGGAAGTGCAAACCAAAGCAACATCTTGATACCGCGACATGCCTAATGGAATGGCCCAAATCCAGAACGCTGACAGCACCAAATGTGGCGCGACAGCAACTCTCATCATTTCTGGCGGGAACGCAAAATGGTGCAGCCACATTGGAAGATAGTGTGGCAATTTCCTAGAAAACTAAACGTTCTCTTACCATTAGATCCAACAGCTGTGCTCCTTGGTATTTACCCAAAGGAGCTGAAAATGTATGTCCACACAGAAAGTCACACGTGAATGTTCATAGCAGTTTTACTCATAATTGTCAAAACTTGGAAGCAACCAAAATGTCCCTCAATAGGTGAATGGACAAACTGTGGTCTATCCAGACAATGGAATACTATTCAGCACTAAAAAGAAATGAGCTATCAAGCCATGAAAAGACACGGAGGAACTTTAAATGCATATTTCTAAGTGAAAGAAGCCAGTGGGAAAGGCTGCACACTGTATGATTCCAACTTTATGACATTCTGGAAAAGGCAAAACAATGGAGATAAAGGAAGGATGAGTGGTTACTAGGGGTCTGGGCGGGAAGGGATGGGCAGGTGGAGCACAGAGGACTTTTAGGGCCAGGAAACTGCTCTGTGTCACACTGTAATGGTGATACGTGTCATCATACAGTTCTCAGACCCATGGAATGTACAACACCAAGGGTGATCCCAATGTCAACCACAGACTTTAGTTAGTAACAGTGTGTTGATACTGGTTCACAATTACAACAAATATACTGATGTTAATAGGGGAGGTGGTATGCGGGGGCTGGGGGAGAGGGGACATGTGGGAACTCTCTGTATTTTGTGACAACTTTTTCTGTAAACCTAAAACTGCTCTAAAAAGTACAGCGTTATTAATTAAAAATCAAATTACTAATAAATGTAATGAAAGAGTACAATACTTATATTCTGAAAACTATGAAACATTTTTGAAGAAAATTAAAGAAGACCTAAATGAATGGAAACACATCCATGTTCATGGATTGGAGACAATATTGTTAAAATATCAATTTTCCAGGACTTCCCTGGTGGTCCAGTGGTTAAGAATCCTCCTCCCAATGCAGGGGATGAGGGTTCAAGCCCTGGTAGGGGAACTAAGATCCCACACGTCACGGGGCAACTATGCCTGTGCGCTCTAGAGCCCGCGCTACAACTAGAGAGCCTGTGCACTGCAACTACTGAGCCTGTGTGCTCTGGGGCCTGCGAGCCACAACTAGAGACAAGCCCTTGCGTCACAACGAAAGATCCTGCATGCCCTAATGAAGATCCCGCGTGACGCAGCTAAGATCCGATGCAGCCACCCCAAAATAAAAAGATATCAATGTTCAACCATCTGATCTACAATCCATATCAAAACCCAGCTGGCTTCTTTGCAGAAACTGATGATGTGACCCCAAAATGTGTATGGAAATTCATGGGACTCAGAATAGCCAGAACAATCTAGGAAAAGAACAGGGACTTCCCTGGTGGCTCAGCGGTTAAGAATCCGCCTGCCAATGCAGGGGACACGGGTTCGAGCCCTGGTCCGGGAAGATCCCACATGCCGCGGAGCAGCTAAGCCTGTGAGGCACAACTACTGAGTGCGCGTGCTGCAAGACTGAAGCCCGTGCGCCTAGAGCCCGTGCTCCGCAACAAGAGAAGACACAGCAATGAGAAGCCCGCGCACCGCAACGAAGAGTAGCCCCCGCTCGCCGCAACTAGAGAAAACAACAAAGACCCAACGCAGCCAATATATATACACGTGTATATATATATATATATATGTGTGTGTGTGTGTGTATATATATATATATATATGTATGTATAACTCCCATTTCCTGATTTCAAAATTTACTATAAAGCGACAGTGAACAAGACAGTGTGGTACTGGCATAAGGACAGACATACAGATCAATGGATTAGAGTTGAGAGTCCAGAAATAAGCCCTCACATTTTTTTTAAATTTTTTTTTTTTTTTTGCGGTATGCAAGCCTCTCCCTGTTGTGGCCTCTCCCCTTGCGGAGCACAGGCTCCGGACGCGCAGGCTCAGCGGCCATGGCTCATGGGCCCAGCCGCTCCACGGCATGTGGGATCTTCCCGGACCGGGGCACGAACCTGTGTCCCCTGCATCGGCAGGCGGACTCTCAACCACTGCGCCACCAGGGAAGCCCAAGCCCTCACATTTATGATCAACTGATTTTCAAGAACGATGCCAAGACAAGTCAATGGAGAAAGCATAGTCTTTTCAAGAAATGGAAAACTGAATATTCATATGCAAAAGAATGAAATTGGACTCCTACCACACACCGTATACGAAAATTAACTCAAATGCACCAAAGGCCTAAATGTAAGAGCTCAAACTTTTAAACTCTTAGAAGAAAACATAGGTATAAATCTTGGATTAGGCATTGTTTCTTAGACATGATACCATAGGTACAAGCAACAAAAGGAAAAATGGATAAATTGAATATCATCAAAACAAAAAACATACGTATTCAAAGGACACCATCAAGAAAGTGAAGAGACAGCTCGAGGAATGGGAGGAAACTTTTGCAAATCATATATCTGATAAGAGTTTCATACCTAGAACACATAAAATATGTAAGAATACAAACAACACATAAACCCTTATAACTCAACAAAAGAAAGACAAACACTCAAAAAATGAACAAATTGGGACTTCCCTGGTGGCGCAGTGGTTAAGAATCCGCCTGCCAATGCAGGGGACACGGGTTCAAGCCCTGGTCCGGGAAGATCCCACATTCCGCGGAACAACTAAGCCCGTGTGCCACAACTACTGAGCCTGCGCTCTAGAGCCCGCGCGCCACAGCTGCTGAGCCCGTGTGCCACAGCTACTGAAGCCCGTGCGCCTAGAGCCCATGCTCCGCAACAAGAGAAGCCACCACAATGAGAAGCCCGTGCATCGTAAGGAAGAGTAGCCCCCACTCGCCGCAACTAGAGAAAGCCCACACGCAGCAACGAAGACCTAACACAGCCAAAAGTAAATAAATTAAATAAATAAATTTTTTAAATGAACAAATTATCTGAATAGATATTTCTCTAAAGAAGATGCACAAATGGCCAATAAGCACATGAAAAGATGCTCAACATCATTAGCCATCAGGGAAGCGCAAATCAAAACCACAAGATACCACTTCACACCCACTAGGATGGCTAGAATCAAAAAGACAGGCAAAAACAAACGTTGCCAAGGACGGAGATGAATTGGACTCCTCAGGCATTGTTGGTGGGAATGTAAAATGGTGCAGCTGCTTTGGAAGGGTCTGGCAGTTCCTCAGAAAAAATTAAATGTGAAGTTAGCATATAACCCAGCAGTTCCACACCTACAGACCCAAGAGAAACGAAAGCAAATGTCTGCCCCAAACTGGCATATAACTGTCCATAGCAGCATTATTGATAACAGCCTCAAGATGGAAATAACCCAATGTCCATCAGCTGATGAATGGATAAACAAAATGTGGTCCATCCATACAATGAAACATTATTTGGCAACAAAAAGAAAGGAAGTACTAACACATGCATAAACATGGATGAACCTTGAAAACGTTACACTCAGTGAAAGAAGACAGTCACAAAAGACCACATGTTATGATTCTACTTAAATGAATTATCTAGAATCGGCCAGTTGAAGAGACAGAAGGCAGATTAGTGACTGCCAGGGGCTGGAATGCTGGGGGGACTGGGGAGAGCCTGCTAATGAGGACAGGGCTCCTTTCGGGGGTGAGAAAATGCTGTAGAGTTGATCATGGTGATAGCTGCATATATATGCAGATATATATGCAGATATATATGCAAATATACTCAAATCGACTTAATTTACACATTAAATGGGTGAACTACATGACATGAGGATTGCATCTCAATAAAGCTGTTATTTAAAAAAGAGAATTACAAAGGAAAGTACAAAATATTTAGAACTGATGAAAATGAAAGTGCTACATGTTTATCTCCATGGAAAAATTAAAATTAGATAACTCACACCATAAATACACACAAAGATATACATAAATGACCATCTCACGCAATACACAAAACAGATATCCATCTCAAAAACACATATATGAAAAATTAGATACCCTCTCTCACCATACATACAAAAAATGAGATATCAACTTCATATCATATACAAAATATTAGATATTCAACTTACAGCACACACACAAATAGATACCTATTCCCGACGTATACCAGAAAATTTGGTAACTGTCTCATACCATACACAAAATATCATGCCACACAGTAGACAGAAAAATGAGATACTAATTTCAGCCATATAGAGAAAAAAGCTAGACACCCACCTCACATTTTAAACAAATAAATTAGTCACTCATGTCACACACACACACACACACACACCATACTTTTCCAGCTCAGAACACAATGCTAAAAGATTTATCGCGCCATATCCACACATAGAAAATTTGACACCCATCTTGAAGTATTTTTAAACAATAGATGCTGTTGGGAAGCAGTTCTCCGTGAACATCTCACGCCTCTGCTTCTGCGAGGTCCAGGCTCTCAGAGCAAGGTCGTTTACAGCCAAGTCAAGAAGGTTTGTCTCAGAGACATTCCGGGGCAGACAGGAATGTCCCCACTGGGAGAAGATTTGCTTACATTTCAGAGTAAAGAGAAGGTTTCTCTCTCTGGAAGGCGGGATGGGGAGGTCCCCAGCAGTCCTGTATAAGATCAGAGTTTCCTAATTTCAGGATTCTTCTGAAACACACCCCTCTGCGGGCGCGGGTGCCACCTGCATGCCCGTGGAGACGACGGGGAGGAGCTGCTCCGGGGCATCGCTGCGGCTGCCGGGAACCAACACTCTTTGCCTCTGACCCGGGGGTCGCGATCCCGCAGATGCACACGTGGGAGACTGTGCTGGGTCACCTTGTTAGCTGCAGAGAGAGCAGTCTCAGACCCTTCACGGTTTCTGACCTAACACACGCATCTTACACCAAAGAACAAGATGCACATTTTTTCCATTCAGGCAGAAAAATTAGGTAAACTTTCTACTCCATATATACACACAAAAGACAAAACCCATCTCACACCACACATACCTTACTAACCACTAGCCACACAGCCTTACATAAAACACCGTGACCACACACTGGATACCATCTAATAACACACACACGAAACAGATGGACATCAGGCCACGCACGACATTACATACCCACCTCCTTCTCCCCCTTCCTCTCTCTCCCTCCCTCTCCCCCTTCTTCTCTCTCCCTCCCTCTCTCTCCCTCCCTCTCTCCCCCTCCCTCTCTCCCCCTCCCTCTCTCCCCCTCCCTCTCTCCCTTTATCTCTCTCCCTCCCTCTCTCTCCCTCCCTCTCCCATCCCTCTCTCTCCCCCTCCCTCTCCCCCTCCCTCTCCCCTTCCTCTCCCCCTTCCTCTCCCCCCTTCCTCTCCCCTCCCTCTCCCCTCCCTCTCCCCCTCCCTCTCTCCCCCTCCCTTTCCCCCCCTCCCCTCCCTCTCCCCCTCCCTCTCCCCTCCCTCCCTCTCCCACTCCCTCTCTCCCCCTCCCTCTCTCTCCCTCCCTCCCTCTCTCTCCCTCTCTCTCCCTCCCTCCCTCTCTCTCCCTCCCTCTCTCTCCCTCCCTCCCTCTCCTCCCTCTCCCCCTCCCTCTCCCCTCCCTCTCTCTCCCTCCCTCTCTCTCTTTCTCCCCGCCCCAACAATACGACCTCACATCTTGCACATACAAAAGGTGTCCATCTTCTTTATACACACACACACACACACACACACACACACACACACACACACAAGAAGCCCCTGCTTCTTCAAAGGCTGAATGGTTCTGGAAAGTGTGGGTGGATGGGGTCACAGGCTCCCCAGTGCGAAGGGGCAGCAAGTTGGGTCGCGGATACTTGTTGCCAGGACCTTGGGGTGTATGTAAGCCCGTGCTGACCTTCCCCAGCTATGCTGGGGGAAGACAGAGGGGCAGACGTGGGTAGTGGGGAGCCGCCACCCTAAGGGCTTCTCTCGGGGAGAGCCGACTGCACACAGGCCACGGTGGCCAGAGCGCTCCTTTGTTTGAGTAGATAGGCTCATGGTCCGGTGCAGGTTTGTCAAGTGTGTTCAGTGGACAGATTCCCTGCTCGGCCTCCCACACGGATAAGGCTGAAGTCACGTCATTTTGATGCGGTGGAGAATCCAGATGCTGATTTGCTTACTCACCTCCCTGTCAGGTGGTGCTGGGGTGTGTGGCCTTCAGCAGCTGGGGACCGGGGAAGCAGTAAAGGCTTAGACTCTGGGAGGGACGCTGTGCTTCGGGACCAGACGGTCTGGCCGGCTCCGCCTCAGGGGTGCGCTCTGGAGAAGTGGGCCCCGTCCGAGAACCTGCCAGGCTGGCCGGGGCCTGGAGATGCAGGGGCTACGGAGGGGGGCACAAGGCAGAAAGCGCGCCCACCCCACACAGTCCACTCTCAGCCACAACCGCATGCCGGCCCCGCCCTGCCCCAGGGATTCGGGTGTGGACAGACTGATTCCTGCCCCCGAGTAGCTGGTCTTCTCCTGAGGGGAGAAGATAAAAACCAAGTAAACACCAAACAAACGGATGAGGCAGCGCCTCTTGGAAGGTGAGCTTTCTTCTCCAATATCATCCTCAGCAAAGATGTGCTGCCTTTGCTGCAATCTTGGCAAAGAGACGCCCCTCAGCTGCCTAATCACGAGCAGGAGGCAGTTCAAGGAGGACACATCAGCCTGAAAAAGCTTCAGTTAATGGCAGAGTGGGATGCTGATCGGAGCCTATATTTGGTTAAGAAAAAAGGAAAAAAAGAAATTGAAACAGATTTAGTCATAATTGTGTGCGTTGTATGTTATTTTAAACAAGCCTTTAAAGATGATTTTCGGCAGTAAGATGCAAGGTGGGTTTTGTGCGGAGATCACTAAAGGGTATGTACCTCCAAGCTGTGATGGTTCCAGAGATGTGCACGTGGGTTCCAGGTGCAGAAGGACACTTGTGTGGGTGCCGGTACAGCTTGAGTCAAAACCTGAACAGTGTAGATGCTTACGGTAAAGATAGTTGTCCAGAATTCAAACAAAACTCTTTCATTAAATGTGAGTAGAAAAAGTCAGTTTCCAAATGAATGTACTCTCCACATTATGTAAGTTTTAAAAGTTAAGCTTCTTATTTTGAGATAATTATAGGTTCAAATGCAGTTGTAAGAAATAATACCAAGATTCCTTGTACACTTTGCCCAGTTTCCCCCAAAAGTAACATCTTGCAAAACACAGATGTACTCTATCACAGCCATAACACAGTTGCTGATGTAATCCATGATCTTTTTAAGATTTCTCGTTTCACTTGCATTCGCTGTGTGTGTATGTGTGTGTGTACCTGACACGAGTGTATCGCGTGTGCGGGTCCGTGTATCCACGCCACAGTCACGATACAGACACAGGCCCCTTGACCGCTTTTGCCCACTTTCTAATTGGACATGTGTTTTGTTGTTGAGTTTGGAGCGCTCTTTATATACTCCGGATACCAGTCCTTCGTGGGGTACATGGTTTGCAAATATTTTCTCCCAGTCTACGTCTACAATAACCCTTTGTTAAGAATTGTTACACCTACAGGTCACTCTGAGAAGACTTGACATCTTCACTGTGCTGAGTTCTCTGATCCATGAAAATGGTGTCTGTCTCCATTTTTTTTGCGTCTTTATTGGTTTCTTTCATTACCGTTGCATAATTTTTAGCATACAAGTCCTGTGTACAATTTGCTGTTTACACCCAAGTATTTAAATTTCTTTGACATGATTGTAAATGGTATGTGTCTTTAATTTTGGTTTCCACACGTTCCAAATTGGTGTATAGAAATGTGACTGATTGTTCTGTGCTGCCTCCGCATAAGAGCCCTCTGGGCGGGGAGGGGAGTCCCACAGCAGAGCTGGAGCATCACAGAGGCGGAGAGCACAAGGCAGCATCACGTCCATTTATGTCAGCCCCACACAGGGGGCTACACAGGTGCCCTCAGGAGGAGTAATACTAGGGGAGCCATGGAGAGGTGTCCAAGGTGGACCTCGGGGGAGGGAGGAAGCTGGACAAGAGACTTCCTGCGCCCACAGGGGAGCTCTTGTGGAAGAGGGAGAAGGTGGTACCTCCCTCCTCCCTCCCTTCCAGCGCACAGAAACCTACATCTCCTAGCTCGGCCCCAGCTGTTTTCTCAGCTGTAAACTGCAGATAATAACCAGGCGGGAGAGGCTGCCTGCCCCCGCCCTGGGCGAAGGCCCGTGCTCTGGCACAGACCTTCCCCTGTCGGGGGACAGGTGGCCCCGCCCTCCTTCCTCTGCCGGGACCACCTCTGCCCTACGGGGCTGACTCTAATGACTAGTGCGGATTCGAGGCGCTTTGCAAACTGACCCCAGCCTCCTCTTCCAGGCCGGCCTTCTGCTACTCCTTGTGACTTGTTTGGACCTCAGGCATTGGCGGCGGGGGGCGGGGGGGGGGGGTAAGGATCTTTCCACAACACCTTCCAGGAAGTGTGGCCCCCCCCTCGGGGCGGTGACTTCCCGGCGCCCTGTCCTGCACCCGCCGCGTGGGCGCCTTCACCGCGGGGAGACCACAGAGGCCGCGGCCCTGCTTGGCCCCTGCCAGGGGACCCTGTTCTTGTTTCTGCGGCCGCCTTCTGTCCCGGCCGACGGGGGAAGATCCAGCTTCTGAATCGTCCCTCTTCCGCCTGGCGGGGTGGTGACCCCTGCCCGACCGCGCCTCCGAGGGCGGTCCCAGCCCACGCGCGGCTCCAAAAGCCGGCAGCCAGGGCGCGGCGGCGACTGCGAGGCGGGCGGTGGCCTGGCCCAGGGGCGCCGCGACTCCGCCCGGGGCGTGCTGGCGGGCAACCGGCCCTGCGCGCACCGCCGCGCCTTCCTGCTGCTGATCAGGGAGGCGGGGAGGCAGGCCTGGCGAGGCCGCTGCTCCAACGCCACGGTACGGGGCTCGGGGCTCGGGGCGGGGCTGCGAGCCGAGGCCGGGACCCCGCTGAGCCCCGACTGCCGCGCCCAAGGGCTCGCGCTCCTCGCACCCGCCAGCGTCCCGGTGCTCGCCGGCCGCCGGCTCTCCGGAGAATCGGACAGTGAGAACCCGGTTGCGGCCGGTCTGGGACCGACCCTCCACCTCTCGGGACCTGCGGGACGGCGGGAGCGCGGGGGCGGGGCCGCCGGCCACCTCAGGGTGGGACAGGCGCGGAGAAGCCCTTCCCTGGCCGCGGCTGAGCAGGGAGAAGGGGGCTTGTGTCTGCCCTCGCGGGGGCTGCGTCTGGGTCCTGCGACCCTCGCTGGTTTGGAAAGTATCCCTCTCCTGCCACAGGAGGGGGTCACCGTCCACAGCCAAGAAGGTCTCCTCCAGCGGTGCCCCCCCCTTCTGCAGAGCAAAACCCCTGGCACAGGCCTTGGCATCTGGCTCTGGCCCTTGCCCTCCCCACCCCCTTACCTGTGCCCTGGATGCCCTCCTTGGGTTTCTGACTCAGTTCCAAGGTCCCTCACAGGAGGCCTTCCTTACCTACCCAACCGTTCTCTTCATAGCTACCCAGCTGGGGTCTGCAGTGACCCGTCACCTGTTCTAGAACTGTCCCCACTGTTGTCTGGGACTGTGTTCATCATCACAGCCCCTGAGACCAGAGAAGCAGGCAGTGAGAACCGGGTCTGCCAGTTCCAGGGACCCAGCTCTCCTTATCTGCTTCTCCCCCAGACTCACCCCTGAGGCCCCAGTCGCTCTGCCCAGCCCATCACTCGCTGCCTGCCGGGCTCAGCCGGTGGACCTCTCTCCTCCCTTCCAGCCTTGGACGGGGCCCTGGGCAGGCATCTATCTGCACGCGCTTCCCAAAGCTGACCCCAGTGGCTGCCTTCCCCAGGGACCAGGCTGCAGTGCTGCCCGCACCGGCTCCCTGGGCTCCCCTCTCCTGTGCTGCCGCGTCTGCCTGAAGGAACATCGCTTGGCCTCCCTCAGGATCCCAGGGACTGGTTGGGCAGCCTTGGGTGGCCACAATCACGTAGTGCAGAGCTGCAGGTGGCAGCGGGACCCACAGCTCAGGGAGGCGCCAAGCGGCCGAGGGACAGTCAGAAGCAGAGACCGAGAGGAGGAGAGGTGTCAGGCGAGGCAGGAGGACCCCGCCTCGGAGAGCTTCTCGGGTGGCAGCCCCTCTTGGATGTCATTCCAGACTTCTTGGGGCCTTTTCCCTCCTCTCCTTGCTGGCTGGCCCCATGCTGGGACAGGTGGCCTCTGCAGCCTGGGCCTGGGGTCTGCCGGGACTCCAGAAGCCTCTTTTCTCTGCAGGACTCACCACGTCCCTGTGTCTAGACGCTGTAAAGCCAGAACTGGTTGGGGTGCATTGGTCTGAGAATGCAGAGCAGCGGTCTCCCCCAGCCCCCTGAGCTGCTCTGATGAGTCTGGGTGTGGACAGGCATCGGGCGGCCCTGAGAAGGCCCTTGGACACCGCGGCTGTCCCACTGAACTTCTCTCGTTCACAAGTCATTATGGAACAAACAAGAATCTCACCGGGAATTGTCATGATCTCTGCGTGGTCACGACAGGGAGCAGGGACCACCAGGTGTGCCCTGGCCAAGTCCGCGTGGCCCCTTGCTTACTCCCTTTGCGGCCAGATGAGCAGGGCCCTCGGGTTCTGAGGGGCAGTGTGAAGGGCCGGTGGGGCTGTGCTTGCAGTGAGGTCTGGGTGAGAGCCAGTGTGTGGGGCGGCCGCCAGCGTTCTCAAAGGACGTGCGGGGGCACCTGGCAGGCTGGGAACAGGTGGAAGGGAAATGCGTCACTGGGGGCAAACAGTTGTCCCCACGTCGCTGTCTCTGCCCCTCCGGCCACAAGCTCGGGGAGGAAGGAGGATGGGGCGAGGCTGGCGAGGGAGGATGAGCTTGGCTGCTCAGCAGGGCAGGTGTGGCTTTCTCGCCGCTGGATCAGGCCGGGCGGGAAGCAGCTGGGCCTGCGCGGAGCTCTTCCTAAACCTGGGAGATCTGCGCCCGGCTCTGTCCTGAAGAAAGGGAAGGAAAGGCAGCTGTTGCCTAAGCTCGGTGTCGCGTGAGGCCTTGTGGTCAGAGCTCCCTCTGGGTTAGGAAGCCTGGCTCTCGGAGCCTCCACTGTGGGGAACCTGGCCCGGGGCGAGCTCCTGCGTTGCTGGGTCCGCCGAGCTGGAGCGCTCACGGGCTTGTTTTGCGACACCTTCATCTCTGGGCCAAGCCGGGCCTGCCTCCCCCTCCCTCCTGCATAAGCCCTTGTCCACCTGGGTGTCCCCCACAGGCACTGCGTGTCCGCTGAGTGGCCCCCAGTGTGCTCCTCTGCCTGGCCCATCTGGGCAAACTACGCATGCACGTGGCTGGGGGCGGGGGCCCTCTCCTGTGCTCTAGCTCTGGCCGCACCCAGTCTAGGTGCCCCCTCCCGCTCCCGCACGGTGGCCACCTCTCTTCTGCTGACAGCCCTCGGGCCTTCTCCTTGGAGGGTCAGTCCTGGGGCGGACTTGCTGTCCTGCAGGCTCCAGCCAGGTGTGGCCTCTGTCTGCCCCTGGGACCACGCCTGCAGAGAGGCTGCTGGTCTGCGGCCCGGCCGTGCTGGCTGAGCCCCCGCTCCGTGCCTTCCCTCTGGCATGACCGGGAGAAAACCTGGCCCTGACAGGACCACTGGGCCTTTTCCTCCCGCAGACCAGCCAGCCATGCGCAGGACAGCAGGCAGTCGTGGTGTCTGTAGTGCCTCCTGGGCTGGTGCCGGCCTGTGTCTGCAGCTGTGGCCCAGCCTCGCACCCGTGGCCGACACGGTCAGCCAGCACTTCCTCCTCTCCACCGAGCAGATCAGCTGGCTCTCACTGGCCTACCTGGTGGTGTCCATCCCATTCGGCGTGGTGGCCATCTGGGTTCTGGACTCTGCTGGGCTCCGCTGGGTGGTGAGTCGGACCCCACACCGGGGCCCGCTCTGGGATGGGCGGGGTCCCCGAGTGTGGGCTCGAGAGCCGTCGCCTCCTCCCTAGATCTGGATCCCCAGCCATTGCATGGTGGGTGGAGGTTGCGGTGCTGGAGGGGGGAGTCTGGGCTGGTGGGCAGCTCTTCTGACCCCAGCCCTGCAGACCGTCCTGTGTGCGCGGCTGAACTTTGCGGGGAGAGGGATCCGCTCCCAGCCCTGCATGATCACTAGCCGCCAGAACCCATTTGCTCTCCTCACGGGTGGGCAGAGCCTCTGTGCCCTCGCCCAGACCCTGGTCATCTCTCCAGCCAAGCGGGCCGCCTGTGGTTTCCCGAGCACCAGAGAGCCACAGCCAACATGATCGGCACTGTGTGTGAGTCCCGGGGGTGAGGCCGACGTCCCCGCTGGCTTAGCGCGTGGCCCGGCACCTCTGCGCTCCCCGCTCCTGGAGGATGGGGACTCCTCCTGGGGGCTGGGGACCAGCCTGCCACTCTGAGCTGACACATGTCCCCGTCCATTCAGCAAACCCCCTGGGCATCCTGGTGGCCAGCCCGCTGTCTCCCACCCTGGTGAAGAAGGAGGAGGACATCCCCTTGATGGTGAGGGAGCTCAGGAGTGTGCGCATGTGAGTGTGTGTGTGCATGCATGCACATGTGTTTGTGTGCATGTGTGTGTACCCGTGTGTATGGTGTAGAGTGTGTCGGTGTGCATGAATGGCTACGTGTTTGCATGTGTGTGTACGTTTATGGGCTGAGTGTGCTAGTGCGTGTGTGCACATGAGTGCCGTAGTGGCGGGCTCGTGCGTCCACACCTGTCTGTGTGAGTGTGCACTTGCCACCTTCTGCGGTCACACATGGGTTGCACTCCATGCATGTGGGGTTTCCTCATGTGCAAGTATGCAAGTACTGGGCACCTTCCCAGCATCAGGCACAGCTCCAGGGACCGGGATGTTCGGTGGTTTCCTTGGCGGGGAGACAGCTCCGGAGAGGCGAGAGGCCGGCTGGCGCAGAAGGAAGCGTTTGTGGGGGGCGAGGGAGGGAGATGAGGGGGGCGAGGGAGGGAGATGTGGGGGGCGAGGGAGGGAGATGAGGGGGGCGAGGGAGGGAGATGTGGGGGGCGAGGGAGGGAGATGAGGGGGGCGAGGGAGATGGGGGGCGAGGGAGGGAGATGAGGGGGGCGAGGGAGGGAGATGAGGGACCAGCAGGCTCTGAGTGGATGTGAGGCTGACGGGTGGGGCCTGCAGCCAGAGGCCAGTGTGTCCGCTGAGCAAGGGGAGGGTGGCGGGAAGGGTCAGCCCAGGTGGCAAAACACTGGCGTGATGGACACCTCGGGGGCGTCTGAGGGGAGAGTGACTCCATTTGGTCCAGGATGACTCGGAGAGCCAAGGGTGTGCCGAGTGTCCAGGGAGAGAGCCAGGGCTTTGATCGGGTGGGGCAGTGGGGCAGGCTCAGGGCTGGGGGTTTGGAGGTGTGCCGAGGTGAGAGGGGCTTCCAGCTGGGCGAGTGTTGGGGTCATTCACAGAGGTGGGAGGGGGTCCAGGTGGCCGCTGGGTGGAGCTCCCGGAGAGGGCTGAGCTGAGGCTGTCGGTGTTGCAGTCATCTTTGGGTGGTATTTTGAAAGCTGGGTTTCCAAGTGCAGCAAAGCAGAGCAGCCCCAGCACAGCCCTGGGGCTTGCCGACGTCCACCTGGGGATGACCTGTGGGGGTAGCCGGCAAGGAGCCTGGAGCAGCGGGCGTGAGGCAGCCACACGCGTGTGCATTCGTGCGTACCCTCCCGGCAGCTGGGCGCCTACATCACCCCTGCTGGCCCCTGCTTGCGTCTGGGAGAGCACGCCCCCCGCCCCGCCCCGCCCTCCGCGGGGGCTGTCCATCCACCGCACAGAAGTTCCTAGCGGGGCTGGAGTGGTCAGTGCCGCCCGCGTGTGCTGTGGGATCCCGGGGCGGGGGAGGGGAAGGGGGCGGGGCTGCCCCGGGAGCCTCTGGCTGTGCTGCTGGAGCTCCTGGGCTGAGCAGCCCCTTCCCTTTAGCTCGCAGGGAACAGGCCTACATATCCTGGCCCCTAGCCGCGTGCTTTGGGGGCAGCATCGGCATCTGCTCCAGCTTCTCGTCCCTCCTGGAGCAGATCCTCTGCGTGAACGGACACTCCAGCACGGGTGCCGGCCCTGCCCTGGGGGCCCCGCGGCAGGACGGAGCTTTGGGGGCCTGTCACCCCACAGGCTCTCTTCTGCCGCTGCTCTCCCGCTGGTGGCTGTGGAATGGCCCACGACCTCCCCAGGCGCTGGGTTTCCACACTTGGACGGGGTGATGTGGGCGCTACTGAGATGCTGTGTGAAAATTTGTGTCTGCAGACAGCGGGGTGGTGGCCGTGGGGAGGGGGTGCTGGCAGAGCCCAAGTGTGTTCCACTGGGATTTCGTGTGGCGCTTTCCGCCATGCCCCAGCCACCCCAGCCCTGGGGGACCCGCTGATATTGGAGATGCAGAGGAGGGGGCCTTGCTCTGCTCATAGCACCTCTGGCCGCGCCCTCCACTGTCTGCATCAGCCCTGGGTGTGGGGTTCGGGCCTCTCGTGTTCCCAGCTTTTCAGGGGTGGCTGGCACTGAGGGGTGTCTGCAGTAGGCAGGCCCTTTCTCTAGCAATTGTTGAGCTCCTGGCTGGGGGTAGCGCAGGGAAATGGCGCCTCCGGGGAGGACACCTCTTCCCCCAGCCAGCGGTGCAGCCATGCCTTCCGTGCCATCCTGCCTGGGCCTCAGGCTCCGTTCAGTGACCCTGCCGTGGGCTCCCCGGTGACGGCGTACATCCTAAGGGTGAGGGCCTCCTCCGGGCCCCAGATGACAGGGTGCCCCCGCCTCCTCTCCTCCTCCAGGAATTTGCAGGCCTCTGCGGGGCTCTCTTCATTGCGTTTGGGGTCTTGGGGGCGCGGCCTCTTGGCCTGTACGTGGACCGGACCAAGCATTTCACTGGAGCTGTCAGGATCGGCCTCTGCCTGACATCTCTGGTCTGCATGGCCTTTGCCCTGGTGAGAGTCCTCTGAGCCGAGACCACCTTGCACGAGTCAAAGTGTGGTGCCCCGGGGTGGGGGAGTTGGCAGGTCGGCCGTAACGGACATCCAGACCCACTCTGACCCTGGGCACTGCCCCGCCCCTCAGGTGCAGGGCCTGGCAGGGTCTGGGCGTCTAGGGCTGTGGCATGTCTGACTCCTGCCGCATCCGTCTGTGCGGCTCGCTGCCCCCAGGGGTCCCAGCTGGCCGCCACCTGCTCGCCGCTTGGGCTCTTTGCTTCTCAGCGGTGCCTGTCGCCGTGTAGCTGGCTGTCGAGCACTCCTTCCTTGTGGGTGAGGGTGGGCCACGGGCCTGGTCCTCGTGCTGGGGTGAGTGCCCATCCCCCAACACTTCCCTGGGGACCCAGAGAGCCTCCCCTCACCCCACCCCAGGCCACACAGCAGGTGACCTGAGCGCCTGCCGTGTGCTGGCCTGGGCTGGCCGCAGGGCCCACGGTGACCAGAGCAGCGCCCTGCCCTCGGGATGACTACGGGTGCCGGGGCAGTGCCCCGGGCAGGGCTGTGGGCCTCGTGGCTGTGCAGGCAGCCCGAGGGTGTGCTCAGCATGGCGCTGCTGGCCTCCTTGACCGTGCGCCGCGTGGAGCTATCCTTCTCCACCTGCCGGGACGGCCAGGACCCGCTGGCCTGAAGGGTGAGGGCCGCAGCCTGTGGGGCCCCGAGGGCGCAGACCAGCAGGTCGGCCCCCACCTAGCCCTGGAAATCTCCCCTCCGTGCGCCTCTTGGCGACTTCCGCTGCCCTTGGTGGGTGGGTGCAGGGCACCCACGGCGGGGGTTGGGGGGGTCGGGTGGGGTCAGAGGGCAACAGGCCAAACCTCAGGCTCAGCCTGGTGGGAGCAGCCCTGAGGCCCTTACGAGAGCTCAACCTCTAACCCCTATGTGACTGGTTTTGAAATGAGATAAAAGAGAGACAGGGAGAGTCAGACAGTGAGAATGACAAAGACGGAGACAGAGAGTGTGAGAGACAGGAGTGGGGTCGCCACCAGAGAGATGGTTGCATGCCCTCGTCCCCAGACCCGCTGCGGTGACCTCGGGGCTCATGACTGTGAACCCACCTTTGGGGCCCCTTGGGGCTGGGACAGGATCTGTCCCCGGGGTCACTCTGAGGTCATGGTTAGTGGGATTCGGGGTCCCCTGCACCCGGGGGGGCACTCTGGCACTTGGGGAGCCTCGGCAGAGCTGGGCCACGGCCCCCCGGAGTCCACGTTGCTGGTGGCCGGCCTGTGCGTCCTTTTCAGCTGCTTTGCGGTGCTCTTCCTGCACACCCCATACCGGTGCCTGCAGGCCGAGGCCGACGCAGCCCCTCCGTCCAGGAAGAGGTGCGCCCGGCAAGCTCGGCGGCCACCCCCGAGGCCCCGCCGCGGCCCCCCCACCCCCACGGGCCCCAGCAGCCCCTCCTGGAGCTGGTGATCCTGGCTCCGCCTCCCTCCCCCTGGGAGTCCTCTGAGACGTCATGGGGCCCCTGCAGCGGACCAGAGGCCGGGGAGCAGCTGGTGTGATGAGAAGCGGGCCTGGGGCCGTGAAGGGGCAGCCAGGAGAGGCAGGCCCTGGTCCCCTCGGCTACACCAGTCACGCCTGAGGCTGGGACGGTACCAGCATCCGGGGGGCCCGGGGTCCTCGAACACAGGCAGGCCGGCCCAGGGGACTCCCTGTGGCTGTAGCAAGGAGAGCTGCCGCTGTGGAGGCAAGAGGCCGCTGACCAGGCGGGGCGCTCCGGCGGCCAGGCCAGACCCAGGGTGGCTGGGGCAGGGGCTGCGTATGTGCAGGCCGGCCTGGCCCGGGGGCACGGCTGAGGGGCGCTGAGTGGGCTGGGGATCCTGAGGGCCCCAGCATGGCTGAGTCTGGAGTGGACAGGTGTGGGGAAGGCCTTCCTTGAAGGAGCCTATCCCAGAGCCATGCTCAACCTCTGCTGAGCCCTGAATGAGCAGCCCCCCAGCCCGGCGCTAGCACAGGTGGGGAGAGCAGGTGGGGCCCGGCTGGGCCGGAAGCAGAGGGTGGGCCCCACGCAGATGCTCCCACCCCCTGAAGACCCTTCTGCCCCCACGGACACTCCCACCCCCAGGGGGGCAACTTCTCCCCCCGAAAGAGACACTTGCAGGCCGGTTTGTGGGTTCGCGTTTATTGAACTGGCCGCGGCCCAGTGGGGGAGGGGTGGCCCTCACTCCGCCTCCCCGTGGGTGAGCACGTAGCTCAGGGCCTTGTAGTCCAAGTTGCCTGCAGTGTCGATGGTGGAGAACTGGAACATCTGGTCAACCTGCGAGTTTGGTGGGGGTCGTGAGGCCCAGGCAGGGGTGGGAGGGAGTGGGAGGGTCCCCGAGGCCGCAGCCAGCAGGTGAATTAATCACAGGAACTGGACTCCAGGCTCTGTCTTGTTTCTGTGCTTGGGGGGAAGGAAGTGGGGGGAGACCCTGCAGAGCAAGGGTTGGGGCCGGGGCGGGTGTCTCCCTTCCTGGACACCGGACATCCCACCCTCCCCAAGGCTGCAGCCCCTGGGGGCTGAGGCACATCCCCCTCCTGAGCCCCCAGAGCCCCGAGAGCCATGCTTGGGCTTCACAGAGGGCCTTGGGGGTGGGGTGGGGGTGGGGGCCTTGGAGGGGGGGTGGGGTGAGGGGACAGACCTCCTCAGCCGTCATCTTGTCGGCCTGGGACACGAGCAGCCGCCGGATGCTGAGGACAGGAGGGAGGGGCCAGATTAGGCTGCTCCGGAGCAGGCATGGCCCTGACTGGAGGGGTGGCCCCGGGGGAGCCCCGTGACGGGTCCACATGGGGGGGCAGGGCTGCTCCGAGGTGGGTGTGCCCCCCCTTCAATCCCACCCGCTCACAGGGCAGGTGCCTCTTGGGAGCCTGGCTCCGGGTGAGTCCTGGGCACTGGGGTGGGGTGGGTGGGTGCCCACAGGGAGCCTTCCCTGACCCCCACGCCCCTGGGGGCCAGTGCCTGGCGCACCGAATAGGTCCGTTCACGGTGCCTGGCTGAAGTAGCCCCCAGAGGGGCTAAAGACCCAGCGATGGTCTGAATGGCAGTGACCACTGGCCCCGTGTGGGTGGGGCTGATCCGGCCCTCGGGTACCCTGAAAGCGGGGTGGGGCGGTTGGCACCCCTCCTACCCTGGTGGCGCCCGGGCACCTGCGGCCACACTTACTAGTCCTTGTTGATGCTGCCTTTGCCGTCGGGGTCCAGCATCTTGAATGCGTTGAGGATGGTCTCCTCGGCATCCGTGCCTGCCCACAGGAGGCCTTGAGTCCTGGGCAACTTGGGGTCCACGCCCTCGCCCACTCAGTGTCCTGAATGGCCTTCCCACTCTGAGCACCTGGGAGACCCTCAGCTCCCACCCCAGCGGTACTGTTCTCGGGGTCCCTTGGGTCCCGCTAGGCCCAGAGCTGGGCGAGTTCTCAATGAGGGACAGAGGCCCCCATCAGTGGGCGAAGCGTTGGGTCTGGGCTGTCAGCTCACCCACCCTGGGGGGCTGACAGGCCCCACAGATGTGGGTCCCGGAATGCCAGGTCCTGGGGCTTTTCAAGGGATCTGCAGATTTGGGTTTCTATGTGAGACGTGTGGCTCTCTAAGCGCTTGGGACCACGTAAGCGCACACGCTGCGCTGGCAGACCTGCGGGCTGGCCCACTCACCGCTCAGCTTCTCCCCAAACATGTTCAGGAACATGGTGAAGTTGATGGGCCCCGAGGCCTCCCTGAGCATGGCGTCCAGCTCCTCATCCTTGACGTTGGTTTTGCCTGTTGCAGACGTCAGGGGTGGGGGGGGGGTCACAGGGCAGGAGTGTCGCCTGCCCTGGCTGCCTTGTGGTCCGAATAGGTGCCCCACGGGGCCACCCCCCTCCATCATTCTCCAGGCAACCCCAGAACAAAGATGGGACGACCGGAGAGAGGGAGGTGAGCCAGTGCAGGCACCCTTGGCCCAGGCGTGGTGGATGGATACAGGTTCTGAGGGTCAGCAGAGCCCCAAACCCCAGCCCTGGGAGGTGGACTGAGTGGGGGAGAGAAGCCGGAAGGCCTGTGATCTGTTACCTGGGTGTGAGGGGGCACCCCCCAGGTAGAAACCAGCCTGCCCCCCCAGCTCCAAGGGCAGGGCCGCCTCAGGCTGAGGACAGCTGTCCCCAGGTGGGGAGGGAGGCAGGGCCGCGGGCTGGGCCGTGCCGCCTGCGAAGGACGAGCCTCTGGTGGGTCTCTGTGTCCTCTCCCAGCTGCACTCCTGGGCCTCCTGACCGTGCCGGGGGTGGGAGTGCCAGCCTGCCCCGCGCAGGGGCAGCAGCGCCTTCCTCGAGCTCTTTACCATCTCCCGCTCTGGGATGCCCATGCTTGGGTTGTGCCACCCACCCCGTGATGCCCTCTGCCCGCCCTGGTCAAACTAGAGGGGAATTTCTCCCCAGGAGAGGCCCCCTCCTCCCCAGAGCCCACGGGAAGTCAGGTCAGGCTTTAAGGCCCAGGAGCGGAACGAGGCTCTGGGACTGGAGCCGGAGGGCGGGGGAGTCGGGGTGCTGTGCTGGAGTTCTGCCCCCGGGGGCACATACCCAGGGAGGCGTAGGTGTCCTTCAGGTCCTCCTTGTCAATGAAGCCGTCTCGGTTCTGGTCCATGAGTGTGAACGCCTGGAACCGAGGCCAGGTTCACTGGGCTGCACCCCCTTTCCTGGCTCTGGATCGAGGGTCTTGTCACCTGCATTACACTTCCCAGGGGACCCCTCAGGTATGAGCTTCTGGGTGGAGGGGTTCCCGGTACAAGAGCAGGGCCTCACCTCCTTGAACTCCTGGATTTGGGTCTGCTCAAAGTTGGAGAAGACATTCGATGACGCCCTCTGGGCCCGCAGGGCCCCCCCCTCCTTCTTCTTGGCCTTCCTGCTGGCCTGAGATGAGAACACCAAGGCTCAGGGTCCCCCAGCCTGACCGAGGGTCTCCTTGGGGGCAGCCAGGCATTTGGGGAGACTCAATGCAGAGGATGGGTGCACCGTGGCATTTGGGGCTCCAGGGGGCCCCAAGCCCGTGTCCCTGGGCTGGGGCAGCTGCAGGTGCTTGGCATGGTCAGAGGGACCCATGCGGGGTTCACCCTGAACTATGCCCTGCTCAGTCTGCAGTCCAGCCAGGAGGAACAGGGAGCAAGTGAACCGTGCCGGCGGCCAGAAGGTGGAAGGGCTTGTTCTGGGGACCCCACTAGGGTGAAGGCCAGGACCCCCACCTTCCAGCCCCAGGCTGTCACCAGGGCTTTCACAAGGCACAGATCTCCCCCAAACCCCAGCACACACAGACCCTCACACATGTGCACAAACTCAACTTGTGTGCACACGTAATCAGGCAAAACACACTCATGCACGTGACACGTGCACACACACCCATCCACACAGTCCCACACGCACATCAGGTACAGACACACTCGTGTGTGTACACGCAGCACACTCACCATGCCTGAGTCTGCCTGATGCGATGGTCTGTGCCCTCCCTGCTGAGGTCGTCCGTCTTAAGCTCTTACCCAGTCCCCCAGGACAGCTCAGACTCCGGCTGCCACTCCCTACAAGGACAGGCTCAGGGCTACCCGGGGGACTGGACAACTGCAGAGTGAGCTTTGGCAGCCAGCAGTGGGTCAGACGCCCCCATCCTGCTGGCCCAATAAGCCCCCGGCCTTCAGGCACCTCCCCACCTGCCCCCTACCCTGCAGTCTGTGTTCTGTGCATCTCTGGGGTGACCTGCACATGGGTCAAGGGCCTGGGGACTGCGGGAACCAGAGGAAGGGGCACCTTTCCCAGACTTGCACACAGTTACTGTGAATGACCCTGGTGGCCAGTCAGCAAGCGTTCCCCGAGTATGTCTGTCTGCCCTTGCCTCCCCGCCTTGGTGGCAGAGACGTCCCAGGCCCTGACCCCAGCCCTGGGGCCAGCCCTCTTGTCCCCACAGCAGGGAGCTCCTTGCCTGGACCTCAGAGGGGGATGACATTTCTGGGATGGAGGATGGCCCATGTGGGCTGGGCTGGGCCCAGCACTCAGCCAGATCTTCCTGCAACAGCATGGCCCCAGGGGCAGAGTCTGGGGAGGGGACCTGGCCCAGGTGCCCGTTGGTGGTACCAGATGTTGGGGGCCACCACAAAGTCAGGGAGAAGATGCCCTGGTCCTCGATGGTGGGGAAGTGCAGAGTTAGTGGCGGGAAGGGGTGGGGGTGGTGGGTCTGCAGGCCGAACAGGAGGAGGAGGCCAGTGGGCGGATGAAGTGGGCAGATGGGATTCCACGGTGGTTTCATACCTGGAGAACAAGTTTTCTGAGCCTCCGGGGCCAGGTCTGGGTGGGGTTGGGATGAGCTGCAGTCACTGGGTGGGGGTCCTCAGGGGCACATCTCCGAGCCACACAGCACCTGCTGCGGCTGGAAGGCGAGGGGCACACACCCTCCGCCACGTGGTGCTGCTGAGGTGCTGCCATCCGCGATCCCAGGGCCAGCTCACCATTTGAGGAACCTGGCTGGGGATGCGTGACCCGCCTGGAGGGACCTGGGGGCTCCTGGGGGCTCTGTCTGGAGGACCCCTGGAGGGCTAACGTGTGACCGATGTGGGACACCTGGGCCTGGGCTGCGCAGTGACCCCATCACTCCCAGCCAGGCGGGTCTGGGTGCGACGCCGGGACGGACCTTGGCTGGGCTGCGGGAGTGGGGAACAGCACACCGAGAGAGGGGTAGGCCCATGGGGTCTGTGCTCAGGAGGCCCAGGCTTGGGGAGGGCCGGAGGAGGCTAGCTGAGCCCCTGGGGAGGTGTCCTGTGGCTGGCCTGTCTGAGCACAGCTCTAAAGATAGCCGCAGAGCCTGACTCCTGGGAGAATATCGGGACTCAGCACGGACAGCTGCCCTGACAGGTGCAGGAGTGTCAGCAGGCGGCCCCTGCGTCCTGAGCCAGGTTAGATGCCCCCGCCCCGACCCCACCCCACAGTCCCCAGGAAGGACTCTGGGCCAATGTGGGTCTCCCCGGCTTCAGGGGTCTTCCCTGGGCGGTTTCCATAAGCGTGTGTTCCTGGGCCTGTGCGTGCCCTCCGCTGGCCGCCACTCCCCCCGGCACCGTGGAAGCTACTGGTATGTGGTCCCCCCACCAGCACTCTGGCCCCACCTTCAGCCCCAGAGAAATTTATTTTTGATTCTGGAAAAAGGAGTTGCTGAGGAATCTGGTTTATTTTAAAATCCAGGGAAGGGAAAACACATTTGCCACCTGAGGTCATCTGCCCGGCTGCTCCAGGGCCAGATGCAGGTGGAGGGGTGGTGCTCAGCATTGACACAGCATGTGGGCGGTGGAGGAGGGTTACTTTGTGCCTTGTGGAGTCAATGTGTGCCTACAGCTTCCTTGGGAAGGAATGAGTGGGGAGGGGGCGGGTCAAGAGGCCCTCCCCCCACCCCAGGCCCCGCAGAGGCCACAGAGGACGGGTGTCAGGCAGCAGTCCTCAGAGGGTTCAGAAAAGAGCCCAGCTGCCCTGTAGGATCCGCCTTGGCGTTCCCACTCCCAGCCCAGGAAACAGCACAGGTGATTTACTAGCTTCCCAGTGGAAGGCCCAGAGCCAGGACTCCCCAGCAACTGGAGACGGAGCAGGGTCTGCTCAGGCCCCGGTGGCTGCCGAGGGGCTTCCCCTTGGGGCAGATTTACCGAGCACATTCTGTGTGCCCTGGAATTTTTGTCCCTGCATTCTATTCTCTTTAGAATCGGAAGTGATCTTCCTAGCAGTGGAGCAGGGATGCTTGCGAGCCCCGAGCCCTGGTTCTCCGGGAGTTTATGCCTGGAGCAGCACAGGGCCCAAGGCATGGGTGGTCCTACCACCAGACCCCCAAGCCCCGTTGCCATGGGAACTGTGTGTCAGCACAGCAGGCTCAGTTGGGAGGCTGTCCGGCCACCACTGCCCATCTCTGGGCAGCCTCTTTGCACACCTGGTCTTGGTCAGCTGTGTCTTCGCTGGGGCTGACCACAGATCTGGGGGAGACAGTCTTCTCCTCTGAGGGGGCCAGAGTACCCCAGCAGTGCAACCCCTGCCTCCCCAACAGAGGGCAGCAGAAGTGAGCGAGGACCTGTCTGATGTGAACCTTGAAGCTTGGGGCTCCATGATCCTGAGGGCTGGAGTCGGGGAGACCCAGGGAGCAGGTTCTGCTAGGGTGGCCTTTTCAGGAAGACCTGAGCCCCCTTCTGCTGGAGAGGCTCCTAGGGTGAGGAAACTCTAGCTCTGCCGGGGGGCTGGGTCTGGGACCGGGGCTGGGGGTGGCAGGAGGGGGCACCCCAGGCAGTGCGGTCCTGGGAAGCGACTCGGAGGCCACATGGTCGGCCTGGCCTGTCTGTGAGCCCAGAGGGGCCGGCCATGGCCACCCCTCTCTGCTGGGAGCCAGCCTGCACTCAGGTTACATTTTGTACGCGGACCCCGGATTCCCTGCCCAGAGCCTCGAGCCCCTTCCTGGGCTGTCCTCTGGGCTGGCCTGGGGCTGCTGCGGGCCTGGACTAGCCTCGGCTGGGGCCCGCACTGCAGCAGTGGGCGGGGCGGGACAGCCCAGGGAAGGAGGATAGCGAGAACTCTATTTCGCACTTTGTAATGTGGACTTATACTTTTCAAATATTTGTACCTGTGCTGTGCGGGCCTCGATGTGTGCTCAACCTGGTCCGAAAACGTCAGTGCCTGGAGGGGTCGCACCCGCTCTGGGGAACCAGCACGTGCCGCCTGGGCCACTGCGCATGCGGAGCCAGTCGCGAGCCGCGCGCCTGGTGACGTCACCCCTCCGCGAACGGGTGCGCGCGCCGTTCTCCCTCCGGCCGCCAGGGGGAGGCTCCGGCGCCTTCTCGCTGCTGACGGCGCATGCGCCCAGCCGGGTGAGCGTCTGCGTCTCCAATGTTTTCCGGGCCCTTGGAGCGTCCTCCTCGGTCCGCGTTGTGCTTCCGGCGCGAAGGTCACGGGCAAGATGGTGCCGCCAGTGCAGGTCTCTCCGCTCATCAAGGTGAACCAGGTTTCGCGGGCGCGGCCGGGTGCTCGGCTCCGCGTAGGCCCGCGCGTGAGCGACTCCGCGGAGCTCGAGACCTCCGGCCCGGCCTCCGCTCGGCGGGACAACCAACCCTCTCTCACCCCGCCCCGCGCCCCGACCCGGAGGCTGCGATTTACCCCCGCCCCCCGCATCGGCCCCAGACGCCGCGGGTGCGAGCCCCCCCTTCCCCGCACGCGTCCCCCGCGCCCGGGACCCCCCGCGGGCTGAGAAAGCCCCCGGACCCCGGTTCCGCTCCGCCGGTCCTGACCGCCCTTTCCCCGCAGCTCGGCCGTTACTCCGCCTTGTTCCTCGGCGTGGTTTACGGAGCCAAGCGCTACGGTGAGTGACCACGGGCGTATAAAGCCGTCCCAGCCCACGGGGCGCTCACGGGGCTTCTCGACGACGGTGCGGGGTCCCGGGTGCCGGGCAGGAGAGGGGGCAGGGCGGGAGGCGCCAGACCCAGAAACCCGAGCGGGCTGGACCCTTGAGCGTCGCCGCGGCAGGCGTGTAGTTTGGTCGGGCAGCCCCTTGCAGCACAGAGACCTGAGCGAGGGGCGGCAAGACGCCCGGGGTGGCAGCGGGGACCCTGTACCTGCCCTCCGGGTGGGGCTCTCTGTTGAGGAGTGTCAGGCCTTTACGCATATCTAGGTAAAACAGGTATCTCTGGCGTTCACGGTGCACCTGAAGATGACTTTGCTTGTGCACTGAATTCCTTTTACTCAGTGCGTCGGTGAAAAATTTCACTGATATCATCCCTCCCTTTCCCTTTCCTTTAACAGATTACCTGAAACCCCGGGCAGAGGAGGAGAGGAGGATAGCAGCTGAGGAGAAGAAGAAGCAGGATGAGCAGAGGCGCATTGAGAGAGAACTGGCAGAAGGTACTCGTGTTGCCGAACCTCATGGATTTGTTCTCCACCCGCATTTCCAGAAACAGCTGCTGGTCCAGATGAGCCCCACAGTGGAGGGGAAGGGCCGCTGTCTTGGTCCCTGCTGGCCCCTGGGTCCTCTTCTGGGGAAGTGGGAGGGAGAGCAGGTGTGGGTGTTGGGGGTGCATGGTGCTAACTCCCTTTAGTGAGGCCTTGGGCGTGAACTGTCGGCCACCCTCAGCGAGGCCCCAGGACCAGAACCAGGCTCACCTCTCCCTGCCTGCGGCGGCAGCTTGCAGTCAGGACGGGCAGGGGTAAGGAAGGCCCAGGATGGGAGTGGCAGCAGAGCATAGCCAGGCCCACCACAGAGTGAGATACTGGGTGGTTTAACACCAAACGTCGAAAGTGGGCCCTTTGGATGGCCCGAGTGTGTAATGATGCGTCTGTTTTCCTTCCAATCTTTCAGCCCAAGAGGACAGCATATTAAAGTGAGCCCGCCTTTCCCCGGAGCAGTGTGGATGAATAAAGCCTGCTGTACTGTGTGATTCTCTGATTTCTCTACTGTCCCCGGTTGTTTGGTTTCTGGACTCAGACTCAGCAGTTGTGTTCCTACCTTCTCAGGTCACGTGGGGTGCGGGTGGGGAGGGATTCCAGAAGAACCAGTCAGTGACCAGTGCATAAACCGGGCGGGATGCACAGAACCTCCGTCGCCTGTGCCGGGGTATCTGTGGCGGAGGCCAAAGGATGCATCTGTAGCGGAGACCCAGCTGGCCAGGCGTTGTGAGCACTGCTCCGTCTTCTGCGCTCCGAGCCTGGCCCAGACCCTTGGATGGGCAGGGGAGGGGCAGGCTTTGCAGATGGTGGGGGTGGAGATGGCCTGATGCCTCTACGGTTGGGACCTGGATCTCCATCGCCCTCCTGCACGTTCTCCCCTTGACCCCAGGGAGGGGATGTGGCCTCCTGAGGACCAGGCTGGGGTGCAGCTAGGTGTTCAGGGGCCTCAGGCCTTTGTGCCTGAGCAGACGGCAGACTCCACCCCTGGTGGCTGCGGCCTTTCACCCCCAGGCCTGGTGTCAGAAGGGGGCTTAGGCCTGTGCCTGAGCAGACGGCAGACTCCACCCCTGGTGGCTGTGGCCTTTCACCCCCAGGCCTGGTGTCAAGTCGCTGTTCCCAGTTTTGTGCCAGGAGCACATTGCCTATGCTTAGAGCCCCAGTTTATTTGTCAAATGAGTTCATCTGCAAAAGTGAGAAGGTGAGAAGCAGCGTACAGCCGTTTTCAGTTAAGGTGAGGCTGGAGTGCGTGGTGGTGCACACCCCCTGGGGTATCCTGAGGTTGGTGGGTAGCTGGCACTGGGTCCCCCTGGGAACCTGGAGGAGCCCCCAGTCGCAGGCCCTTGTCACCACCAGGTGCCACTGTGAGCTGAAGGTTTTGTGGGCGTGTCCTTCGCCCCCCACCCCCCACCCCCGCCGGGAGTGCTGGCAGAGGGCAGCATCTTGAACCGGCCTTAGAACAACTCATTTGGCCTTGCAGTTCTGGCCAAGGCTGCAGCCAGGAAGAGTTTCCGGTATCTGGAAACATTGGCTTTGGAGCTCACGTTATGAGCTAAAGGTCCTTAATTTCTATCAGGTAACTTAGGACCCATTTCAAGCGTGAGTCTTGCATTGTCCCACTTGGGTCTGACTCGCTTTTCTTCCCGGCTCAGAACCATTAATTAGGTCCTTGGAGGCATGTGGTTGCTCCCATGAAGGAAACCTCAGTGGCGCAGGAGGACTTGGGCAGACCACAGGCGCTGGTCCGTCAGCGCGGTTCAGAGCAGCTCCCAGGCAGCGTTCATTACAGATTATTTTTGCACAGATCGCTCACGTCTGATCACTGCTGTTCTCACAGCCTGGACCTTTCTGGCAGGATTTTGTGGTTGGTCACAAATGAGCGTCCTCCACCAAGTAAAAAAAGGGCAGTGTGTTTTCTTTTGATTTTATTCTCAATTTTTGTGCATGTATTTTTTCCTAGACCAGATGGGAATTGGCATCTGTGTATCCATTTCTCCACCCATATATACATAGATACACGTGCAGTGTGAATATATTCACCCGGTGCTTTTAGACACACAGTTTACAGACCCTTTTTGAAGATCTTGGTGGCATTACTGTGCATCCAAAATGTGGATGAGTGTAAGGTAGGCTGTACTGTTCAGACCGTTCGTAGTTGGCTTTGGTTCGTAAACACACAAACCTTAAATTGAAAATATCCAAAATGGTCTTCAGTTATTTTCTCAGGCTTCTTAACCTCTTGTACCAGTGGTTAGAGGCACAGCCCCAGTGGGGTGAGGGGGCAGGGGGCCCGCTGACCGGCTTACAGGATGCAGCAGGTGGAAGACTGGGGTGCCGGGCCGCCGTTGCAAACTTCTGTGCTGGCTGCAAGAGAAGACAGGACGGTGAGCGGTGAGTGAGAAACGGGCGCGCCAAGCTCCTCCCCTCCACACACCCTGCAGGAGGAAGGGCAGAGACGGGCTGGTTGGCCTAAGCCGATTAGCCCAGCAGTTACTAGTTTAGCCCTTGGTGACACTCCAGCCTGGGCCTCTCTGAAGCTGGCTTGTTTCTATTGGTTCCCTCCCCTGCGGGACGTTTCAGGGAATGGCGATAAAAGTCCCAGAGCGCAAGCGAAAACCAAGGCAGCAGCTCACAGGTTCTGATTTGGGGGGCGTGCTGAGTGGTTCCAATAGAGCCACGTTCCCGCACTGCAGGGTGAAGGTGAACAGGTGCAGCAGCGCAGGGAAAGACACCGCGCACGCTGACTCCTAGCTCGCTTCCTGTCATTTTCTATGCGTCTGCTGTTATCTCGGGCTGGCGTGGGAGCGGAGGTAGAGTTTCTGAGCTCCCTAAGAGGGCACTGCTGATTGATTATGGAACAGAGGAGCTGTTAAGAGTTCACGCTATTTCAGCGGGGCTTTCCTTCTTTTTATAGAGGAGGTAACACTCAGTTACTTCCTTCCTGAGTCCCCGGCTAGGACCCCAAGCGCGCCCCCATGCTCTCCAGCTACGCTGAATCAGCAGGGCTGTTCCTGTGGGGTGGGCCTCCCCACGTGGCCACCTGTGCCCTGTGCAGCCAGGAGCCCTGGTGCGCCGACCACAGGGCCTCCTGAAGGCTGGCTTTTCCCCGAGTTGAACTCTGTTGCCTCGTGCCCGGCCCTGCAGGCCGAGGCCCGGCTGTGTGGTCTTGGCGGCGGCAGGTGTGGAGCGCAGACCTTTTTTGGCCGCCGTCCTCTCCGCCTCCTTCCTCTGCTCCTCCTCCAGGGCCTTCACCTTCACCTCGTACTCGTCAGCCAGGGTCTTCCACTCCTTCCTGTTGTTCTGCAGCCGGTCGAACATGGGCAGGATCTCCTCGTGGAAGCGGGAGAACTCCTGGAAAGGGAACCGAGAAGTCAGGCCACAGCCCCAGTGGCTCCTGGGCGGGCTGGGCTGGGGGGGTGCATGGGGGTGCCACGTGCCCAGCAGAGGCCTGAAAAGGGAGAAGGACGTGGGGGGTTGTGTCCTTGAGGTTAGAACAGGAGCTGTGGGGCGAGGTCCCCAAGAATAGAGTAGAAAGCATCAAAGCAGAAGGGACGTTCCCCCGGCAGGGGGGGCTGGGAAGGCGGCCCAGACGTGCAGGTGTTGGGGCTCCTTTGCCCTCTCTCATACGCACATCGCACGTCACACAGAGCCCACGCTCGCCCAGGAACACGTGTGAACGCCCGCAGGCTGTGTGGGTGGACGCAGGTGGGGAAGGCAGTGGGAGGGGAGTGCCTGGTGGTCCCCGGCAGTGACCACCTCAGGACCAGCATGTGCACCCTGGTCCCGCCTCCCTCCCCAGCACTGACAGCCCCCCCTTGGCGGGGGCAGAAAAGGGAGCTGGTGTTTCGGTAAAGGGAAGCGTGAGACCTCGGGGGCTGGGGTGGGGAGTGGAGCAGGAGGGACGTCACTCAACTCAACCTGAAAACCTCCTCGGAGTGTGGGGTCTGCCCCCCCAAGATGGGCGGGGCCTGTGACGTCATGGTGCGTGTCACTCGGGCGGGCTCTGCCCCCTCACTCCCTTGCCAGTCCCTGGAGCTGATGTCACAGCACCTGTCCCAGCTCCTTGGCATGCGTCCCACTGTCACTGGGCTGTGCCCGGGTGTTTGCTGGGCTGCGTGCACCCAGCTGGCGACAGTGGACCACCCCCCCTCCTCCCAGGGTGCAGACACTGAACAAATGCACTGCACGTATACTGCAGTCAGTGCCCTGAAAACAGCGCGCAGCCCTGGGCAGGGGCGCCTTAGACGGGGTTTGGGAAGGGACATTTGAGGTACGACCTCGAGGTGAACGGGAGGACGTTCTGGGAGGGAGAAACTGGGGGGGCTGATGGGGAGGGGACCCCTTGGGGTGACGCTGAGGCTTTCGATTCCGAGTGCAGACTCAAGGGGGATGGGAGCCACCGTCCCCCCCGCACCCACCCCCGCCCATTCCCCGCCCCTCCCCTGCAAACCCAGCCAGGCCCTGGGCCACCCCGCTCACCTTGTACACGAACGTGCACACAAAGTCAATGAAGCCGACCTGCAGTTTGGGGAGCTCGGCCGCCTTGTTCCGGTCCATCATCGGCTTGTGGGGGAGCAGGGACACCGTGAGGCACCTGGTGGCAGGCGTGCCTGACACCTCCCCAAGCCCCCAGGACTCAGCCCCACCCCGGCTCGGTGAAATTGTCCACGGAGACAAGAGAGCAGCGCCCTGGGGATGAGCTGGCCTTGGAAGGGAAAGCCAGGACGCCCCTTCCCTTCCGACCCACAGCCCCGTTCTGGGGAGCTGCCCTAGGCAGCGCTGGGCTCAGGCCACGTCAGCCAGGCGTGGAGCGCAGAGCCCCTTCCTCCAGCTTCCCCCCCCCTTGAGCTATCCATGGTGCTGACCCAAGGCCTGGCTCGTGACTCCCAAGGGGGCAAACCCCCATGCTCTTGAAGGAGCTGTCCTTGGTGTCCAGACTCTGGACCCCCCTCCCCCACCCCCACCCTCGGTTGCCTGCTGGCAGGCCCTTCCTCGGAGTTGCGCTCTGTCTGGAGCTCGGTGTGCTGGAGTGAGCCATGCAGGACCCTAGAGGCCTGGCCCGGAGGAGACTGACAGGCTGCCTGCCCTTCCCCCAAGAGACTTTGCTAGTTGGTCAGGGCACCCTTCCCTGCAGCCTGCGCCTGGCCCCAGAGCCCTCCCAGCCCGGCGCTCGGAGAGCTCTTCAGTGGCTGGAGTTGGCTTGTGAGACAAAATCTGTCTCCGCCCCTCCTGCCCATTGTTGGGCAGTGCTCGCGTCCTGTCCCCGTGCAGGCGCCACTTCGGTCCAGCAACAGGCTCCTGACCCCGCATTGCTGAGCCGAGGGTCCCGGCATCGCTATAGCCCTGAAGGCAGACTGAGTTCCAGTCACGCCCAGACGGGCCCCCCTCCCTCCCCTCCGCCCCTGTGACCTGGCGACCGTGCGCACAGGTCCAAGCCCCAGGGTCCTTCCAGTACTGGACAGCCCTGCCCCCCGGTCCCCGCCTCCTCTCCCCCTCCTCCCTGCAGAGCTGCCTGGGCCCGTGGAGACCTTCGGTCATGAGCCCCAGTCCGGCTCTGCAGCTTCGGCAACGGCTTTCCATCACTGCAGGCATCACAGTTTTACCCAACCCCTGCCTTTTCCGCAATTTACCCAGATTCGGTCCCAGCTAAATTCTCACCAGATTCATGTCACATGACCCCACAAAGTGAGAGTTAGGTCCCAGGACCCCAGACCCCCGGGGTCCCCTGTCCGAGGCTCCCAAGCACCGTGATGGGTATGTGGAGGATTCTGGAAGCAACACTCACGATGGGCTGCTGATCCAGAACTGTCCTCTCCAGGTCCCCTTGTTCCCAGAACTCAGCTGCCACCAGCAGAGCGACCTGAAAGGCACACGGAAGGCAGGCGTGCTGTGGATTCGGTGATGGTCAGATATTGTCCTGAGATCCTGTCAGGTTGGCCGGTGCCCTTGGTCTTCTGCACCCCAGACTCTGGTGTCCCTACTATTCAGGTTGGGAGTGCGGCAGCCCATTCCACCGTGGCGGCACTGGCTGGGCCCCAGAGCTGGGCAGCAGCCCTCGGCACTAGTTGCAGATGAATGGCTCTGTTCCCGCATCCCAGGCTGCACCTGGATGCAACCCCGTGAGGACTGGCAAGACGTCTGGGGCCCCGCATGACTCTGACCTTGCTCTGGACTTCCCAGGGCTTGGTGATGGCAGACAGGTCACACGCCGTCATCATCATGGCCCTGTGGGCAGACGGAGCTCCAGGCACATCCACACTGGCCTCCCCCCTTCCCCTCCACCTCTGCAAGGCCCGGTGACCGTGGAGGCACAGGTCCAAGTCCCAGTGTCCTTCCGGCAGTGGACGGTGCTACCCTGCACCCCACTCCACGCCTCCCCCACGCTCCCCGTCTCCTCGCCCCTCTCCCTAGGCAGCCAGGGACAGGAAGGTCAGCAAGTGCTTCTGGGGGACCAGTGATTTACACATACTTCCTAATTGGACCTCTGGGACAGGCCTGGGGCTGGACGTAGTTCTGAATCTGCACTTTGCAGGTGAGGGACGGAGGCTCATGAAGCGAGCACGGTATGTAATTGTGGACAAGGCCGTCCACCCCCAAGTCCTGCTGCTGCTCCCCTGAAAGGAGAGCGGGCGAGGCGAAGCGTTGGTAGGAGGCGCTGAAGCTGTGAGAAGTGGGCTGTTCTTGCTGTGGAGCGTCTGGGCCCTGGGGCTCGCGGTCCTGCGGGGGAGGCGTCGCCCTGCACTCACATGACTATCTCCTTCCGCGTCGTCTCCAGGGAGAGGTACTCCACCCAGCTGTTCCTGTCCTCGTAGTTCTGGGACTCATCCACAATCTTCTGGAACATCGTCCTCTTCCTGAACCCCAAGGACAAAGGGAGGGAGTTGACCCCCGCCCCCTCACGCCACGCAGGACCACACGTCCTCCTTGATCTCAACCCCACACGCCCTTCCAGGAGAGGAACCGAGGTGGGGAGTGCAGCCTTTGTGGGGCCCCGGGGCGGGTTGTCTGCCTGGAGCCCCAGGTGCCCCCCAGCCAGGCTCCCTCCCCATGGGGCCTCCTGGCGGTCTCCACGAGGCGGGTGGGCGGTGGTACCCACTTGAAGTAGAGCGCCAGGTCTGTGGCGATGATGGCGATGTCCATGAGGTGGATCACGTGCTCATGCTGCCGCCGGTTCAGGTTCTGATAGATGTTCAGGGTCTGCAGGCGGGGCTCTGGTCACAGGTGCGTCCCCCCCACTCCCCGTCCTTTCCCCTCCCCCACCCCTCCTGGAGGTCATCCGTCTGTCCCTCTTGGCGTTGCTGGCCAGCTTCTACCCAAGGGTCATGGGCCCCAGGCCCAGGTGGCCGCACATTGCACCGGGAGGCCCCACCCCCTCCCCCCCAACACTCCAGGGACCTGAGCCCGCCTCACCCCCCGTGAGGGCATTCCCAAACTGGAATCACCAGGCCCATCCCATCACCCCCATCGCCACCACCACAAAGCCTGCCTCCCCTCTCCAGCGCCAGAGCTGTGTGGCGTGGACGCTGGCAGTGGAGTTCCAGGGGTGCAAGCGAAGGTCAGTCGGCCAGGAAATACAGCAAGAGAGCAAAGGGAGGGCACGCACCTCCTCGGAGAGCAGGAACTTCCCGAACTCCAGGTGATGTCGTTCCAAAATCGAGGAGCCGTGGAGCTTGGCTAAAGGGTTCTGGGATCTGTCACGGAGGTTTAATGAAAAGCAAGCAGTGGTCAGGAGCCCCAGAGCAGCCTGTTTGCCCCCAGCTCCCCCCATGAGGAACGGGCACCCCTGTGGGTGCGGCAGGCCCTCAGAGGCGAGCGCTCTCCCCAGCCGCTCTGCTGGGAGGCAAGCTCTCTGCAGGCCCCTCCCCGGGGACGCTGTGGCTGCCTCCAGCGCACAGCCACGTGGGCGCCCCAGGAGCGCGCCTACTTCATCTGGTACAGGTTGTTGGTGCCCCGGTGGTCGATGTCGTGGCACAGGCCGGCGGTCACCATGGCGAAGGCCTCCAGGTCCGTGTAGTAGCTCTTCAGTTTGCCCGTCTGCAGAGACAGGAGCCCACGATCCTGCAGCCCGTCAGCACCCTCGCCTGCCCTTGCTTCCCTGCTCTGCCGGGTGGGGGCAGGGGTGTGGGAGGCGGGGAGCTGGGCCCGACCCCACTGCCCCTTCCCAGCTCACGTGCTCTCCATCCACTTCCCGGGCTGGGGGTGTGCGCCAGTCAGAGGGGCCTCTGCCCTTGAAGGCCCCCACCTGCCACGTGGAGGGGCCGCCACCTAGGGTGCTGCCCTTGGCAGTGGGAGGGTCTTCACCACCCTGATCAGACGGGTGAGCCCTCTCCCCACCCCCGCCACACCCACGCACCATGAGAAGCGTGAACATCGTCTGCGCCACGTTGAAGCCGTGGCGCCAGTTGTGGTAGGTGATTCTCCGGTACCCCTTGCTCACGGAGAACAGGAACCGCACCAAGACCTGAGGGAGGTGGAGACGTGGGCTCCAGGCACCGAGCGCCTGGTCCCACCGTCGCTCTCCCAGCTGACAGCTGTGGGAAAGGCCCACGTCCCGTCCCCGCCCCACCACTGGCCTTTCGTGGGTGGCACCTGCCGGGTGCACCCGGGGTGGCAGGCAGCCAGAGGGGTGGAGCCAAAGCCAAGAGCAGGGCATCTGGGCCTCCGTCCTATTGCGAAGCCCCAGACTGAGACACGGACCCCAGGAGAGGGGCTGGGATATTTCAGAAGACGAGGTCCATTTCAGCCATGGGTATCTGAATGCGGCAGGATGTGTGGGCACCTGGCCCAGTGACGGGGGAAAGGGGATGGTGGCTGAAGGTCCAGAGGCCGAGGGGTGGCAGAAGGGTGAGCAGTTATCTGTGGACAATAGAACATGGGCCCAAGGGAGCCTCTCATTGCTTCCACTGTGGTTTTTAGGGCCAGAAATTATTTGGAAATTTTTTATTCTGTTAATACTTTCTACAGTTTATTTCTTTTGTGTTTTCCCTTTGTTTTTTGTACAATGTCTATAGAAAATGCCAGCCTGCTGCACTTGTTCTCCAGGGCACAGAGAAAGACGGTTCCCTCACTTGGCCTTGGGGAAGCAGATGCTCCCTGAGGTGTGAAGGTGGAGGCAGGGCAGAAGCTGGAAAACCACAGGGAAGCAGCACAACTGGGAAGGCTGTGCCCCTCTCCCTGGGACAGTCTCTGAGGGGCCCTCTGTGCTCACACCTAGAGGGTGCTGTGTGCTTTCTGCACAGGTGCTGGGCTGCTTCTGTCTCCTCTTCCTCCAAAACCAAACACCCACTGCTGCCCAGTGATGCACTTGATGATCAGACTGCCTGGAGTACCCGTGTAACAAACTTCCCATCCATCCGTCCGTCCGTCCGTCCGTCCGTCCATCCATCCATCCAGCCACCCACCCATCCATCCATCCATCCATCCATCCACCCATCCATCCATCCACCCATCCATCCATCCACCCATCCATCCATCCATCCACCCATCCATCCATCCATCCACCCATCCTTCCATCCTTCCAGCCAGCCATCCAGCCAGCCACCCATCCATCCATCCACCCACCCATCCATCCATCCATCCACCCATCCATCCATCCACCCATCCACCCATCCATCCATCCATCCATCCATCCAGCCAGCCAGCCAGCCACCCACCCATCCACCCATCCATCCATCCACCCATCCATCCATCCATCCATCCATTCATCCATCCATCCAGCCAGCCAGCCAGCCAGCCAGCCACCCACCCATCCACCCATCCATCCATCCACCCACCCATCCATCCATCCATCCACCCATCCATCCATCCATCCATCCATTCATCCACCCATCCACCCATCCATCCATCCATCCACCCATCCTTCCATCCTTCCAGCCAGCCATCCAGCCAGCCACCCATCCATCCATCCACCCACCCATCCATCCATCCATCCACCCATCCATCCATCCACCCATCCACCCATCCATCCATCCAGCCAGCCAGCCAGCCAGCCAGCCAGCCACCCACCCATCCACCCATCCATCCATCCACCCATCCATCCATCCATCCATCCATTCATCCAGCCAGCCAGCCAGCCAGCCAGCCAGCCAGCCACCCACCCATCCACCCATCCATCCATCCACCCACCCATCCATCCATCCATCCACCCATCCATCCATCCATCCATCCATTCATCCACCCATCCACCCATCCATCCATCCATCCAGCCAGCCAGCCAGCCAGCCAGCCAGCCAGCCAGCCAGTCATGTATTCTAGGCACACTTGCCCTGAATATTTTGCTGGCCTGCACTGTCCATTCTGTAATGAACATGTTTGCCCCCAGACTTCCTGCGGGACCTGGGACTCCTGACCACCTCTCCCTGAACTGAGACCCTGATCATGAATGACCCCTCACCTCCTGGGGGATCTGGAACTTTCGAACCACTCCCAGCTCGTAGTACATCTGGATGCCACATTTGACCAGCTCCAGCTCCGTGCACTCCAGATCAGAGAAGTGGAACTCATAGATATCAAACTTGGTGGGCCCCGGCAGCTCTTGCTTCTGTGGGAAGGATTGTGGGGCTGAAGCGGGCAGGCCCACCGAAGCCCCGCCTGTTTCTTGTCTCTTCTCCTCTCAGGACACTCTGTCCAGCATCAGACACCCCAGGTGTCCGGTAACATCAAGCCAGTAGCCTGGGGCACTCACATCCCCTCCCAGCTCAGCCCCCTTCCTCTCCCCTTCTCCCACCTGTGGCCCAACAACGAGAACTTGCCAGCTGGGCAGACACGGTGATGTTGTCAGGGAAACAAACACAAAGATACGCACATACACAGGCACATGCAGAGAGAGACAAGGACACGTGAATATACAGGCACACGAAAGGACACACAGACACATGCACTGACACGGGCACACAGGATGCGCAGGAACGTGGACGCGTATCAGCGGCAAACATCACAAGCTCACGCTCTGTGCCCAAGCTCACTCCGGCCTCCTGGGAATGGAGGCGTCCCCCACCCCCACCCCGCCCCGCCTCAGGCCCGCCCAGTCTCCACCTGGGGGCGGGAATCAGGTTCTGACCAAGATTCTCCCCAGCTCATCTTCCTCGCATTCCGCAGGCTCCTTCCCGAGACGCTCTCTTGTTGGCTAGGAGAGAGACCGTGTGCTAAGAGACAGAGCGACAGTGTCAGCTACACCCCTCCTGACTGTGGGACAAAGTGACATTGGGCACGAAAGAACAGCGGGAGCCTCCAGGAGCCCCAGCTGAGGCCTCTGGCTTCAGAGACGGCGACGATGAGAGCCCAGCCGGCTCGCGGTTCCTACGCGTCCCTGCCTCTCCACGCCTGTCGAAGCTCTCCACTAGGGCGATGACGGTGGAGGCCTTGCACTGCACGACCAGAAGGGCCGTGATCGCTGCCTGCCCACAGCTGAGGGCCTGGGGCCCAGGGAAGGGCTGCCCAGCCGTGCGGCGCGGCGAGTGGGCTGCAGGTGGTGCCTCTGCTGCTGGGATGCCCCGCCTCCCCGCGGGGCACCGACATACCAGGATCAACTGGATTTCGTCCCTGTCGCATCTCACGTGGTACAGAACCATGTCCTGGGCGATGTCCTTGCGGTTCTCCAGCCTGTTCATCTTGTCGTAGGTGTCGGCGTTCAGCGCCGACCAGCCCAGGAACTGCGTGAGAGACTGCAGGAGCGCGTCACCCACCACGGGCCCCCCCGGTGCGCAGGGGGCTCCCAGGGGGCCGGCCTCCAGCCCCTGGGATGGGGCCTCACAGCTCCTCCCGGGCTCTCGCGCCGGGTCAGGGCCCGGAGCAGGCGGTGTCCCCGCCACACAGGCGTCGCCTCTGGGGCCCACTGGACAGGCGCTTACCTCCATCAGGAGTTCGTCCTGCTCATCGAAGGGCTTCCCGTCTTTCCTGTTGTAAAACGTCGCGACCCCCACAATCTCCTCCTTCTTGTTGACGATGGGCATGGAGAGGACGTTCTTAATGACCCACCCAGAGTCGTCCAGAGGCCCTTCCTGCGAGGAGAGGCGTCTGGAGCTGACCGCTGCCCTGGGTCTGGCCCTGGCCCGGGCCCGGCTTGTCAGCCAGGGAGTGTGAACCTCGCTTCTTCTGCCCTCAGACTGTGGAGACTGGGTCACTGTTCCTGTCTGTTGGCCCCCAAGGGTGTGTGCTGTGACCTCTCCCCAGAGGAGAAGGGAGGCCTTGTCCACAGGGGCAGCCTCGCTGTGTGAGTGCTGTGGTCGCACAGGGTCCCACCCTTGGAAGGCCCCCCGCTTGACTGAGTGCCCTGCTGCCAGGTTCCTAATAATTGTTGACCAAGGGGCCTAGCACCCCCGTCCCAGTGGGCCTTACAGTGGGTCCTAGCTCACATCCCACTGATGCCTGGCCGGTGAAATAGGGACCCTGGCCAGTTCCTGGAGGAGGCCCCGAGACACAAAGCCCGTCTCCACTGGTCCACTTGACCTAGGCCTACTTCAGAAAAGAGCCCGCCCTGGTCATGTGTCCCCACATGGAGCAGACGTGAACCCTCGCCAGGCACAGGCGTGCCCAGCCAACACGCAGACCTGTGTGTACGGAACACGTGTTTGCTGCCGTTAGCCTGTGAGACGTGAGGTTTTTCCCTAAACAGTCCCTCCTTTCTGAGTCACAATGTCTTCTTTCCTAAGTACCACACGCTTTCTATGAATGAATAGACGGGTACCTGAAATTTGAACATTTCATCAGCCTGGGCGTTCATAATGTTACAGATCTGAAAAAGGACCAGAAACACAGTTTCACTTGAAGCGGCCAGATGTACAGTATGACTCTAACATAGACTCTGTCCAAGCTGAGGAGCTTCCAAGTGAGCAAAGCCGGGGCACACGGGCCGGTGGGAAGGGCTCCGGGGGACTCACAAAGCCACTTTCTGCCACGTAGGTTGGAAGGCCACTGGCGAGGGCCCAGTGGTCGGCGGGGGGTGAGCTGTGGGAGAGAAGCAGAGGGTCAGAGGACCAGATGCTCAGCTGTGTGTTCGTGCTGATTCCCGTCTCTGACCCCAGGTGGGCTGTGGGGAGCTGGCAAGGACTGGAAGAAGACGGGGGAGGCCAGGGGTGAGGTCTGGGGGCGCCTGAGTGGCCTCACTCCTCCTCTGCCCACGCTGAGGCCCCTTGCCCTACAGGGGACCGCACGCGTCACCCCTGAGGGCCTGGCCCTGGATCCCAGTCCCTGCATGGGACCTGCGGGCTGGGGTCCTGACAGGCTAGTGGGGCCACGGAGGCCACACGGCCATGCGGCTGTAGGGCTGGTAATGGCCAGCTGCCGCCTGCCAGTCTCTCTGGGCTGCCCTGAGCTCCACGCGACTCTGCTACCCGCTGGGCTGGGTCCCCTCCTGTCCCGCCCCATTGGGTGTGCAGTGTTGGGCCTCCCCTGCCAGGGGCTCTACCTGCTGGGCTGTCTGGGTCAACCAAAACGAGACCCTGAGGGCCTCAAGGGCCAGTCGCTGCTGACAGGGCCGCCTGGACAGCTCATCTGACCCCCTGGGCACCCGCACCAACAGCCGTGGGGCTTCGGGCCTCCTCAGGCCCCCACTCATTTCCTCCCAGACCAGTAAGTGGGCCTCCCTCCCCACCGCATCCTGCCGCGCCCCCCAGCTCAGGGAGCACTAAGGTGTGCGGGGCCGAAGCCGGGGCCGCTGACTCCGCTGCGACAGGTCCTCAGGCCAATCCAGCCGGGGTCCGGGGTGGTCCTGCCCTTGGGCAGTGCTCCTCATAAAACCCCGACACTTACGGGATGACCTTGATGTCTTCCTTGCCATGGAGGATGTAGTCGATGACTTTGTAGAAGACGATTTCCTGAGAAACAGACCCAGCAAGCGTGAGGGGCTTCCCGACGGGAACCCGTCAAGACATATGCCCACATAACTGCACATAGGCACACAGGTGCACACGATGTACACGCGCGCCAACCGTCGTGGGACACACATTACACACTCTGGTTTACATCTGTCTTCCCTCCGTCTGTGTCCCACTCAAGCCCATGCAAAAACTGGGCCCTGTGCTCCTTCACACATATGCACGCAGCTGACCCAGGCCTGTACGTCTGTGACACACACGCGCGCACACACACACACACACACACTCACACACTCACTCACACTCACATAACTATGAGAAGCCGTGGTCACAGCCAGCCTTTGCGCAGAGAATCCTGCATGCACTTGGCACACAGAACCCATGGAATCCTCTGATGCCCTGTTATTATCCCCATTTGACAGGAGGGGAGACTGAGGCATGGCCACGCTCTGAAGTATGACCCGGGTTGGACGCACAATAAGTGACAGAGATACCTGCCCATGTCCCTACCCTGCTCACACACACCCACGAAGCCCCACTCAGGCAGATGTTACAATGATTTAAGAATAGGGCAGCGGGAGGTTAGGGTCAACCAGAACCGATGTTGGTCTTTACAACCAGGCTGACAACCCTTGTCAGGAGACCAGGCCTGGCCCTCGGCCCCAAAGCACTGCAGGGCTGGAGTCAGGGGAGATGGCCCCGGGGGCCTGACCTCTGCAGCGGTCAGATAGCCAGCCGGCCCACAGCCTCGTCCTCGGCGCCCACACCCTTCCCCTAGCCTTCCTTCCCTCTCCCACCCTGGGTCGGGCCGGGACAGGCCCCTTCCCACCCTGGGGTTGGAGCCAGGAAATCCAGGGTGCACGGGCAGGGCCTGTCCCTCCCCCCAACCCCATGACTCACACGGCCGTCAGGTGTGCGTGGGCCTGAGTACGGCGGGGCTTCCCCCATCAGCACAGGCCACACGTCAAAGAATTCCTGGGTGGAGGAGAGAAGGGAGTGAGTCACCGAGTCAGCGGCGGAGCTGGGCGAGGCTGACCGGGAGGTCCCTGGGGCGCTGAGGCCTCACCTTCTCCTTGGTCACGTCCAGGAGGCCCACTGAGTACCGGTCGCAGTTCAGATAGGCCCGCACAGTGTAGAAGGCCTTGTGGAACTGCCTCTCGATGTCCGTCAGCTCCTCAAACACCTTGTTGGCTGACCACAGCAGCACCTGGGGAGTGACACACCTGCGGGTCGCGGCCACACCTGCCCACACCCGGCTGACCACAGCGGCACCTGGGGAGTGACACACCTGCGGGTCGCGGCCACACCTGCCCACACCCGGCTGACCACAGCGGCACCTGGGGAGTGACACACCTGCGGGTCGCGGCCACACCTGCCCACACCCGGCTGACCACAGCGGCACCTGGGGAGTGACACACCTGCGGGTCGCGGCCACACCCGCCCACACCCGGCTGACCACAGCGGCACCTGGGGAGTGACACACCTGCGGGTCGCGGCCACACCTGCCCACACCCGGCTGACCACAGCGGCACCTGGGGAGTGACACACCTGCGGGTCGCGGCCACACCTGCCCACACCCGGCTGACCACAGCGGCACCTGGGGAGTGACACACCTGCGGGTCGCGGCCACACCTGCCCACACCCGGCTGACCACAGCAGCACCTGGGGAGTGACACACCTGCGGGTCGCGGCCACACCTGCCCACACCCGGCTGACCACAGCGGCACCTGGGGAGTGACACACCTGCGGGTCGCGGCCACACCTGCCCACACCCGGCTGACCACAGCGGCACCTGGGGAGTGACACACCTGCGGGTCGCGGCCACACCCGCCCACACCCGGCTGACCACAGCGGCACCTGGGGAGTGACACACCTGCGGGTCGCGGCCACACCTGCCCACACCCGGCTGACCACAGCAGCACCTGGGGAGTGACACACCTGCGGGTCGCGGCCACACCTGCCCACACCCGGCTGACCACAGCAGCACCTGGGGAGTGACACACCTGCGGGTCGCGGCCACACCTGCCCACACCCGGCTGACCACAGCGGCACCTGGGGAGTGACACACCTGCGGGTCGCGGCCACACCTGCCCACACCCGGCTGACCACAGCAGCACCTGGGTGTGAGCTGTCACGCCTGAGACACACACATTCACACGCGCTCTGACCTCGGAGCCCTGGGGGACACTGGTGACGGTGCCTCTCCCAACAGGGCGCCGGCACCAGGCTGAGATCCAAGCGCGTGACTCCCTGCTCCCTGCCTCGGGCCCTGCAAACCTTCTGGAAGGTAAAGTCTCCAGTCTTTGGCCACACCCTGCCGCTCACTGCCTGGTGCTGGCCTCAGGCTGGGTTGGTGAGGGAATGAGTGAAAACTGAAATCGATTGCCACGAGCTTGAAGGGCAAAGATCTGACCAGCCAGCCCTCCATAATTAGCCTGTGAGAAGCTGGGGCTTGAGAACAGGAATTCATTGTTTCCTGGAGGTCAAGTGCTTTTGTGGTCTCTGCAAAGTGAGTTGAGAGTGGCCCTGGCCAGACCCTGCCCCAGACATTGACGCCCAACTGGGCCCCAGGCTGCTGTCCAGGGCCACCCATCGGGCTCTCCTCCCCCCTCCTCAGCCACGGCCCACAGGCAGGTCCCTCTAGACCCCACCCTTTCACACTCACTCACCACCTCCGTGCCCTCTGACCTTTAATAAGGGCGGCCTGGTGCCCAGCCCCTCCGCCTCCACTGCAATTCTTCCTTGCCTGGCTCCCTCCCTGCTGGCCACCCTCGGGGCCCTCTGCAGCACCTGCACCCTTTGTTGTTACAGGTAGGGATGGGCACTGGAGACCCCACTTGCCCTAGGGTCCTTTCACCAGGAGGCAGCCCACTGCCCATCTCGCTCTATTGGTAGGGGAGGCTTTCTCAGCAGCCCGGCCCCACCCTCTCTGTGCCCACTTCTCCCCATTGGTGGAGGAGGCTTTCCCAGCAGCCCGGCCCCGCCCCCTCTGCACCCACTTCCCCCCATTGGTGGAGGAGGCTTTCCCAGCAGCCCGGCCACGCCCCCTCCGTGCCCACCTCTCCCCACTGGTGGAGGAGGCTTTCCCGGCGGTCTGCCCCCGCCACCTCTCTGCCCCGTGTGTCTGAATCGCACTCCCACTGTGACCTCAAAGCTCACTCTGACCAACCACAGGGCCTTTGCACAAGCTCTGTTCTCTGCTTTCACAGCCCTCAGCCCAGAACTTTCTCATCCTTGAGTCTCAGCCTAAAGTGGCTCAGGGAAGGCCCTCCTTGAGCACCTGCGGCACCAGATGCCCTGCGGCACCCCATCTCGTCCCCGGCCTCTCAGATGTACAGTCTCATTGTCTCCGGACTCGACCGCAAACTCCATGAGGTTGGGAGGCACAGCTTTTTCATGGCTAGAGCAGCGCCTGGCCCCTGAGTGCTCAGCCTGCATTTGCAGAGTGCGTGGGAGGCGGCGAGATTCGCTGTTCTAAGGATCTTTAATCCTCCCAGCATTCAGAGGGCAGAACCTCACTATCCCATTTTACAGGTGGGGAACCTGAGGTCTCGAAGTTACTTGACTTTCCCGAGGTCACAGAGCTGGGGAGCCGCAGATCGGCATCCTTACCCAATGCGCGTGGGGGGAAGGTAGAGTTCCGTGCCGGGTGCATTCATTTCCAGGCCGTTAGCGGCAGGGGACTGAGGTGCTTAGTCACCAGCTGACAGAGGAAGGACATGCAGGGCAGTGGGTGTGGGTGACCATGGAGCCCCCCCTCCCCCGACACATGTGCGAGACTCCCAGGTGGCAGGCTCTCTAAGAGACCCGCGTGCCAGTGAGAGCAAGTCTGTGAGTGTGGGTGTGTGCGAATGTGTGCATCTGAGTGTGAGTGTGTGTGAGTGCTAGTCTCCTGTGTATCTATCCCACAGGTAGTCGCTGAGCTATCCCTGGGTACCAGTCCTGGTTGGGACCAGAACCCATGTCACAGATGTCAGGGTGGGGGAGGTCAGGCGCTCAGGGATGTCCTGGACAGCTGAGCTCAGGGGTGAGGGTATCTGGGCCACACACCTAATTTCTGAGCCATCTGAGTAATTCAGTCCCCAAACTCATCCCCTAGGAGGGGGACAGAGTGAGAAGGTGTCCCCGCACAGCCTCTAGGCGAGACCTTCCTCCACTCTCCACCCTGTCCCCTCCTTCTGTCCCAGCAGAGAGTGTCCTGTCTCCCCTGCCCTTCCAGTGCGCCAGTCGGACCAAGGACCAGTCCCCACGTTGGACCCTGCTCTGAAGCAGGTACTAATATAGCCCCAAGGAAACGGGGGCTCAGCGGGCCAGGCAGCGTGTACACGGTGGTCTGAAGCCAGGAGCGCGGGCCACCCCAGGCCTCTGCCCTTCCCTTCTTCCTGTTTCCATTTTTAACTCTGTGAGTTGAGTCCAGGGTGCACCCTGAGTGAGGTGCAGGCATCTTCGGAGGCACCTGTAGCCACTGCCAGGTCAGGGTTTAGAGTTTTCCAGCCCCCAAGAAGGGGGCTTTCACTGCCAAGGGAGTGGGTTCAATCCCTGTTTGGGGAACTAAGATCTCACAACCCATGCGACCAAAAAATAAATTAAATTAAATTAAAAATTAAGAAAATTACATTAAGGCAAAGGTAATAAATATGGAAATGCATTGCTTCCTCATTATTTCGCTACAGTTCACTGTTATTCATACTCCTAAGGTTTCTGATGGTGGAAAGAAGGTCCACACTGTGGCCCGTCTCTTCCCAACCTCGCGTCCAGTGACATCGCGGTGGGAGCTGCGATGACAGAACCAGCCTGCACCGCCCGGGGTGGAGGAGAGCCAGCCCCTCCTTGTTGCTTCAGACTCACATATCCTGACCTCTGAACGCTTCCACTTGTTCGCAGGTCAGGGCTGCGTGACAGCATTTGAGCCTGTATGCTCTCTCTGTAGCTCCTGCATCGGGACGTCTCCCACCCCATCCTGGGAGGGGCAGCACACATGCTCCAGTCTTCACACCAGCCAGTGGGTCGTGGACAAAAGCACAGCCTGGGGGGCAGCACGGAGGCCAAGGCCCTGCACCCCTGGGGACTTTCATCCAGCTGTGGTGCAACATGGACCGTTGGGCAGGGGGAACCACAGCTAAAGCTGGCCAGTCAGCTTGACGCAGCAGGTCTGAGATAAATTCCAACATCCCAGGGCCAAACCTATGATTTCTTTGTTGCTTCTATGGCCTCTGACCAAAGTGGCTGAGACACTCTCAAAAAGGGATTAACGGGAGCCCCTGAGCCAGAGTCCATGGAGATAGTGATCAGGAAGGACTGACAGTGGTTCTTGACTTGGGGAGGGGGGCCTAGGACCCTGGAGGGCTGCTAAGGTCTGGGGGAGGGAAGGGTGGGCACTGTGCTGAGAACTGCTTTAATTGGAGGTCGGGGCTCCCCTACAGCACGAGGAAGAAGCGGGCACCAGGCTGAACCACAGGCAACGTGGCAGCCAGGCTTGGTTCATTTTAGACTTTTTTCAAAAAGAGCTGTGAGGTAGAGCTGTGAAGTAATTAGGTTTCTTTAAAATGCCATTCAGAGTGTAAGGTCTCAGAAACGGCTTTCTACTGGGATTAGGCAATGTCTGAGTGGAAATCAAAGTACTTAATTGAGACGTGTATGCCCATTGTTGGAAGTCCCCGTTAGAACTCCCACCGAAAGCACGTCTGTACATGCACGCGGTCTGAAGAGCTGGAAACGAGTCTCCAGATAGTCGTGTTTCCTAAGTGTCAGAAATTCATTTGCTGGAATGATATTTATTGCCTGCTTTAGGTCTGGTATAACTGGACAACAGAACAGACAAAAATCCCCAACTCTTAGAATTCACTTTCTAAAGCGGGGAGGGGGTGGCAGCTAGAACATGAACAAACCAACCAACCAGATGGCTTGGCACAGGGAGATGAGTAAATGCAGGAGATACGGCAGGTGGAGTTGGGTAGGGAATACAGGGCCAGAGTGTGGGGATGCTCAGGTCGGGGGAGATCTCTCCACGGAGGAGCCATGGGGTGTGTGGGACAGTATTCTTGGCAGAGGGACCTGCAAATACAGAGGCCCCTGAGGGGAGCATGGCTGGGGCGGAATGGTGGAATGGGGTGAGCCAGAAAGGTGCAGGGGAGTCCCTGAAGACCACCAAGTGACAGGACCTAAGTTTTCAAAGTGTGGCTCTGACTGCTGAGTTGGGGTGGCTGATGAGAGGTGCAGAAGGACAGGGACCCTGAGACAGTCTGCATGAGAGGGAGCAGAAAAGTGGGGTATCCAGAGAGGGAGGTGGGGACTCAGGACATGACAGGCAGAGAATCAAAACCCTGGCTTCTCCTGAGACCTGTCTTTCTTACAGAGGGAACACAATCCCCTGGGGGAGATCCACTGGGGGAAAGTGTGTGTGGTGGGGTAAGACCCAGAAAATGCTCCAGACGTGCCTCACTAGGCCCGCACCTGGGGTATGTGGGGCTGGATTTGAATCTTGCCTTGAGGCAACTGTTATGGAGCTGCTGATACGAATTTGGGGAGATGTCTTCACAGCAGTTAGGTTAAGGGGCTTGGCCGAGAGGAAGCTGGGAGAAAGCAAGCCTCAAAGCAAGAGCAGAATGAGAGCCACTCAGAACACCTCCTCCAAGGGAGATGGGCTAGACCTCACCTAGGGCAGATGGACACACAGCGAGAATATTTGGAGAAATAAAGCCTGGGAACCCCTGGAATTTGATGAAAGACATGCATATTTCCACCCAAGAAGTTCAAAACACACCAAGTAGGATGAACTCAAAGACACCCACACCAAGACACATTATAATCAAGCTGTCGGAAGACAGAATCTTGAGAGCAGCGAGAGAAGTGACTTATCGCATACAAGGGATCCTCAGTAAGTTTATCAGCAGATTTCTCATCAGGAACTTTGGGCCCAGAAGGCAGTGGCCTGATGTATTCAAAGTGCCTAAAAGAAGAAGAAAAAATAACGGCAAAGCTGTCCTTCAGAAGCGAGGGAGAAATTGACGTCCCCAGAAAAACAAAAGCTGAGGGGGTTCATGACCACTAGACCTGCCCTGCAAGAGCTGTCCTGCAGGTGAAATGAAAGGACCTCAAAGCTGTATGGAGAAATAAAGATCCCAGCAAAGGTAAATACATGAGCAATTACAACAATTGCTGGAATTATTGTAACGATGAAAACTATAAAACATCGCTGAAATAGATTAAAGGAGACACAAATACTTAAAAAGGCATCCTTTGCTCATGAATTGGAAGACTTAATATTGTTACAGTGTCAATACTACCCAAAGTGACCTACAAATTGAATGTAATCCGTATCAAAATCTCAATGATGTTTTTGCAGAAGTAGAAAAACCCATCCTAAAGCTCATATAGACGCTCAAGGGACCCTGAATAGTGAAAACAATCTTGAGAAAGAACAAAACCGGAGGCCTCATATCTTCTGATTTCAAAGCATAGTACAAACCTGTATTAATCAAAACATGTGATACTGGCATAAAGACAGACCTACAGACCAAAAGAATAGCTTATAGAGTCCAAAAATAAACCCTAGCATATATGGCCAAATGATTTCTGACAAGAATGCCAAGACCATTGAGTGGGGAAAGGGCAGTCTTTTCAACAAATGGTACCAGGAAAGCTAGATATCCACATGCAAAACTATGAACTTAGAAGAAAACACAGGAAAAAAGCTTCATGACATTGGATTTGTCAATGATTGCTTGGATATGACTTGAAAGACACTAACAACAAAAGAAAGAAATAGCAAACTGGACTTTCTGAAAATTAAAAACCTTTGTGCATCAAAAGACACCATCAACAGAGTAAAAAGGCAATGCCCATGGGAGAAAATATTTGCAAATCACACTTCTGATAAGGGATTAATACCCAGATTATGTAGAGAACTCCTAAAATTCAACAACAAGAACAAAAACAAACAACCAGATTTAAAAATGGGCAAAGAACTTGAATAGACATTTCTCCAAAGAAAAAATACAAATGACCAATAAGCATATGAAAAGATGACCAATATCATTAATCATTAGGGGAATGCAAATCAGAACTACAGTCAGAACTAACTAACAGCCGTTAGGATGACTAGTGTTAAAAACAAAACAAAACAGAAAACAAGTATTGGCAGGGATGTGGAAAAATCGGGACTGCCTTGCACTGTTGGTGGGAATGTAAAATGGTGTAGACACTTTGGAAAACAGTATGGAAGTTCTTTAAAAAATTAAACAGAATTACCATATGATCCATCATTTCCACTTCTGGGCATACACTCAAAAGAATTGAAAGCAGGGTTTCAAAGAGGTATTTGTACACCCATGTTCACAGCGGCATTATTCATAATGGCTAAAATGTGGAAGCAACAAAAGTGTCCAGCAACAGATGAATAGATAAGCAAAATGTGGCCTATACATACAATGGAATACTATTCAGCCTTAAAAAGGAAGAAAACTCTGTAATATGATACAACAGGGATGAACCTTGAGGACATTCTGCTCAGTGCAATAAACCAGTCACAGAAAGATGAATACTGTAGGGTTGCACCTGTATGAGCTAAACTCATAGAAACAGAAAGTAGAATGTGGTTTCCAGGGGCTGGGATGGGGGTACCGGGGAGTTAGTGCTTAATGAGGATAGAGTTCCAATTTGGGAAGCTGTGTAGAGTTCTGGAGATGGACGGTGGAGATGGTTGTGCAACATGAATGTAGTTAATACCACTGAACTGTAGATTAAAAATGATTAAGATAGTAAATTTTTTGTTATGTGTATTTTACCACAATGAAAATAATTGGGAAAAATTAAAGGGATGCAGAAATATATACCATGCTGACACCAATCAAAAGAAAGCTAAATAGTTATATTAATTTTATACAAAGCAGACTTCAGAAGAAGAAAAATGATCAGGAGTAAAGAGGGCTATTACATAACGATAAAGGGGTCATTTCTCCAAGAAGACATAACAGCCCTTACTGTGTATGCTCCTAACAATGGAGCATCAAATTCCATAAAGAAAAACTACTAGAACTGCAAGAAGCAATGGATAAATCCACTACTATAGCTGGAGACGTCAATGTTCTTCTTTCAGTGAATTGATAGATCCAGCAGGCAGAAAATCAGTAAGAAAATAGTTGAACTAAACAGCAATGGATATAATGAATATCTACAGACTACTTCATCCAACAACAGCAGAATACACATTCTTCTCAGGGTCACATGGGACATTCGCCAAGAGAGACCATACTCTGGGCCACAAAACACATCTTAACACATTTGAAAGAATTAAAAATCATAAAGAATACACTTTCATACCACAGGGCAATAAGCTAGAAGTCATTAACAGAAAGATGTTGGAAAATTCCAAAATAGATTAAAGCATACACTTCTGATTAATACATTTCTCTTGAGAAGAAGTCTCAAGAGAAATTTAGAAAGATGTCGAACTAAATGAAAATGGAAATGCATACATGTCAAACTTTGTGGGATGCAGTGAAAGCAGTGCTTGTAGGGAAATTTACAGCATTGAATGTACATATCAGAAAAGAAGAGAGATCTAAAATCAATAATCTAATCCTAGGAAACTAGAAAAAGAAGGCTAATTTAAGCCTAAAGGAGGCAGAAGAAAATAAGTAATAAATTGTAAAACTCTCTGCCCCCCAATTTAATAATCTAGATTAAATAGCTTAGATTAAATAAATGTTTCAACGCCTTGAAAGACACAAACTACCAACACCCACAGAAGGAGGAATAGAATAATCCTAATAGAGCTATAAGTATTAAAGACATTGGATCAATAATTAATAACCTTCCAAAAAGAAACCACCAATCCCTGATGGATTCACTGGCGAATTCTACAAAACATTTAGGGAAGAAACTACACCAATTCAGTACAATCTTTTCCAGAAAATAGAAGCAGAGGAAGACATTTTAACCCATTCCCTGAGGCCAGCATTACCCTAATACAAAAACCAAATAAAGCCATTACAAGAAAGAAAAACTACAGGCCAAAATCTCTCGTGAGCATAGGTACAAAAATTCTTAACAAAATATTAGTGAAACAAATGCAATAGTATATATAAATAATTATGCTCCGTGACCAAGTGAGAGTTATCCCAGGTGCACAAGGCTGGTCCAGCATTTGAAAATCAATTAATGTAATCCACCATATTACCAGGCTAAAGAAGAAAAAAATAACACGATCACATCAATTGATGGAGAAAAATATTTGACAGAATCGAACACTCATTCGGAATAAAAGCTCTCAGCAAAGTGGAAATAGAGGGGAACTTGGTCAACTAGATAAAAATTCTACAAAAACCCTACAGCGAATGTCATACCTGATGGTGAGAAACTGGTTCTTTCCCTAATACTGGGAGCCAGACAAGGATGCCCCTCTTACCGCTCAGTCAGCATCGTACTGAAAGTCCTAGCGAACGCAACAAGGCAAGGAAAGGAAGAACAATGGATAGACGTGGGTAGGGAAGGAGGAAAACTGTCTTTGTTTGCAGATGACATGATCATCTATGTGAAAATACCAAGGGATCAATCTTTAAAACCTCTTGGAACTAGTTATTGTCTTAAGGTCACAGGATAACAAGGTTGACATACAAAAGTCAGCTGCTTCCCTTTATACCAGCAATGAACAATTGGAACTTGAAATTAAGAACACAATACCACTTACATTAGTATATACAGGATGGGTAAACAATAAGGCCCTACTGTACAGCACAGGGAACTATATTCAATATCCTGTGATAAACCATAATGGAAAAGAATATTCAAGAAGAATGTATGCATATGTACAATTGAATCACTTTGCTGTACAGCAGAAATTAACACAACATTGTAAATCAACTACACTCGATTTAAAAAAAAGAGAATGTACAACTTCTGTTTTCCCAAATGCACTGGTAAGAGAATGAAAAGACAAGCTATACTTCTGGAGAAAATATTTGTAAAATACATATCTGTTAAAGGACGTAAACCCCAGTTTTACAAAAAAACTCTTAAAACTAACCAGTAAGAAAACAGACAACATAATTTTAAATTGGGCAAAAGATCTGAACAGACACCTCACCAAAGAGTAGGATATACAGTTGGCAAATGAGTATATGAAAAGATCCTCCACATCATTTGTCATTAGAGAGTTGTAATTTAAAACAATAATACGAAACTCCTATTAGAATGACTAAAATCTAAATAACTGACAATACCAAAAGCTGACAAGGATGCAGAGTGACAGGAATTTTCATTCATTGTTGATGGGAATGTGAAACGGTACAGCCACTTCTGCACAGTTTCTAACAGAGTTAAACACAATTACACCATATTATCCAGCAATCACACACCTTGGTATTAACTCAACTGAATTGAAAACTTGTACCCACACAAAACCCTGTCTACAAATGTTTATAGCAGTTTTATTCATAACTGCCCCAAGCTGGAAGCAGTCAAGATGTCCTTCCATGGGTGAGTGGCTAAATAAATTGTAATGCATCCAGACACTGGAATACTATTCAGCAACAAAAAGAGATGGGCTGGGAGGGGATATGGGGATGTATGTATATGCATAGCTGATTCACCTTGTTATAAAGCAGAAACTAACACACCATTGTAAAGCAATTGTACTCCAATAAAGATGTTAAAAAAAAAAGAAATGGGCTACTAAGCCATGAAAAGACACGGAGGAACCCGAAATGCATATTACTAAGTGAAAAAAGCCAGTCCTAAGAGGTTCCATACCATATAATTCCAAGTGCATGACATTCTACAAAAGGCAAAACTATGGAGACAGTGACAATATCAGTAGTTGTCAGGGCTTTGGTGGAGGTGGGGGTCTTTAGGGTGGTGAAATGATTCTTTATGACACTGTAATGGTGGGTACATGTCATGATGTATTTGTCAAGACCTGTAGAAATTTACGGCACAAAGAATGAACCATAGTGTTTGCAAATTTAAAAATCATTTGGGGGGCTTCCCTGGTGGTGCAGTGGTTGAGATATCCGCCTGCCAGTGCAGGGGACGCGGGTTCGGGCCCTGGTCTGGGAGGGTCCCACGTGCCGCGGAGCGGCTGGGCCCGTGCGCCACAACTGCTGAGCCTGCGCTCTGGAGTCCATGAGCCACAGCTGCTGAAGCCCGCGCGCCTGGAGCCCTTTCTCCATGGCAGGAGAGGCCACCGCAGTGAGGGGCCCACGCACCGCAGCGAAGAGAAGCCCCTGCTTACTGCAGCTAGAGAAAAGCCCGCGCGCGGCAGCGATGACCCAACGCAGCCAATAAATAAATTAATTAAAAAAAAAAAATCATTTGGTAGGTTGGGGGATTCCAGGAAAGAATGCAGACTGTGACAAGAGAATGCAAGAGACCTCCTCACGGAAGCGGGTGGGGAAAAGGTGCTGACCTCAGCGTTTTTGGAGATGCATGGCGTCTGCAAGAGTAAAGGCAAAGGAACTGCACACATCTCTGTGCTCCAGCGATGAGCTTGTTTCTCATGGGTCACAGGTACCCTGCTGCACGCGTGCAAGGGGGCTGGACAACGACGTTAAGTGGACGGCAGAGGACGGGAGCCAGGGGTCTCCGTGTAGCGTGGGGGGGGGCCAGAACGATCCACGTGGGGGGGGGCGGAGGCCAGAACGATCCATGTGGGGATGATGGGGGTTGGTGGCATCAGCAAGAACTCAGGCTTAACTTGATACAGGTGCAGGTGGTTACACGCAGAAGTATTTACAGACGTGCACCTGCATGGGCTTGTAGACACACACCTATCTCCTCGCTCCGTCAGCTGAGAGGACCTAGAAGCTGTGACACGCCAAGCCAAGATCACACCTGGTGCCCAGGTCGTTGTTTCTAAGACCGTCTCCAGCAAAAAGAACCAGTACTCCCTGAGGAATGGCTAATTCCAGGACTGGGCCGGACAATACAAATGAGATGGAAGCATTTTGTAGTGCCAGAGAATGAGGAGGTGCAGAACCCCCAAACCAAAAAAATCCACCCACCAAACAACCAAACAGATGGGGTCGATGGGCAGGTCAGAGGGCGCAGGAGCTGCTGAGAAAACAGGCTGAGCAAAGAAATCAGTCGGGTCGCGCCGGAAACACCCGAGAGTCCCGACTCACAGACAAATGTCGGAAGGAAAGAAGCGGGCCGAACAAATCCCCCGTGCAACCCCGTCCCCACAGCGTGGGGCTGAGTCCACCTGGTGGCCTTCTGACGTGCCCTCCGGAGCCCCACGCTGCAGTCCCGCTGGCCGCAGGCTTCCAGCTCCTCTGCGGCCTCAGGCCCTGCCCAGTGCCCTCTCTCACGCCCTGCCCGCCCCACCGTGTCCGCGCCCCCTACCGCCTTCTGCACGGGCCACAGAGGGTGGAGCGCCGTGTCCCCCCGGGGCCCCCGGGCCTCCTCGCTCAGGGGGAAGCCGACTGCAGTCCTGGAAGCCATTGCTCTCCTGTGTGGCCAGAGGCAGAACCCACCGGGAGGCTCGGCCGCGGACTGTGGGACCCTCAGCCCCTGCTCTACGGTCATAATCCGCCCCTGCTCCTTCCACAGAAGGCTTGAGGCAGCTTCTAGGGAGGAATGCTGACGCCCGTGTTTGCAGGTGGTCACAGCCCCGGGGCCCGAGGGCGAGGCACCCGGCCTCGCTGCCCTCAGCTCGGCATACTCACAGCTCTGCGTCCGCAGCCACGAAAGCCCCGGGCCCTCTCCCTCGGCTGCCCAGGTGCCCACAGAACCATGTGCCTCTGTCCAGAGACCAGGGTGGGGGGACCTGGCCACACTCAGGCAGCCCGGAGGGCCTGGAGCCGGCGGGGGTGCCCTGGCTGGCAGCACGTGCGGGTACCTGGCCTCGGCGTGTCTCGCAGTTGTGCAGGTAGCTCAAGTGGTAGATCTTCAGGTTTAACGTCCCGAAGTTCAGATACTTCAGGAAAACCTGAAACGGGAGTTGTGGCGACAGCAGGTCAGAACCCTGGTTTTCAGATGTGTGCCCAGGTGTGCGTTTGTGGAGGAGACACCCAGCTGCCTGGAGGCGGGGCCGCACGCGCAGCATGGACCTCAGCCTGCAGGCCGTGGACTTGTACACAAATGTGTAGATGAGCCCTCGGAGCCGAGCCTAGGAGAGGTGCCTACACAGACGTCACCTGCCAGGCGTGGGCCCCGCCAGGCACTGGACCGTGAAGACCCGGGGACAGACGTGTGTGTGCGTCCAGAGGGCTCCCGGGGACAGACGCGTGTGCGCGTCCAGAGGACTCCCGGACACTCACGTCTTCATCTTCACTTGTGAAACACGGGCCGTCCAGCTTGTTCACAGCCATGATCACAGCCACAACATCTTTGCCGTTCATGATGGGCGTGGCCAGGATGTTCCTTGTCACATATCCGGTCAGCTCATCAGCAAAGGAGCTGAAGTGGGGACACTGCAAGGCAAGAGGAGAGAAGGGAGAGGCCGTCGCTCTGCGGACCTGGAGTCTTGGTCTCCCTGGTCCCTGGGGGTCAGGGCTAAGCTGCCCAGGCCAGGGCTGAGACCCACGTGGCCATGCCCCGGGTATCAGGAGCCTGGGAAGCACATGAGGACACAGCCAATGGCCTGCCCTCGGGGCTCCAGCCTGCCTTAGTCTCTATCACCCCATCTCAGAGCGAGCGACCCCCAGCTCTCGATCCACGGGCTCTGCAGAGGCCTTGCAGGCTCTGCACGCCCCCTGGGCTGCGGGCAGACCTAGCTCCTCCCACGTCTGCTGCCATCTGGCCGACTGGCCTTCTAGATGTCTCCTGAGTCTGTCTAGTCTGCCTGTCCCCAAGCCCCTCCTTGTCTAGGCTGCCATCTCCTGCTGCCCTCAGCCACCCTGGGCCACCTCCCATACCCAGGACCTATCTGCCACGCCCCGGGGGGCGTCTCCTGGGCCCACGCTCCAGCGGGCTTCCTGCCCCAAGATGAGACCTTTGCCCAACTCTGGCCCCCAGGGCAGGTTCCTCCAGCCTTAGAGTTGCTCTTTGGGGCCTCTCCCTAGTCAGGGGCCAGTGGAAGGGCTCTCAGGTCTGTCTCCACAGGGAACAGCTCATCTGAGCTTTGTCCTGGCCCAGTTGATTGAGTGCGACCAGCCTCAGGCCCATTGCCCCTGATCTCACTGCCAGAAACACCTGCCCGCCCCTGTCCCCATTCCGAGGATCGGCATCCACCCTCCGCCGCACAGAGAGGACCTGGGCCTTGGTGTTTCCCTGCCCCTCCGGCCCAACCCACTTCTTTAAAGTGCCCCCAGCTCTCTGCTTCCACTGCCCAGACCCAGCCATCGGTCACCACAGCATCCCGGGCCCCCCGCCTCCTGACCCAGCTGTGCTCCGCACGGCTTGTGCAGTCCTGCCCCCTCCTCCCTCCTCTGAGCCACCCCGGCTCCTGGGAATTTCTTCCCACGGCCAGCCGCCCACCTCGACAGGGTCTAGATGCCTTGGCGACATGCCGGACCCTCTGGGACCTCCTGCCCGGCTGCCTCCCCATGAGCCCTGGGGTCTCAGGGGCCACAGAGGGGTGGCGGGGTGACATCACAGCCCTGCGGCGCCCCCTCTGGCCACCGCTGTCCACACCCCCCCGCCACGGTGGGACACAGGCTCTGCCTCAGTTTCCCCTCATAAAGTGACATCTGGGCTTCATGATACACTTATTGGAGACTCGACTTTTTGCTGATTTTGACCCTGATCTCTGCTCCACTGCAGCATAGCCCTGATGATTAAGGTGAATGCCATGCCCCTGCCCCATGAAGGAGGCATCTAGCGTGCTGGGCAGTTGTGGAAACATCAGAGGGAGCTGAGCCCCAGGGAGAGACAGCCCCACCCCGGGGCAGGCACAGGCAGTTTGAACCAGACCCTCAGAGACACCAAGAGCACAGGTGGGGGGTGCAGCTGGAGGCTCACAGAAGGGAGGGGGCAAGATGTAGTGGGAGAGGCGGGGGTGGCAGGGGAGGCACTCATTGTAGCCCCCCATTCCCCCCATTCCTGCCGCACTTCTGTTCCTGGTAATTTATGCTCCTGACATCCCAATTCACGGGTGACCCGTTTCCTAAAAAGGAAGTGAAGATGAAGCTAATCTGAGAGATTACTATATTCAGGTCGCTGGGCCGAGGCTTGTTTGAGCAGATAAGTTTAAGAGGATTGCAGCTGAGGAGCCAGGGGTCTGGGGGTCCGTCCACACGTCCGTTTGTCTCCAGGAACGAGGGGACATTGGCTGCTTTGGCAGAGGCCTGTCCCGCTGGGTAACGCCCTCTGGATTCCTTCACAGAAAGTGGAGGAGGTGAGCCAGCCCGAGGCTGCTGCTTCCCGCTCCCAGGCCATAGCAGCAGCCCTCTCTGGGGTGGGACGGAGGGGACGGCAGAAGGCGGCCAGCTCTCCCTGCGCCCCCTCGGGGCCTTGTCCCTCACACGTGTCCAACAGGCGTGGTTCCCCCCAGTCCCAGCCGCCCTCTCCCCTGGGGCATCTGTCCTCCTGGCACCCCGCCCCACCCCCAGAAGTGTCATTGGCCTCCCCCTCCCTCCCGTCCAACCAGAACCTGTCCTCCCAGACTTCTCCGCTCCAGGCATTCACTGCGTCCACCCCTCCTGCTCCCTCCTGGACCAGCTGCTGCTGCTGCTTCTTCTTTTTTGGCTGTGATGCCTGCAGATCTCAGTTCCAGGATTGAACCCAGGCCGTGGCAGTGAAGCTGGCGAGTCCTAACCATTGGACGACCGGGGAACCTGGACCAGCTTCTCCTGAACCCCCAAACTTGCTTGCCCCAGTGAGCAGTATGGTTAGGGCTCTGGGGTCCACTGGCCCCTCCATTCTGGGCCTCTGCGCCAGCCCCTGCTCAGACGCCATCCTCCCAAACCCCCATCCAGGGAATCATAGGTCAAGGGGGCAGCAGGGCCTGCCCAAGCTGCCCTCCCAGCCACCCCAGGGCCTCCTTCCTTCCCGCGAGCTCTGGCCTGGACCTGTTCCACTTGCCTCTCTGGCCGCCTTCCTAAAAGCCGAGGGCCCCCTCACAGCCAGTGGGCTGACCCATCCTTCGGGGACTGTGGGAACACTTCGCCAACTCCCACGAGGCCCAGGACCCACCTCCGTCACATCCTTGACATTCACCACCTTCTTGGTCTGAGCCACGTGGCCCACGACCCCAATGTCCAGTGGGAAGAAGATCTCGGAGTCAGGAGGCACCAGGCAGTCCTCCAGGGCGCTGCCGGGCTGCACACTGAAGAGGCGCGTGGCGAGCTCGGCCGTGCCATTGCGCTGGCGGTACATGAAGAGGCTGCAGCGGTCGGCATGCAGGATGGAGCAGAGACGCCGCAGGATCTTGAAGACCACGCGCTCCATGTTCACGCTCTCCTGCATGTCCTGCACCAGCTCGAACAGGGCCGTGCTCTCCTCCACCTGGCACAGCTCTTGGAAACTGGTGCAGCCCGCCGGGCACCCATCCTCGCAGGCGCTGGCCACATCCTCAGGGCTCAGCTTCTTTCCAAAGTACTGGTCCGCAAAGCCAGGGTTCTGGTCCAGGAACGTCTGCACCTGCTCCTCGCTGAGGCTCATGGTGTCCGGCTGCCCGTCTGACAGAAGCGGCAGCCCCCAGCGCACAAGGCCCTCCCGCAAACACTGTCATCAGCAAAGCCTTTCTTAGCGCTGATTACCGTACCAGCTGGCGCGCCCACGCCTGCTCTCCCTCCCTCCCCTTAGGTCCCGGACTGCCCGCTTCCTTCCTGGAAAATCAGACCCCCTGGACTGGGGGCTGCAGCGGGACAGCTCAGGGCCTTCTGCCTGAGGCAGGGATCCTGGGCGCTGGGATAAGCCCTCACACCCAACCCCTGGAGAGGGGTAACCCCTGGAGAGGGGTAACCCCTGGAGTGCCATGACCCCTTCTGCCTGAGCGGCCGCCCGAGGACTTGGGATGGTCCGACAGGTAGCTCCAAGTCTCTTGGGCCCCAGACCCGGGCTGAGGTGTGGTGGGGTGGCAGGGCACCAGCTCTGCCTTGGGGAGGTGGAGGGACTCCCGACAGGGCTGCCCACGTCCACGGAGGGAAGTGGGGAGAAGGGAGGAAGGTGTGGGGGTGCGACCGTAAGGGGGGCCTTTCCCTTCTCTTCTGTGGCGAGAAGGCGGCTCTTGTCTGTTAAGAGGCAGCAGCCTTAGTTAGAAATGGTCCTGGCGAATGCCCAGCACGCATCTCCCTTTCGGCCTAATTCCTACTTATTGGGACCCTTATTCATGCTGCTGGACCCTCTCCTTGCATAGCGCCCACAGCTGCAGTGCCGGCACTGCCATATTTACCGACGGGATCATTCCTGAGCGTCCGTGCCTCAATCAGGGGTCCCTGGGCCCAGACGGCAGCCAGCTCTCCCGCTGAGGGCGCGGCCGTCCTCCCCCGAGTCAGACAGTCATTAGCCTCCCTGTGAGCCAGGATGCGATAAGAGAGGTTGGGGGTTACGACTGGAGGACTCATCCCAGGTCAGTCTGACTCTCTGGTTGCAGGAGTGCCCTTCACGCCACACAGAAACCATGTGCAGATGTGTGTGCATACGTGAGTGTGTGTGCTTACATGTGCGTGGGTGCTGGGTGCACACGAGGACGAGGGTGTGTGCGTGCGTGAGTGCGCACGTGTGCCCGGGGACTGCTGGACAGCTGGGGGTGGGAGCTCTGTCCACGGTGTGACACATCACACCGCGATGTGTGTGTGACCAGCCGCACACATCAGTCACGAAGGTTGGGTGGGCGCCTGGCGTTCTGGGCTCACCTTCTGCAGCAGCCAGAGGGATGCTAACCACCCTGTGCAGAGACGGGAGCAGAGCAGCTCAGCTGGAACCAGGAGTCACCGAGGGCCAGGAGGGCCAGAGCCTGAAGTGTCTCTGTCTTTCTCATGCTGCCTGTGTCTATATTGTTATCATGCTCCGAACTGGGAGGCACGCTTTGCGTGCACTGAGCTGGTAGAAACGTGCACGCGCGCGTTTGCGTGTGGCGCCTGCGCCCCTTGTGCTTGCACGAGTCCGTTCCAGGGAGCCTTCCGCGTGCGCCCCGGGCGGGCTCCCGGCAGCTGTACCGGCCACAGTGGGCCCAGCGGGCCAAGCGCGGGCACTGGCCTCGGGCCGCGACGTTCCTGCCTCCGCTCAGTCACCAATAGATTCTTTTCACGGGTCGGCTCTGAGGTCCCCCACTTCCCTGAAAATAGTGAGTGTGACTGGGGCCGAGGGACAGCCACACGCGTGGGAAGTGCTGTGGGCGGGCGCTGGTGCTTGGCTTTGCGGCCAGGGCTGTGGTCACCGCGCTTGAATTCAGCCCCAGACGGCTTCCAGAGCCCCCCAGAGCTGGAGTCCAGGTCACGCCTGGATGTGAGGCCAGTGCCCACGAGGCAGCCATCTGGCCGAGCGGGTCTCTGGGGGGATGCTTCCCGGACTCTCCGCTCACGCCACCCGGGCCCACCCTGCCTGCTTGTGCCTCTCTCCTCTCCGCTTCCCGCAGGGCTGAAGAGGGCGGGACGTAGGCGTGGCGCTCAGCTGTGCGAGGCGCGCCCGCTTCTGGCGGGGCTGGGGGCACGGCCCTGGGCCCAGAGGCACCCCCGCTGGAGGGGCTCGGCGGGGCTGCAGCGCAGGGTCGGTGCGGAGCGCTCTCGCGGGACACCGGGGGCAGTGAGTGATCTACTGGTGGGTCTTGCTGCCCCCAGCCCTAACGTGTTTGCAGGTGTGGGAGCAGAGGTGCGGCTCCCGGGGTGGAGGTGCCCAGCCGCCTCACCCGTAGCGCTCCTCCCCTCTCACTTCGCAGTGTGCCCACTCGTGGTGCCTGGGCCCCTGAGCAGCCCCCAGGGGTGGGCTCGATGCAGTTAGATGCACCACTTAGGGAGTGCCTGCAAGGTGTGCAGAAGGGCGCGTCTGGAGGGGCTCCGTAGGGCGCGCCTGTGAGACACACCTTTGAGATGCACCTGGGAGGTGCTGCACCTGGGAGGTGCTGCACCTGGGAGGTGCTGCACCTGGGAGGTGCACACGTGACGTACACCTGTGTTCAAGGGTCCATCGGATACAACAGGTAACTTCTCCACAGGTGAACCTGGAGGGCGTTTGAGGAGAAATGGGATTGCTCCTTCACCAGGGTCCTGCTGATTTTCCCTCATTATCATGTGGGATTTTATCGGCAAGCCCATCCTGGGAGCCATTTACAACAAGCCGCGTCTCAATAGCTATTACGCGGAGAGAGTTCTAGGTTCCTGTCCCAAACTGTGGAGAGGATGCAATTTCACCAGGAGCAAATGCCCTGAAATTAAAATTAACCAGTCAAGAGGAATGGCAAGAGGTGGAAAGGGTGAGAAAATCGGAGTTCCCATTCAGAAATCTCATGAACTTTGTGGTGCAGAAAATGGACACATCCATTAAGACCTTTTACAGGGTGGCTTTGCTGGAGAGACGATGAGGAGGCGGTAGCGGTCCCGCCGTGAAAGGATGGGTGCTAACGGGGCCTGGGGTGAGGGGAGGCGCTCAGACTCTGACCCATGCACCCCTGCCCCCCACCCCCACCCCGCTGCCTGACTCCGGGGCAGACTGTAGCCAACCAGCACCTTGCCGTGTGTTGTTGTGAGCAGTGGCGACATGAAGTGCGTGGCGAGGACCCACTAAACAGGCCGCGGAGGTCCGGGCGGGCAGGCTGGGACTGGGGAGAGAGCAGAGGTCAACCTCGAGGGGGCCTGGGGGGAGGGGGCGCAGAGCTGGGAGCAGTGGGACGAGGTGGCGACATGACCACCCATCTGGGGTCTGTGTCGGTCTGGGGGTGCCAAAACATGGGTAAGAAACAACGTCAGACCGAGAAGAGAAAGCAGGGCGGCGCCTGGCGTTTGGGCGGTGGCGTCCAGGGGAAGCTGGAACGTCCTCACCCATGTTTTGTCATCATCTTCAGTGTGGCACGGAGGTGGGACCACACACCTAGCGGGGGTGCGGCTCTGGAGCCGCCCAGAGCACAAAGGGCAGGGGCAGGAGGGAGAACACGTGCCCCTCGAAGGTTGGGACATCCCTGGTCCCATCCCAGCAGGCTCTGTGGTGCCCCCAGGGAGGCTCAGGGTGACTGAGGTCCCTGTGAGCCGGTCCCCTGCGGCAGGCAGGAGCGGGGGCGTGCGGAGGGGCCCCGACCCCCAGCCAGGGGCCAGCCCCACTGCCAGACGTATGAGTGTGGCCATCTTAGACCGTCCCGCCTCAGGCCAGCTGCCAGCTGACCACGGCCCCAGTGTGACCTCAGGCGAGACTGGCAGAACTGCCCAGCTGAACCCCACCCAAATGGGTGACCCACAGATCATGAGACAGGAAGTTGCTTAAGCTATTAAGACTTGGGGCGTCTTGTCCTGTCGTGTGTGGCTGATTCCCTGAAAGCAGAGCCGGGGGCAAATACTTCACAAGAGAGGTATGATCCCGGGGGTAGTGGGGGTGGACGGAGAGTGAACCCTGGTTCCCAAGGAGCCACAGACACAGTTGGCCAAGCAGCAGGTGTGACCATTCGGTCACGTGCCCCAGGACAGCTGAGGAAGCAGGAAGGAGGGGACCTGATCTCCTCTTTTCCTCCGGTCTCCCACTTCCCACTGGCTAAGGCTTGCCCATGCGGAGTGAGGTTCCACACCCTCAGGGGCACCCCAGCTCTGTGGGCAGCCCTGCCATGGGGTGGCGGTCCACCCTCGGCCAGAAGTGGCAGGAGAGGCAGCCAAGGGGGACTGTGCCTTCCCCGAGCCCCAGGCGGGAGGTCAGAGGGGGTGAGGTGGACCAGAGGGACGGCCTGGGGCACTGTGACAACCCCAGGGGCCACAGCGGGAGTCTCACACAATGTTCCCCGTGGGTCACCACCCAACAGGAGGCAGTTCTCCAACCGAAATCGGACATGTTAGAAGTAACACGAGAAAACACGTGTCGTCGGAGAGCTAGCAATGCAGAGAATCACCCTGCCAACTCCCACGAAGGGGCTGTGTCGGGTCCAGGGGGCAGATGCGGCCACGCTTACTGGCGCCGTTTCCCGGCCAGGAGCTTTGCTGGCGATGTTGGTCCCTCCTCTCTGCACACAAGTCCAAGCCAGCGATTCTGTACTGGGACCCAGGGCACCGGCCTTTTCTGGCCTGCCCATCACCATTTTTAGTGGCTGCACAGAATTCCATCTGGGGGAGCTTCCACACTTATTTCATTAGTCTCCTGTTCATGGACATTTACGATGTTCCTGTGTGAGTTTTGATGGGAATTAAATGCTGTCTTGTTCTCCGCCCACTTCTGGAACAGCTGAGATAGCGGATGGAGGGGACCGGCACCTCTGTTGCTGCCAGCCCTCCGGAGAAGGCGTGGCCTCGGGTGCTGCCAGGTGGCCTTGCTAAAGCTGCCTGCCTCCCAGGTAAGGGCCTCCCAGGCCATTACCGACATGGATCCAGCGGCAGAAGAGATGGAATCCCTCAAGCTTACAGAATTTTAATAGCTTCGCTTAGCTCAACCAGAAAAGGACCTATGGCTGTGACTGCCAACCAAGTAGCATTCCGCCTCCACGGGGTGGGTTGAGAGGGGCACATGGAGCGCTCGGGGGCAGGGGCGTAGGAGCAGGCATCCCCTTGGTGCCACGGGGCTTTGTCTTTTCTGTTTAACTCTGTAAAGAAGGCCTTGGTGAATTAACTTCTGCCTTTTGGTTTTTTGTGTTTTTGGTTTTTTTGGGGTTTTTTTGTGGTACGCGGGCCTCTCACCGCTGTGGCCTCTCCCGTTGCGGAGCACAGGCTCCGGACGCGCAGGCTCAGCGGCCATGGCTCACGGGCCCAGCCGCTCCGCGGCATGTGGGATCTTCCCGGACCGGAGCACGAACCCGTGTCCCCTGCATCGGCAGGCGGACTCTCAACCATTGCACCACCAGGGAAGCCCCTGCCTTTTGTTTTTTTAACCTGGAATCTGTGAATGGGAATCTATTTGGAAATAAAGTCTTTGCTGGTGTAACCCATTTAAGATGAGCCCTACTGGACTAGGGTGGGTGGTGCATCTATAAGAAAAGGCACAGAGGAGAAGGCCACTCGTGGACGGAGACAGAGACTGCAGTGCTGTGTCTGCAAACCAAGGGACGCAAGGACAGGCAGCCCACACCAGAGCTGGAGAGAGGCCTGGCCTTCTGGCCTCCAGAACTGAGAGATAATAAACTGTTCAAGCCCCACGTGGTGTACTCGGTTAGGGCAGCCCCAGGAGGCTGACACAGGTGGTGGGCCAGGTTTGGCTGTGGACTGTAGTTTGCCTGGTCTAAGCCAGCCTCATCTTGGGGCCAGAGACTGGCTGCGGGCCAGCTTGCAGCTGCCTCGAATGTTTCCTGACAACTGCCACCGGTGCAGAGGGAAGCACCCGGGCCATGCTGGCCAGTCATGATTCTTTGCTCTGGGACATGCACAGTGGTTGCCCAGTTGTGGCTGTACTGGGAAGGCAAGTCTGAGGGCAGGGCCGAGACCAGAGGAGGGAAGCGCCGAGAACTTGAGGGGACGGGCCTGGAGCCCACCCTCCTCAGTGGGTGTTCATTCACCCTGCGAGCAGCTCTTCTCAACCTGTGGGGGAAATTCAGCGGTCATCTGTGAGCCCGGGCTCCCCAGAGAAACAGACCAGTAGGCTCTGTGGCCTGAGCGTGAATCTCAGTGAGACTCACCGTGGGAAGCGTCTGAACGCACAGAAAACAAGCTGAAAGGGGTGGGCCCTCACCTCAGACGGGGTGTGTGCTTGACTGAGACAGAAAACTCAGGCGATGACCTCAGGCCAAGAGGAACGTTGCAAAGCCCCGAGACAGAACATTCTGGTTCAAAGGATCAGTCTGCTCAGAAGAAGCCGTGGCTGCACGTAAGGTGACAAGTAAGGAGTCGGGATAAGACACTACCGCCCAGCGGGATCGCAAAAGCAGCGGCCGACAGTCCGGTAAGAGGATTAAGCTCCACCCCCATCCCTGCAACTGACCTCAGGCAACTGACCTGTGGCTTTGGCTAATGGCATGTGGAAGGAAGCAAGAATGGCCCTTCTCAGCAGCCGTGGGGGCCTCCAGGGCCCTTTAGCCCTCTTCTATGAACGTGTCACATCCCCGAAGGGGCTATTTGGGGTCCTAGAACGAAGAAGACAGACCACAGCCTCCTGCAACCATGAAGTATGAGTGAGGGATACTCTGATGGCTGTAAGCCACACTCACCTGAGGCTGATTACTACCCCAGCACAGCACAGGAAGTTAACTTCCTCTTTAACCGCAGATCGGGGTTGAGTTGAGTTGACCCTGTGCTCGTGACACACTGTCACCACTGGTCCTATAGTCCATCTTGCATCTTATTTTATCCACTTATCCTATTTATTTATTTATTTGGCTGTGTCGGGATCTTCGCTGCAGCGCGTGGGCTTCTCTCTAGTTGTGGTTCATGGGCTCGGTAGTTGCGGTGCACGGGCTTAGCTGCCCCGCGGCATGTGGGATCTTAGTTCCCCAACCAGGGATCGAACCCGTGTCCCCTGCACTGGAAGGCGGATTCTTAACCACTGGACCACCAGGGAAGTCCCCCACCTACCCTATTTATCCATCTATCCCTCCACCCACCATCCATCCGTTCTCCCAGCTCCTGTCTTTCAGTTTGAGTACTACCTTCTAGTATCTTCCATCAGGTACCACCTTAAAAAGTTATGGGGGCATGTAAAGAAAAAGTGAATTTTCTTTTATGAATTCAAGTTCAAACTAAGGGATTCAATTCACTCAGTGTTGATGTAAGCCACTAAGCAATGTTTAAAGGGAAATTTATAGCATTAAAGGACCACCTAAGAAAAGAAGAAAGGTCTCAAATCAGAACCAGAAAAAAAAAAGAGCAAACTAAAGCCAAAGTAAGCAGAAAAAAAGGGGGGAAATAAAAGAGCAGAATCAATGAAATATAAAACAAAAAATAAAGAAAATACTGAAACCGGAAGCTAGTTTTTGCAAACGGTCAAAAACTGACAAACCTCTAGCCAAACTGATCAAGCGAAAAGCACACAGATTATCAATATCAGGAATGAAAGAGGGAATTTCACTACAGACCCTACAGACATAAAGGTTTTTTTAAATTTTTAAACATTTTATTCTTTCAGCTTTATTGAGATATATTTTACATATAATAAAAATCACAACTTAAAAGGGAATATTGTGGACAACTTTATGCCAACAAATCTGAAAACTTAAATGTAATAGACAAATTCTTCAAAAGACACAAACTACTAACGCTTATTCAAGACAAACATACAACCTCAGTAGCCCTATAACTGATTTAAAAAATTCAATGTACAGTTAAAGTCATCCCAGAAAGAAAAATTTAACCCCAGATGGTTTCACAAGTGAATTCTACCGAACAATTAAGGAAGAAATAATACCAATTCTACACAGATTCTTCAGAAAAGAGAAAATAAGGGAGTACTTCGCAACTCATTTATGACGTTAGCATCACTGTGACACTAAAACAAGACAGAAGCGTTACAAGAAAACTAAAAATAGTGACCCTCGTTAGCCTAGACACAAAAATCCTCAGCATCACTTTGTTACAAAGCAGAAACGAACACACCATTGTAAAGCAGTTACACCCCAATAAAGATGTTAAAAAACAAATCCTCCACGAAATAATAGCAAATCGCATCCGCCCCAGGATAAAAAGGACAACACATTATGACTGTTGAGAAGGGCAATCCTGCGCACACAGTCTTTTAATCCCCCACTTGGCCCATAACAATGGGCCTTGGGCCTGGAGCAATTCCTCACCAAGAGGTAAAGGGTCCTCAAGCCTGCACTGGGCTTGCCACCTTGTGTGGGAATATTTTCCCGTTTTAGGCTCGACATGTGTTCCTTTGTGCTGCTTAAGAGTGTGTGCCGTAGGGCACCTGACCAACCCCACATCTACTCCTTGTAGGGAGGAGACGGGGTCCTGCTGCCGCAGCACAAGCAGGGTGCGTGCAGGCTAATGGCCACATGTCAGCTGCTGGGAAGGACCCGCCGGCCTCGGGAGACCAGCACTCACTTGGGAAGCTGCTATTTGGCTCTGTCCCTTCTCTGTGTAAAGCTTGTTCCGTGAGTGCTTGACTGTATCGTGTTTTCTTGGTGACTCCTAAAGCAAGATGTAGTGGGCAGAAGTGTCTGTACGTCTCTTCCTGATAATAGGCAATAGATGCTGCTTGCTTGAGAATGACCAAGTGGGATTTAGATTAGGAATGCCATAAATGTAATTCACCGTACTAACAGACTGAAAAAGGAAAGCCATATAATAATCTCAACAAATACAACAGCAACAACAACAAATTGACAAAACTCATCACCTGTTCATGATTGAACAAACTCTCAGAAAACTCGAAGTAGATTTTAACCTGATGAAAATTTTCTCCAGAAAAGCATCATACTTGAGGATGAAAAATCAAATGATTTCCCACTGAAATCAGAAACAATGGGGAATTTCCTGGTGGTCCAGTGATTAGGACCCTGTGCTTCCCTGGTCAGGGAGCTAAGATCCCGCATGCTGCGGGGAAGCCAAAATAAATAAATAAACAAATGAATAAAAAATAAAAGGCATGCAGGTAGGAAAGAAGCATTAAAACTGGTTCTACTTACCTGTGATATGATTGTCTATACAGAAAATGTTGAGGAATCTACAAAAATAGCTGCTAGCATAAGTCAGCTTAGCAAGGATGCAGAATTAAAAGGCAACTTAAAAAGTCAAATGTAGGGCTTCTTCCCTGGTGGCGCAGTGGTTGAGAGTCCGCCTGCCGAGGCAGGGGACACGGGTTCGTGCCCCGGTCCGGGAGGATCCCACATGCCGCGGAGCGGCTGGGCCCGTGAGCCGTGGCCGCTGAGCCTGCGCGTCCGGAGCCTGTGCTCCGCAACGGGAGAGGCCACAACAGTGAGAGGCCTGCGTACTGCAAAAAAATAAACAAACAAATAAATAAAAATCAAATGTGTCTCCATATACTAGTAACAAACAATTGGACAAGAAAGTAGTATTTACAGAAGGATTAAATACACAAAATACTTAAAGGTAAATTTAACAAAATGTGTGCAAGGCCTGTATACTGAAAACTATAAAAGGTTGAGAGAAATTAATGAAGACCTAAATAAATGTAGAGATAACCCTTGTTCATGGATCAGAAGATTCAACATTGCTAACATATCAGTTATGCGCAAATTAATCTATAGGTTCATATAATTCCAATCAAAACCATCTGGTCAGCATTACTAAGAAGACCGCTGATAACACCGAGGTTTGGTGAGGGGATGCAGTACTGGGAACTTTCATTCTGCTGAGGGGAGTGCAGAATGGTACAGCCACTCTGGAAAACAATTAGTCCGTTTCTTACAAAGTTAAATGTAAAAGTAAGACACAACCTAGCAATTCCACTCCTAAGTATATACCCAAGAAAAATTAACACATACGTTCTCAAAAGACTTGCACGTGAATGTTAACTCATAGCAACTCCACATGGACAAACTATGTCCGTCATCTTGTGACTGGATAGTCAAATTTTGGTGGAATTCTACTCAACAATAAAAACAAAGCATTGTCAAGTGAAAGAAGCCAAACATGAAAGACTACCTACTTTATGATTGTAGGAGCATGAAAGTTTTTACTAAAACTACAGCAACAGAAATCAGATGAGCAGTTCTGTAGGGCCTGGGGTGGAGGAGAGCATGACTGAAAAGGGGAACTTTGGTGGAGGGTTTGGACTAGTCCTGTATTGTGACTGTGGTGGTGACTCATACCAATGTGTACAGTTGTCCAAACTCATCAAATCGAACACTTAAAATCAGTGATTGTTATTGCACATAAATTGTGTCTCAATAAAAACGCACACAAAAATCTGAACATGTACATTACTCGTGATCCAACAAAATGCAGGCTCAAGTGCGTCAGTGCACAAGCATAGGAAAGTTCAAAACAGCTTTCTTCATAATATCCCCAAACTACAAACAGTCAAGGCTCATCATCAGTAAAATGGGTAAATAAATTGCAGCGCATTCACACAGTGGCTTAGTACCAACAGTAAAAGGGATAAACTAGACACGACAACAGGCATTCAGGTGGATGAAAGAAACCAGATGTGCAACAATCATGCTCTATGATTCCATTTGTACAAAGTTCAGAAAACAGGCAAAGCCAAACTGAAATGTTTAGGGGTGCATGCTTAGGTGATCAAAGTACAAATAAACACAAAGAAGTGGTTTCAGTGAAGTCAGCAGAACCTTTGGGGGAGGGCAGGGCGAGCTGCAGCTTTGGATCTTCAGTGTTCTGTTTCCTGATGTGGTGGCAAGGACGCAGATGCTCATATCTAAGTCATTAAACTGTTACATGCATATTTTATGGAGTGGCTCTGTTATATTGCACAAGACAAAAGCTTATAAAATAGTAAAGTGCCTGCTGTGTCTCCGTTAATTCACTGGCTCTGGTTTTGTGAGACTGAGTGCTTTACACTTACCATCACTTCCGCAGCGCCGGCACAGAGATGCACACACTGCACCTATACGTGAAGATCAATACTGATTGTTCCTGGGAAAAAAAGGGGCTTAGAATTAATAATAAAAGAAAAATTGAGCATTTAACCAGTTAAAAAGATAAAGGATAAAAATGCTGGAAAGTTAAATGAAAAACTAATTAGAAAAACTAATTAGAATCAGACAAATTAATTGAAGTGAACACAGCAGGAGGTTGGACTTTAAATGCTAATAAATATGTGAGATTAAAATGCAAGTTAAAGTTAATGGGGAAAATATTCTTCACTTGACACATGGTTGCTTCTGTAATCAGAAAAAAACACAAGACGGTTTAAAAACATTGTCATCTCTGCTCTCTGGGCCCTGTTTTTACCTTTTTTTTTTTGTGGTACGTGGGCCTCTCACTGCTGTGGCCTCTCCCGTTGCGGAGCACAGGCTCCGGACGCGCAGGCTCAGCGGCCATGGCTCACGGGCCCAGCCGCTCCGCGGCATGTGGGATCTTCCCGGACCGGGGCACGAACCCGTGTCCCCTGCATCGGCAGGCGGATTCCCAACCACTGCGCCACCAGGGAAGCCCTCTGGGCCCTGTTTTTAAAATGTGGCAGTGATGTGTCCCACGCACTGGCGACTCAAGGGTCCCTGTGAATTTGCTTGGCATGTGGTAGGGTCTGTGATTTTAAAACTTACTCCTTCCCACCTGCCCCTCACCACCTAGAGATGCATTTCTCACGAGGGCGGTGCTTCTTTCCAGAGTGAGCTCCCTGCCTCAGAGTTCACTGTGGGGGCCCCCAAGTCTCTCCCTGGACCGCAGCTGTGCCAGGGTCCCCTCTGGCCGCTGCCGGGTGGCTGGGAGGGGAGGAGCTGCACAGGTGAGCCCGTCAGGGGTTGGGGAAAAGGATTCTGTCAAAAAGCAATGGAATTAGCTTTCAAAATGTGCATGGGTTGTTTTAATTTACATCCCTGGCCATAGGTGTCAGAAAGCAGCTCAGGTGCAGAGGCGCTCACTGTGAAAGTGGGCGGTTACAGGCCCTGTGAGCTGTGTATGGCAGGGACCCCAGACTTCTGACCCTCCCTCCCGCGGACACAGAGGGGAGACAGACACACACTCGGCAAGATAGCTGACCATCTGCTGAGTGCCAGGCGGTGGGAGGCTGGGCGGTGGGGAAAACCCGAGATGAACACCGTGATGGGGGCAGGACTGTCCACCTGCATGAGACCCCCCACATGCCGCCATTTCCGCAGCCCAGCCTTCTCGCAGCAGTGCTTCTAAAACACAGCACAGCATCCTTTGGCCCTTCTAGGGTCTCCCCATCCTCAGGATGAAGTCCGAACTTGCACAGCTCAAGACCCTTTACGACAGGACACCCGCTGGTCGCTCTCTGCCCGCAGAGCTCCACAAGCTCTCCGCAACAGGGAGGTGGGTCCTCTCCCGCCTGCTGGCCTGGCCTGTGTCACCTGGCCCTGTTCTCCTTGTGAGCAAAACTGGACTGATGTTAGATGCTGTCACGGGACACAGCAACCCCAGGTTGGCTGCCATCAACCCATTCATCCATCTGCTTGCTCGTCCATTCCGCTCGGCTAGGGCAGCGCCGGGTCCTGACGGGGAGCAGGTGGGGACAAGTCGGATATAGACCCTGCCTGCACCGAGCTCCCAGTCTGGTCGGGAAGACAGGCGTTGAGACCACTGGGAGATCCTGCTTGTTATGGGAGACTCTTTGTTAGGAGCTGGAGGGCAGGGAGGTGGGGTGCAGGGAGGTGGGGTGAAGGGAGGTGGGGGGCAGGGAGGTGGGGTGAAGGGAGGTGGGGGGCAGGGAGGTGGGGTGAAGGGAGGTGGGGTGCCGGGTGGTGGGGTGCCGGGTGGTGGGGTGCAGGGTGGCGGGGTGCAGGGAGGTGGGGTGAAGGGAGGTGGGGTGCCGGGTGGTGGGGTGCCGGGTGGTGGGGTGCAGGGTGGCGGGGTGCAGGGTGGTGGGGGGCAGGGAGGTGGGGTGCAGGGTGGTGGGGTGCAGGGTGGCGGGGTGCAGGGAGGTGGGGTGCAGGGTGGTGGGGTGCAGGGAGGTGGGGGCAGGGTGGTGGGGTGAAGGGAGGTGGGGTGAAGGGAGGTGGGGTGCCGGATGGTGGGGTGCAGGGTGGTGGGGTGCAGGGAGGTGGGGTGCCGGGTGGTGGGGTGCAGGGTGGCGGGGTGCAGGGAGGTGGGGTGCAGGGAGGTGGGGTGCAGGGAGGTGGGGGCAGGGTGGTGGGGTGAAGGGAGGTGGGGTGAAGGGAGGTGGGGTGCCGGGTGGTGGGGTGCAGGGAGGTGGGGTGCAGGGTGGTGGGGTGCAGGGAGGTGGGGTGCAGGGTGGTGGGGTGCAGGGTGGCGGGGTGCAAGGAGGTGGGGTGCAGGGTGGTGGGGTGCAGGGAGGTGGGGGCAGGGTGGTGGGGTGAAGGGAGGTGGGGTGAAGGGAGGTGGGGTGCCGGGTGGTGGGGTGCAGGGAGGTGGGGTGCAGGGTGGTGGGGTGCAGGGAGGTGGGGTGCAGGGAGGTGGGGTGCCGGGTGGTGGGGTGCAGGGTGGTGGGGTGCAGGGAGGTGGGGTGCGGGGTGGTGGGGTGCAGGGAGGTGGGGGGCTGGGGGAGGGCACAGAGTCTGGGTTTGAGTTCTGTCTCCACAGGTCACCCGATTTTGGGTGGGAAGCCTCTGTTAGGATCACAGTGCCAGGTGCCTCAGGGTTTGTTGCAAGGACTGAACAAAAGCCCTGGGGAGCACTCTTTACATTGCGGCAGGACAGAGGGCACCCAACAAAAGTTAGGTCCGATTAAGGAAGCTGAAGCTAAGGTCTAAGAAATGAAAAGGCTGAGGATGTGGCATGGGGGACATAAAGCAGAAAAGCACGTGTCAAGGCCCTGCTTGTGGAAGAGGCACGGCTCACTTAAGGAACACAGAGGTGGTCCAGGGGAGGGAAGTGTCTAGTGGGGGGGCGGGTGGCGGGCTCGCGAGGAGAGAGGAGGCCAGATCCCGGAGAAATACTAAACCACAGACCTGCCTAGCTCAGGTCTTCCGATTTGAGAGGCTGCTGCACGATCCCGCCCCCCAGCCCGCCCAGGCCCGGCGCAGGACCAGGCGACGTCAGCTCCCTTCTCCCCGCAGAGCCTAATCAATCGGGCTGCTGCGGCACTGCACTGGGAATGGAGAAGCGGCTCCGTCCTTCACGGAGGTGGCTGCAAACCTCGTCTCCCTGGAAACCGAAATAATCATTGGAAGTCAGCTCATGGCAACTCCGCTTACGCGCGTGGGTGCCACGATTATTATACAAGCTGATTTACACACTGTCCTTTTAAAACCTATACACCATAAATGTGAAAGAAGGCTCACTACCCCTACTTTTCTGGCAAGTCGTCATGCATGCGGAGCAGGACGGAATCAGGAGGCTCAGCCGATGTGCTAAAATCTGCGTTCCCCGCTAAAAATACAGCGAAACCCGCTCCTTCTCTGCGCAGCTACTGACGTTCAAGTCGATCCCACGCAAATGTCCAGAGAGCCGCATGAAGGGCGCTCACATATATTCACTGGGCAGATGGCTTCCGTGAAACGTGGGCGAGGGACCCCTGCGCGCGGGCTGCCTGGCGAATGCGGGAGGCTTTCTCCGGAGGCAAGGGGCCTCTGGGGGCTTGTGCCCCTGCTCGCCGGGCACCGTGGACGCTCTATGAAGGAAGGGGCACGACGCTGTGAGTTCTGGGGGCGCCTTCACAGGCCTGAACTTGCCGAACGGGCGGCAGGAACGCGGGTGTGTTCTCAAAGCACCCCTGCACCTCCCCCGTCCCCTCCTCCCCCAGCGCGTTCCCTAGCCGCTGCCACTCCCGCCTCCCCTGGATCCAGCGCGAAGTTATTTAACGCAGCAATTAGCCGGCAGGGTGAGTCATCGGCTCCCCGTGCCTCGCTGCAGCAGCCGCAGCGACGGTGTGGAAAGAGCCGAGGGCGCGGGCCCAGCCGCTCGGCCCGGTGGGACCTCAGAGGGCTTTCCAGAGACGCCCCTCTCAGGCCTGGTTCCGGGAGGAGGATGGGGGCCCAGAGAGGCCTGGGGGAAGGCCATCTCCACGCCCCACGTTTCCCCAAGCCTTCCTCTCCCTCATCGGGAGTTCTTCTCGGCCCGCGTCGGTCGGAAGGAGGCGATTTACCTTCCCCCGCGCTGCACCCCCCTTCTCCACGTTGCTCTCAGGCCATGAACCGCCTTCTGATGAGTTAACTCACTCGCACCCGCATCTGGGGTAAATTCCTGCATGATCCCTGAGAAGGGCTTTTGAGACTAAAGCGCAACGAGACTCCTCCGAGGTTCTGCCTGAGGCTTCACCTCCAGTTCCGCAGCACTTCCACCGCCTCCCCCGCGCACTCGAGCCAGAACTACCCGGGCGGCGCCGGAGGGTCGCAGCACCTGAGCTCCTCCTCCAAGCCCTCCCCCCCACCCCGCATCCAGACTCCCGCCCTCATCCCGCCAGCAGCCCGGATCACCCCTCCCCCGAGCTCCCCTCTCCCCGTCCCTTCCCGCCCCACCCCCGGCTCAAACCTCCTTCCCACCCGGGCTCTCCCTCCTTCCGCTCTCCCCCAGACTCGCCTCTTCCCCTGTCCTGCAGTCAGGCTCTCCCCCGTAGCCCCTCAGCGCCGGGGCTCCCCTATTCCTGCCCCCAAGCTGACTTCCCAGGCTTCCTGATTTCTAGCGGGCCAGTGGGCACAGAGTGAGACCCCAGCCCTGTGACCAGGGGAACGCAAACGCAGGGTCTCGAGAGGTGGGAGGTGCCGGAGGTGGGGCCTGGGGGCATCAGGGGAGGGAGGCAGGAGTGGGGGGGGGTGTTCCCAGAGAGGGCAGGGGCGCCGATAGGGGGAGGAAGGCGGAGAGACGCGGCGAGCGGGCACCTCTCCTTGGGGAGGCGGCAGAGGGGTGTCCTAGGGGCTACGGGGGTTGGGGGGAAGGGGGGAGGGCGGCGCCTGGGCCTGGCGCGCCGGGCCGCGGGTGGTGGTGGGGGAGCTGAACGTCCTGGGAGGGGCGCCGCGGGCTGGGGAGTGGGCGCGCGCGTCCTGCGGTCCTCCGCGTCGCATCGGTTCCCTGCGCGGGGCCGCGGCGGCGGCGGGAGGCGGAGGATGCGGGCTCCGGCGGCGGCGGCGGCGGCGGCGGCGGCGCGGGCCCGGGAGGACGCGGGAGGATGAGGAGGAGGCCGGCGGTCCGGCCGCGCGGCGCCGGGAGGAGGCGCAGGCGGCGGGGGCGGCGGCGGGCGGCGGCGGGCGCGCGGGGTGCGGGCCGGCTCGGGCGCGGAGGATGAAGTGGAGCATCCGCGGGGCCTGCGCCGCGCTCTCCTCCTGCCTCCTGCTTGCCTGCGCGCTCAGTGCCGCCGCCGTCGGCCTCAAGTGCTTCTCGCTGGGCTCGGAGCTGCGCGGGGAGCCGTTCAGGCTGGGGGCGGCCGCCGGCGCCTTCTACTCGGGGCTGCTGCTGGCCGCCGGCCTCTCGCTGCTCGGCGCCGCCCTGCTCTGCTGCGGGCCCCGGGACGCCGCCCTCGCGGGGCCGGGGCCGGGGCCGGACCCGGCGCTCGGGGGCCCCGCGGCCCCAGCAGGGGCTCCGGAGGCTGCGCCGGGCGAGCCGGGGAGCGCAGCCGGGCCCTCGGGGCGGGTGAACAGCCAGAACCTGCTCCTGCTGGGCGTTCTCGTCTTCATGCTCGGGGTCCTCAGCGCCTTCGCGGGCGCCGTGATCGACGGCGACACCGTGTCCCTAGTGGAACGCAAGTACTCCCACTACTGCCTGCCCCCGCGCGCGCCGGCCGCGGCCCCCGGCCCGGCCCCCGGCGCGCCGCGCGGCCGCAGCACCCTGGACAGCGCCACGTCCGCCAAGTGCCGCCAGCTGAAGGACTACCAGCGCGGCCTGGTGCTTTCCACCGTCTTCAACTCGCTCGAGTGCCTCCTGGGCCTGCTCAGCCTCCTGCTGGTCAAGAACTACAAGTCCTCGCAGGCCCGGCGCGGCCGGCGCGGCCGGCGGAAGGGAGGCCGGGCCCTGGCGCGGCCCCGCGGCGGCCCGGGGTTCCGTGCGCAGCCGCCAGCCTCCCGGGCGCGGCGGGGCCGACGGGGTCGGCGGGGGCGGAGGCTGCAGCAGCGGCCGAGCGAGGCTTCCATCCTGTCCCCGGAGGAGTCAGACTTCGCCGCCCCGGGGGACTGCGCGGGCTTCGCGGCGCACCACGCGGTCTCCTACATCAACGTGGGCGTCTTCCACGCGTTTGACGAGGCGGGCGTGGAGGTGTGCTGCGGGGGGCACCCGTCTGTGGAGCTGCCGGGGTACGCGCCCTCGGACCCCGACCTCAACGCCTCTTACCCCTACTGCTGCCGGCCGCCCTGCGAGGCGGCACGCCCCTGGGAGCCGAGCCGGGCCTCCTGAGACCCCGGGCCGATCCGGATGTACTGCGGCCGCCTCCCTACCCGCCACCGCAGCGAGGGAGGTCGGGGGCTGGCGGGGCGCAAAGCCAGGCCTCTCCGTGGCGACGCATCTTCAGGGGCGGTCTGGCCCAGCGCCTCTTGGGGCCCCCCCGCCACGAGACTGGCCCTCCAGTATGATTATTTGTGTCTGGGAGGTTTCTCTTCTTTTCTGTGTCTGTTCGTATCCGGACTCCATTTTAAAGTTTACAATAAATGTTTTGGGGTTGGCTCGCCCCACCGCACTTCTCTTTGGCAAGTCCGTTCCCTGGGCGCGTTCCCTGGGCGCGTTCCCTGGGCGCCCTCCGAGACCCGAGTGAGAGCTCACCCAGAGGGTGATTTCGCGGCCGGAAGAACGCTCGCTGAGAGGACAGAAAGGCAGAGCAGCTGGTCCTTCAGGAATGGAAGTGAAGAAGCACCAACAGCAACACTTTGTACACGGATGTGCCTGCTTTTGTTGACACTTTCTTACTGTAAAGCTCTCCATAAACAGTGAAAATGTTTGGTAAATTTATTGCAATTTAAAATTGGTGAGTTCCTTTATTAAATTATTGCCATGTTATTGGAGATATTCATCAAATTGGGGTTAGAGGATGTCGACACAAATCCGTTTTGGGGGGAAATGATTGAATTTGGTCAGACGAATGTTGAGTTTGAACAGTTGTATTATGCTAGTTGGTTGACTAAATCCAGCCTCTTTCTGAGGCTAAATTTCTGTGTGTGTATCAGGTCCCATACATTTCTTTTTCTGGAAACTGGCGATGGGGTTTTTACAGCAAAGCTGACCTTATTTTGGTTAATACATATGAACAATCCGATCCTATTCTGGAAAATCACAGTCATAGTTTTTCTGGCAAAGATTATTATCCTGTTGATTAACTCATTAATCTGGTGATTTTGAATATTATAGCATTTCATTTGAAATATACCCCTTAAATAGCCTTAATTGATGTGAAGGTCATACTTTCAAATCATTAGGATATGCATGTGTGTGCGTGTTTACACGTGCAATATGAAATGCGTTCCAAATGATGGTGAAGTGTGTTTCCACCCAGTCTTGCAGGCTGACTGGGAGCCAGGCAGGCTCTGAATCTTGGGAAAAGGTGACCCGACTCCCATGTGCTGGAACTGTGGTGGCAGGCAGGTGTGCCGCTAATTCTGAACGTGCTCTAAGCAGAGCCCCACCTTGACCCAAATGGTGTATGCCTCCTGCAGGAGGAGTTGAGGACACACTGTGCGCTGCTAGGGTGAGCACAGCACAAGACGCCTGAGGTGACGAAAGCTACGGAAATAACGCGTGATCTCTCTAGAGTGCACAGGGGTCCACTTCTAACTGTGGATAAGTAGCCACATTTCGCGTTAGTGTAGCTTCCAGGTGCGGGCTCTGGGGTGAGACCTCTCCTAAGCTCCCAGGTGCACTGCCTGCAGCTCGAGTTCCCATGCACCCAGGTGACCGAGGCCCACGTCCAGCCGGGACCTGGCCAGACTGCCCAGCGGCAAAGGAAACTGCTAGAGAGAGGAGGCCCTCTTTCTACCCAGAGAAGCGCAGACCTGTCACCATTCAGTGGAGGTGGCAAAGCCGTCGTGCTGATGCTTGGACAATTACTTTGAAACCTGGGGATTCTGATCGGAGAGGCCATGGGCAGTGTCTTCTCCTTGTTATGCTGATGCCACCCGAGGAAAAAGAATCATTCAAAGCCAATCTACTAGGTCCTCATCCACAGACCTCTTCAGATAATGGTCCATATTGGGCCTCGTTCAGCCAGGCTGAGGGCCCGGCCCAACTAGTCCCACTGCCGGTCCTTAAGGCCTGGGGCCCCCTGCCCCCCCACCCCCGGCCCACTGGCCATCAACGTAAGTAGAAAAAGCGATAAGTGGCAGCAAAAGTGACTTGTAAAATACTTAGCCCATCTACCTAAGCCAGATCAATACGGCACCAGGCGTTCCCTGCCCCCTGAGCGAGGCTGCTGCTCCGTCCTGGAGCAGAGCCCTCACTGGCAGCTGCAAGGCTTACCTTCCAGAACTGCACAAGGGGGCAGCCTGGCCAGAGTGTGCCCATTGGCGGGGCACACGGTGGGCTCTTGCGGAAGGCAGCTGGGCAGGGACCCCCGGCACGGAGCAAATACGTGTGCAGCACAGACATCAGATGTCAGACCCTCCCGCATCCTTCCTGTTTTCTGAGGTTCTGTCTTACACGGTCTGTGCAGCTGAAAATGTTAGATGCCTTATGAATCTTTCAAATTTGCAAGCAAAACCAAGTATCAAACTTTCCTTGGGATAGAGCAGAAGGCAGAACGGGGCGGGACAGCAGAGAGCATCTGGGGGTGCAGACAGCAGCTTCTCCCCTGTCAAATGTACGTTTGACCAAGAAGCCAGATGGAATTTTTAAAGATGTGTTTCTAACTCCATGAATATGGTTAAGTCCACGTTATAGACGCTGATATAATGATGTGGGATACCAGGGTTTTAATTTTTAAAGTTTACTAGAGGAAAGAAAATCTCAAATGTCCCTACACTCAAATTGTTCCAAAGACCAGTACTCGGGGAAACGAGTGGAGAATCGTGAAGTTGCCCAGCTCCTTCTAATTGGGACAAACTTCCCGTGATGGCTCCAGCGCCCTGGAATGTTACCACCGCGCAAGCCCGTCTCATTCACGCTTGTTCTCCTTTTAGAGAGTTTAAGTTAGTCGTTTAGAGTTGATTCTTTATGCTCCTTGGAAAATAGTGCCAGTCCTTGGAGCTTTCTTGAAATATGGGTCTTATTCTATTTCTCAGAATTATAATAAACTCTTGGCCTGCTGGAGGCCAGACCAAGAGTTTATTAGCATGGTGAAATACCAAAATTAAACTAAACACATTTTAGTGTTTTTACATCACTTAATGCTGAGTTTGTAAGTTACTATTTTAAACATAAAGGTTGTTTACATTTAAAAGAGTAATTTAATTAACACACACATGACACAGTCACCAAACAAGCCGTGTTTTCTTGAGACTGATGAACCAGTGATCCCGGAGTGCCTGGGTTTACTGCCTCCTCAGGCAGAGGACGTGCTCTCGGCAACACAAATCGCAACCACAAAACTGAAGTTTTGACTGATATTCAATTAAACAATCATTTAATTAAAAAAATCAGGCAGATGGTGTTTGTGGTGAAGATGAAACTGCTGGTGAGCAATGTTTTTACTCTTGGCTGGTGTCGTGACACCGAGCAGGTGGGAACCTCCGACGTGCACAGAGGCACACACATACGTGTGTACGCGCACATATGAATGCACACACATGCACACAGTTATGTGCGATGCATGCATGCACATAGCGTGTACACACGTCACGTGAGTGCACACACACATAGGAAAGCCCACAATTGCACACGTGTGCACATGCATGCATGTGTTCATACTCCCGCACATACACTGGTTTGCAAGCACATGCACCAGTGTATGAACACACACACACACACACACACACACACACACACACACACACACACAGCCTCCCCGGCGAGGTCTGAGGGCCAGGCCAGTGGCCCTGCCTGGGGCACCCAGGAGGCCAGGTGCAACGTGGCGGGTGGAGTGGCCTGGCCGTGGGCTGCTGCTTCCCTTGACAAGGCATCGTGGGAGCAGCGCTTGGAGGGCACCTGTGGGTGCTGAGTGGCACGACATAGACCTGCACGCTCCGTCACATCCAGGAGTGGCAAGCTGGTGGGACGGCTCCTCACCCAGAAGCCAGCACAGCACAGCCAGCCACAGCAGGGCTACGCCGGGGTCAGGGAGGCTGGGGGCAGGCTGAGTTCCCAGGCTCCCAGGCGGCAGTGTTGCAGAGACACTGCTGGGCTTGGTGGGCACTGACCTCTGGGTGACCTCCGGGCCGGGGGAGGGCTGCACGCAAGCCCTCAGTGTTGTTATTGCCCCAAAGCACTGTTTTCTCACCGAGATATGCATGAAAATTAATAAATGAGAGACGAAGAAAAATGAATTCTGGCATATGAATAAGTAGAAACTCTTTATATGCCTGTGTACCTGTTTCTATAGGAGACAGAGGCAGCAGCCTAATGTCCATTGCTTTATTTTCTAGATGATCCAATATCTTTGCTTAATTTGCTACTTTTCAGCCTAGTGATTGACAGGAAAAAACCCACCAAAATGGAAAGAAAATGTAACTTTTGAAAACAGTGTCCGTACATAATTATGTCCCCAGTTTGAATTCTAAGGACTCACTGGGGAGGTGGGAGAAAGCCTGGTGGTTCCTGTTGCTGTTTCATCTAGAGAAGCTGCATGTGAGTTTCATGTAGAGAAGCCAAGATCTCCACTTTACCTTTTTATCTAGTATTGATCCTCAACAGAATGTCAATAGAAATCCCATTACTTTAGGATCAGTGAGGTCTGTGTTAAAGCACAACACATTCCACAAAATGATCATTTCCTTCCTGTCTCTGTGCGGCGCTTGTCCTGAACGAGCAGACTGCGTGGTCACGACCACTTGGGCTGTACCGAGGGCAGGAGCTCCCGGGGGGTGCGGGGAATGGGGACGGCTCTGGCACCTGGAGGGGTGCCTTTCTCCCTGACCCCAGGCTGGCTTTGGCCATGCCCTTCCACTATTCCTGCCTGCCATGCCCTTCCACTATTCCTACACTGCCAGCCTGAGCCCTTTCTCAGCTCCACTCCTGATACAACTTTCTCCTAAAACGTGTGTCAGATCGTGCTGTCCTACCCAGAAACTTTCAAGAACTGCCTTTTCTGAAGAAAAGTAAACCCTCGTGGACCTGGCCCAGCCTGACCCTTCAACCTTCTCTGTGGGCCACAGGGGGCTCCTGTCTGGTGGGGCCGAAGTAGATGTGGCGACCGAGACTGGTGCGCTTCCTTGGGGGAGCTAACGGAGAGGCGTCGCTGAGTCAGAGAGGAGAGAAAGGGGCGCGAGGAAGGTCCAGGGGCCTGGACCTTCGCAGGGGTCTGTGCTGCCTTGGGCGCCTGGACGTTTTAGGAGCTTATCTTAGTTTCCTGGGGCTGCTGTCACAAGGCTTCATAAACTACGTGGATTAAAACAGCAAGTATTTATTCTCTCACAGTCTGGAGGCCATAAGTCTGGGGTCAGGGGGTCGGCAGGGTTGGCTCCTTCTGGAAGCTCTGAGGAAGAATCCATTCTGTGCCCCCCTCCAGGCTCCTGGGGGCTGGCAGTCCTAGGCGTGCCTGGGCCTGTGGACTCACCGCTATCTCTGCCCGCCTTTGGTGGCCTCCACCTCTGTGTGTCCTTCTCTGCCTCTTAGAAGGACACCGTTGGCTTTAGGTCCCGCAGACCCTATTTCCAGGTAAGGCCATGTTCTGGGTGAACAAGAATTTGGGGAGGACAGTGTTGAACTATATTGAATCCAGTAGAGAAGTCCGTCGAGGCTGAGTGGTTTGCTCCTTCTTTCCTACCTGGGGCCAGCTCTGAGGACCCCTGGGGACAGGCACCCCTCCCCTGAACCGGGGCACAGGCATGAAGCTGGTGGAGCCCTCGTCAGCCCTCAGATGAACATTCTAAAAGAAGCTGAAAGAGTGGAATTAATCCCCCGACGCGGAAACTTTCTGAAAATAAGTTCCATCTGCTGTATTCGCAAACATTTTCAGATACGAGCCCCGGAGACTGTGATATTTGGTGAATCCAGCCTGGAATGGATCACCCTCCTCTTCTTGGCAGGTCGGGGGCTGGGTGGCCTTGGTGTCAGAGGCTCTCCTCCTGCTGGGATACTCCACTCGTGTTGAGGTGAAAGGCCACGGACTGTGTGCTCCCGGCCCCAGGCTGCTCTGAAAGGGGGCTCTCCCGTCTCCAGGCCTCTCTGCCTGGGGCAGCGTGGGACCCTGCTGCGGCCTCGGTGTTGCTCATTTTAAGGGCTTTCTCCCCACTTGCTCTTTCACCTGCCAGCCTTGGTTCCCACAGTCCCCTCAGCGCCTCTGCCGATTCCTGGACCCTTGTCCCCGCCCCATGTCACGGCCCCGCTGGGACGTAGCCTTTGCTGGGAGCGCCCCTCAGGTGCACCTGCTGGACCACCTGCTCCACTGGCCCTTGAGGCAGTGCCCCCTGCCCCTGCCCAGTGGAGCCGCCCACAGCTGTGAGCCCTGCCCCCCTCCCACCTCCCTCACCTCTTGCCATCCCCATCCCTCCCTGGAGGCTGGGAAAAGCTCCAGGGGCTGCCGGAGACCTGGCCCTCACCTGCGCGCGCAACTAGCCTTGACGGAGCCTGCGTGCCAGCCCCCGGGGGCCCACACCCGCCGCCATCTCTGTCAGCACAGGCGGCCGCTGAGCAAGGGCTAACTGTCTTGAGGGCTCTTCATGGGCCAGGCCCCCGGTGGCAAGCACTTTGCAGCCACTGCCCCCCAATCCTGGAAACGGCACTTTACGGGCGGGAAAACCGAAGCTTAGGGAACGTGCTGTGTGCCCGGGATGGAGCTGGTGTAAGAGCGGCGGTCTGAGCCCAGTGCTGCCTGGGGCCCGGGCCCCTTGCCGGCTGCAGCCACAAGCAGGGCCAAGGTTCTGTTCCCAAGTGGTGTTTGTGGGCGTTTGCGGGCCCAGGCGTGGGGCGGGCGGCGTGACAATCTCCAGCTCCCTCCAGACCTCTGTGCCTTCAGCCACCGGCCTTCTCACTGCCCCCTTCAGGGTCTGCCGCGGACCAGCCAGACGAAGAAGACCAAACCGCCCAGAGCCAGAAGGGAAGGGCTCAGGAACGGAAGCAGCACCGACGAAGGGGGTCAGAGGACCAAGACAACTGCTGGCTGCGGGCAGATTTGATTGCACTACAGCTGCAGATTACACAGACTAGAAAAGGGGAGGTTGCCAGACGGTGCCTTACATCATCTAATGGCTGTCTCGGCTCAGGGTTAACTTCCCTGGGAGAAAACCCATAAACCCAGAATCATCAAAAATAACCTGCACGTGCCGGGGGGAGACAGCTTTGCTTGTCTCAGTTTACACTCTTTCTGATCTCTGGGCCCTGGTGATTTATCTCCCATGGAATGGAACAAGGAGGGGAACAAGCAGGGACAGTCCCCTCGGGCAGTGGCGGCATGCCTGGCACGTCCGCAGCCTGCTCTCATGGCTGACTGCTTCCCACAAGGGTACCTCAGGACCCTAAACTCAGCCTTTTGCCAAAACTCAGCATCTCCCTCTTCCTGGTTGAGGGACTCCATCCCTACGCTCGTCACCAAGCCCTCAGCTCAGCCTCTGCTAATTCATCCCAGTGTTCATTCAACAGCTACCCACTGGGCCAGATGCCGGGAATTCCGGAGGGAGCTGCGCGCTCCCACCCTGCCGCTTGCCCTGGTGCAAGTGCATGTGCTCACTCTTGGGGGTAAAGAGACTTTAATATTCTTTTTTTCCCATACTAAGTGCACAAATCTGGTTGTACTTTACACATAAGGCACATCTCAATTTGGACCGGCCACGTTTCAAAGACTCAAGAGCTTCCGTGGCTAGTGGCTGCTGACCAGCCTAACTTCGGACAGTCTCCTCCCCACACGCTTCCTTTATTTTGATCAGTAAAAATGTTAAATACAACGTACCTCATGTAATATAATACACGCATATCCACTGCTTAGATTCAGTTTACATTGCATCAAAAATAAAACAGAAGGGCTTCCCTGGTGGCGCAGTGGTTGAGAGTCCGCCTGCCGATGCAGGGGACACGGGTTCGTGCCCCGGTCCGGGAAGATCCCACATGCCGCGGAGCGGCTGGGCCCGTGAGCCACGGCCGCTGAGCCTGCGCGTCCGGAGCCTGTGCTCCGCAACGGGAGAGGCCACAACAGTGAGAGGCCCGCGTATCACAAAAAAAAAATAAATAAAAAAAAATAAAACAGAAAACTCTTAACAGTCTAAAATGTCATTCCCCATACTTGGTCCCCATTTCTCTTCTATTTCTAAAGATGTAAAGTGGTACATGGGCAGCCAGGGTGTCCCCCTTATCCTCTGGGTCACCACTCACCTCTCGTTGGTTGTGGGTCATGCCCGGGGTGTTTTCGTGCTTCCACAACAAAAGTGTATGTCTGTGCATATTATATAGTGTGGCTTTGAATTTTTTTTTAATTGAACTCTAGTTGATTTACAATGTTGTGCTAATTTCTGCTGTACAGCAAAGTGATTCAGTTATACATATATATACATTTTTTGATATTCTTTTCCATTATGGTTTATCACAGGATATTGAATATAGTTCCCTGTGCTCTACAGTGGGACCTTGTTGCTTACCCATCCTGTATATACTAGTTTGCATCTGCTCATCCCAAACTCCCACTCCCTCCCCCTTGGCAACCACAAGTCTGTTCTCTATGTCTGTGAGTATGTTTCTGTTTTGTAAATGAGTTCATTTGTGTCATATTTTAGATTCCACATATAAGTGATATCATAGAGTATTTGTCTTTCTCTTTCTGACGTACTTCACTTAGTATGAGAATCTCTAGGTCCAACCGTGTTGCTGCAGATGGCATTATTTCGTTCTATTTTATGGCTGAGTAGTATTCCATTGTATATAGTACTACATCTTCTTTATCCATTCCTCTGTCGATGGACATTTAGGTTGCTTCCGTGTCTTGGCTACTGTAAACAGTGCTGCAGTGAACATTGAGGTGCACGTTTTTAAACTTTACATAATGGTGTCATACTGAGAAGAGTTCCTGGACCCAATTTCAAAGACTGTGTGTGGAGGCTTCTTCACACCAAGCAGTTCTTGATGCCAGCGTGGGATCTGAGAATTCCACTCAATTCTGACACTATCAACCCCGAGGTAGAGTCTGATTTTGCCCTCCACTTCAGACACCAAACACAAGTCCAGGTTGTACCTCTGACCGACTGACTATCAATCAGAGGTTCCCATGAGTCCCTCCTCTGGTCGTTCCATTAATTTGCTAGAATGGCTCAGAGAACTCAGGAAAACCTTATGTTTACTCAGTAGTTTAACGATTTATTATTAAAGGATATTAAAGGATATGAATCAACAACCAGATGAAGAGACACACAGGGCCAGGTCCTGAACAGAAGCGCTTCTGTCTTTGTGGAGCTGGGGGCCCAGCACGGTGCCACCAGGAACCTTCCAGGTTCCCTGACATGGAAACTCTCCAAAAAGGGTCAAAAAGAACTCCTTTTTTTTGGTTTTTATGGAGGCTTCATTAAACATAGTCATGATTGACTAAGTCATTGGCCAAGAGTGATTGACTCAACCTCAGCCCCTCCCCTCCCCTCCCCAGAAATGAGGGGGTGGGACTGAAAGTTCCAGCCCCCTAATCACCTGGCTGGTTCTCCTGGCAACCAGCCCCCATCCTGGGCTGGGATACAAAAGTCACCTCATTAACATAAACCCAATTGTGATAGAAAGGGCTTGTTACAGATAACAGGACAGCCGCTTCACCTTCATGGCCGTGAAACACTTTCAGAAACTGAAGACAAGAGGCCAAATATTGTAACAAAGGATACTCCCGTTGCTCTCATCGATATGAAAATTCCAAGGGTTTTGGGAACTGGAAGCCAGGAACTGTGGGTGAAGAGCAAATATATCTGAGAAACACATTTTCATCACATGCACATTTTGTAAATGATAATATCGCAGGACACGTAGTGTGTTAACCTCAACATCATGTCTTTGAGATTTGTTTGTGGTCTTACTGGAATTCCTGTTCCCGTATTCTAACTGCTGTGCTGTGTCCGATCGTGTAGCCAACCCTGAGCTCATTTGCCATTTCCCCACTGAGTCACTCCTAGGGGATTTCCTTTTTCCCCTTACAATCCGTGCTGCACAAAACCCCTCACCTGTCTCATTCCCAGGGAAGGCTTCTCTAAGCCCCACACTCAGGTGTGTTCCTGGGGCCTGTGCCTTTCTGCCCTCCCAGGAGCTGCACCATGGGGGCTCTGGGTAGGCGTGTGTAGGGCCTGCCCGCCCTGCAGATCAGGGTCGTCTCCTGAACCTCCCTCAGAGACCCTCGTGTTTCCTCTTGTTAGTTGCTGTGAAATGGTATCTCACAGTTTTCACCTGCATTTCCACAGTTACTAGTGAGGTATTGACTGCTCTGTAACTCCTACATTCTTATTCTCTAGCATGAAAAAAATTGCTTGTCTTTTTACTGATTGATTTCTAGACACATACGCTGGGTACACTACTCCTTATCCCAGAGCTGAGTTGCCTTTTCGTTTGTTCGGGGTGTCATTTGTCAAAAAGTAAATCACATTTATTAATCCTTTCCTATATGGCTTGTGATAAATAAAGAAAACACAGATTAAGTCATCAGCCGCTGCAGTGCTGACCGACATGCACCCTGAGAGGAATTTAGGAAGAAAGCAGGATGGGCGATCTGTGCTTTGGACAAGCAGTCTCCTTAGATCATTAGGTGCATGTCTCAGGAAGAATTTTAATGAAGCCAGGCTCTTGCATCTTCCCCTACATAGAAAAGCACTGAAACCTTTAACTTGAGATGCCTGTTCTTTGTGAATAGCAGTAGTCTTTTACCAGGATGTAAGCTTTACTGCGCGTGTTCCCAGGCCAAAGATGATATATAAACTAGGCTTCTCCCCTGACCCCTTCAGAGCAGTCTCTCAGAGCTACTGAGTGGCTGTCTCCCAGGCCGCTGTCCTCCGTAAGGTCCCTGAATAAAACTTAAGCTCACAACACATATGTTGTGCACTTTTCTGTAAGTCGACGCTTGTCTTCTCGTTTCTCGCTTAAGAAATTCTCCCTATCCTGGTGGCTTGTTGTTTTTGTTTTTTTTGGCCCCCCAGACTCTTCGTTGCAGGGCTCGGGCTTCTCTCTAGTTGTAGTGTGCGGGCGTAGTTGCGGTGCGCTGTCTCAGTTGCCCCGCGGCATGTGGGATCTCAGTTCCCTGACCAGGGATCAACCCGTGGCCCCTGCATTGGAAAGCAGATTCTTAACCACTGGACCACCAGGGAAGTCCCTATCCTGATGTTTTAAAGATATTTTTCCTTTTCTTGTAAAAGTTTTACAGTTTTGCTTTTACATTTAAGTTGTTGGGGCCCAGGGTAGGCTGCCCCAAAATGTGCCTTAATGGCATGTGGATTATTTAGAATTAAAGTTACTTAAGAAATGGCCAATGCAAAAGGGACACTCTGAACGTCCTCTCTGTGCCCTGAAAGCAGGAAATAAGTCTCCCATGTGAAGGTGCCCTCCCTGCATCTGGACATAGAAGGACACCCTTATCTCCAGGGACAGGGAATTAGGACTGAGAAGCCTGTCTAAACAAACCTTGTTACTTTTAAAATTTATTCCCCAAGCCCAGACTCTGCTTAAAGCAGATTCTTCACTAATTGAGCACTAAAGCCTAAGTTTTTTTGTCCTCTCAATCCTTCACAAAATTTATAGTTTCTTTGTCTAAAAAGTATAAAACCTGCCTACTTTGGCCACTTCTTAGGTACTATTTCTATGAGACCTCTGTGCACATGTATTAAATTTTGTTTCTTTTTCTCCTGTTAATCTGTCTTGAGTCAGTTTTATTACTAGTCCAGCCACAAGAACTCATGAGGGATAGAGTGAGAAAGTTCCCTCTCCCCAATAAGGCCTTTAATCCATCTGGGAAGTTATCTTTGTTTATAATTTAAGGTAGAGATCTCACTTTCTCCTTTATTATTAGATATAAATGTACGTGTTAACCAACATTTTAGAATCTGAGGTGAGACCTGATTAAAATAAAAAGGTGTTTATTTGGGGTTTGTTAGGTGTTAGGAGACACAAATTCAAGATTACTTGCATTGTGTTCTGCGGGACTACAAAACGGGGGATGCGTATGAAGGCAAAATCAGCAAGGTTACAGTTAGTTAAATGAGTTTTTTTATCAAGAATATAACTGGAGCTGGCAAGAAGTAAGGATGCTAGTTAAGCAAGGATTGGTTGGAGTCCGAAATGTTTGCATAGTTAGAAGGGGAGACCTTGAGATCATAAGGTTACAGCTGGCAGTGGCCAGCAGACACCGTCTTGAGAACGGCCGGTGGTGTCCTTGAGTTTAATACGGTTCAGAAAGTTCACGTTCTCAGTGGTGCAGGTAGTGTCTGAGACCAGGTCCTCAGTGGTTGCCTGACTCCATTTTCGTATGCCTTGAGGCAGGAGATAGATGGGCCCCAGGCTGAGCAGCTGGAGTCTGTCCCCCGTGGGCAGATCCTGCCGGATGCAGAGGCGGACGAGCTGAGCCCCGCCCAGATGAGAGGCCACGTATTTCTCATTCTTGAGGTCAAGGAGACCTTCCCGACTACACACGCACAGAAAGACTCCTTGGAGGTCAAAAAGGGAGTGATGTCAACCTACCCATAGGCCTCCTCACTAGAATCCATCTTGGCTAAGAGATGCACATACATGGGAGGATCCTGAGATAAAACAAATACGGACTCCAAATGAGGCAAAGGAAACCTGAAGAAATGCCCCATAAAAGTGATTCAAACTACCACGAAGGGGCTTCCCTGGTGGCACAGTGGTTGAGAGTCCGCCTGCCGATGCAGGGGACACGGGTTCGTGCCCCGGTCCGGGAAGATCCCACATGCCACGGAGCGGCTGGGCCCGTGAGCCATGGCTGCTGAGCCTGCGCGTCCAGAGCTTCTGCTCCACAACAGGAGAGGCCGCAACAGTGAGAGGCCCGCGTACCGCAAAAAAACCCCCCCAAAAACCCCCCAGAAAACAAAAAAAACTACCACGAAGGCCACTCTCTCTCTGAGCCTCCCCGTGTGCCTATTCACACGTACTCTTTTTCCTCCTAATAAACACTTCACTTATTTCACTACTTTCTGTTTCTTTGTGGAAATTCATTTTCTGCAAAGCCGTACGGGCCAGGGCCTTGTCACTGGCCACTGGTCTAGTGGCTAGGATTCAGCGTTCTCACTGCCGCAGCCTGACTTCAGTCTCTGGCCAGGAATCGAAATCCTGCTTCAAGTCGCTGCAGGCCAAGGCCGCCCAAGATCATAGCCTGAGCTATTGTTGCCGAAAACTTGGCCTCTGTGCACTGGTGCCGAATCAAATCTCAGAGACAGAGTTTTGTGTGAAGTAGAAAAGAAGAGCTTTATTGCTTTGCCAGGCAAAGGGGGCCACAGTGAGCTCATGCCCCTCAAAAACTGTGTGTCCCCACCCGGGAGGATTTGGTGAGGAGTTTTATAATGGTTCAAAGGCAGGTTGCTGGTAAGGATCAGGCTGTGTGCAGGGCCTGCGCTCCTTTAATCTGGCCTCAGGTGGTCTTCTCTGGAATGAAGAATGCTGAAGTCTTCCATTTGTTGGGGGTTTTAGTTCTGTAAGAAGCTCAAAGATATTGGTGTTTTAAAAAAATTATTATTTATTTTATTTTTGGCTGCGTTGGGTCTTTGTTGCTGCACATGGGCTTTCTCAGGTTGCAGCAAGCGGGGGCTACTCTTCGCTGCGGTGCACAGGCTTCTAATTGCGGTGGCTTCTTGTGTTGCAGAGCGTGTGCTCTAGGCGCTTGGGCTTTAGTAGTTGTGGCACGAGGGCTCAGTAGTTGTGGTGCACAGGCTTGTTGCTCTGCAGCATGTGGGATCTTCCCGGACCAGGGCTCGAACTCATGTCCCTTGCATCGGCAGGCGGATTTTTAACCACTGTGCCACCAGGGAGGCCTAAAGATATTGTTATGTGTATCCCTTGAGGGGAACCAGGATCCTCCCCCAAGGCTGCGCTATTGTTTTTTGGCCACTCCTCCCTTGTCTCTGCATCCCCTCCCTTCCCTGATTAGCAACTATTTGGACCTGCCATTTAGGACTCAGGGAAGGTCATGGAGGCTGGAGTCTGTTCCCTATAAACAAGAAATAGGGGACACAGAAAGGCTTCTGTGTCCAGGAGCCCCACAGGGTCCTCTTCAGTTTCACTATGATTACTCTATTATAATTTTAATTTGTCATCAGATGTGTGTGTGTATCTCTCTGTCATCTATCCATGTATCTCCTTTATCATTTTATCTTTATTGTATGGGTAGCTAATTTTTCTCACACCTTTTCTTTTTTATTTCAGTGCCTTTATTAAATCTATTATTTTTAAGCTGTTTGTAACATCATCTCTCACATAGGGGAACAAAATTTGCCACCCTAAAATGTGTCTCACAGCATATTATTTTAAGCTGGTTATTTTCTAAGAAACAGCAGGACATGGGGAAAACTCTGAAAACCAAGCAGGAATTTCCTTCCCTTTTGTAAGAAACATTTACACTTTTAAGGGAAATCTCCATTTGTGAGGGCGTCTTCACCTCTGTACCAGGAAGAGGAGGGTGACCAAACCTCTAGAAACTCTTAACAGTGGAGAAGGCACTGACTTAAATCTGCACCACAATCTTACCCTTGTTTACTGTGCTTTTCCTGTAACCGCCCGTAATTGATTCATCCCACCCTAAACATCCTCTTCTGTCTTTAGCTGAGGATGGTATTAAAGGTGAGGGCTTTGGCCATTTTGGTCAGTTTTCCTGGGTCTCTCCCTGTATACGTATTAGTAAACTTTTGTGAAATAAAACTCATATTTTATGGCAAGACAAGAAAAAGTTAAACATAAAAAATTTCCTCTGCCCTTTGGCCTCCTCTCTGCCCTCACCGTGCTTTGTGGATACGCATTATGCGTCAAGCAAACCTCCCCATTGGCAGGAACACCTGCTCAACCGTAAAGAGCAACGTTCTCCCAGTGCCAACAAGGCAACTCCTTAAAGATAACATTCCGTCTCGATCTTCTAAGGGGTCACATGCCCCATCACGATGCCGCTTAGATCTGGACTATGTGAACTGTCAATAACACATCTTTTGATGTATAGCCCTCTGTCTCAAGAAACGTATGTAACTATGCCTTGACTTCTAACAGGCAGAACGGTTCTCAGTTTTCTGAGATGCTCTTCATGGGTTATAATCCTCAAATTTGGAGCAAATAAAATTTTCCATTTCTTCCTTAGATTGACTAATTAACTTTTCATTGACAGTTTGATTTTCTCCTGTTAATTTGACTCATGTCAATTTAATTGTTAGACCAGCGGGAAGAACCTAGAAGGGGCAGGAAAATTTCCCTCTCCCCGACACTCACATGTATTGATATTCTATATTTACACAAATTTTCTTCCACGTCATTCATTTTTCTCCATTGAACTGCATGTCCGATGTCTTTCTTCAGAATGTTGCTCTTGGCACTTTCCATGTGCATTTCAGATAAGACCGTCACGTACCCTGCGTTACCTTGCCAGGGCGCGGGCTAGAATTGCATGGGTTTACACATTACTCTGAGCAGAATGCCATCCTGTAATTTTGAGTCCTTCCATCTTTGAATAGGTCTATCTCTCCACTTATTTGTGTCTTCTTTTATGTTTTTCAATAAAGCTTAATACTTTTCTTTGTAACTGCCTTGCCTGATTTTTGTTATATTTTCCCTGAGATGCATTTTAGTTTTTGTGGCTATTGTAAATGTTGCCTTTTTAAAAACTTCATGTTCTATTTGGTTATTGCTGGTGTAAAGACTGTTACTGACCTGGTGTACTAATTTTGTAACCAACAACATTGCAAAAATTTCTTTTTAGTTCTAATTATTTGTCCATTTCCAATATCATCTGTGGCTAATAATGTTGTCTTCCATCTGGTTCTACAAGGGCCAGGTCATTAACCACTGCAGTTGTTAACCTACTGTTACGGAACACAAGTCCACGTGCCCGACGCACAGTGAGGCCAAACAACCAAAACGTCGGAGTTTGGAGCAGAGAAAGGTTTATTGCGGGGCCACGCGAGGAGACGGGTGGCTCAAACTCCCCGATGGGAGTAGTTCCCAGCCAAAAAATCCACATATACTGACTGCTCCCCTACCTCTTCGGAGCAGTTCCTCAGAGCTACCTGAGAGACTGTCTCCTAGGCTATTGTGATCAGTAATGTCCCTGAATAAAACTGAAACTCACAGCTGTCACGTTGTGCATTTAAAAATTTCAGTTGACGTAAATGATGTCCTTGGTTTCCAAACACTCTGCAAGTGATCCAAGTGTTCTTGCTAAGACCTCTGCTGGGGCCCAAGGTAGGTAGAAAAATGTACCTCAGTGGCATTTTAGTTAGTTTGAATTAAAGTTACTTAGGAAATGGCCAACACACTGAGACACTCTGACATTCCTCTCTGTGCCCTGAAAGCAGGAAATGTCTCCCATGTGAAGGTGCCCTCCCTGCATCTGGACGTAGAAGGACACCCTTATCTCCAGAGACAGGGAATTCAGGGCGAGAAACCTGTCTAAACAAACCTTTACTTCTTTACTACTCAAACCCAAATTTTGCTTACATTCCTTTTTATTTATTTATTTATTTAGCTGTGTTGAGTCTTAGTTGTGGCACACAAACTCTTAGTTGTGGCATGTGGGATCTAGTTCTCTAACCAGGGATCGAACCCGGGCCCCCTGCATTGGGAGCACGGAGTCTTAACCACTGTGCCAGCAGAGAAGTCCCATAAATTCCTTCCTAGTCAAGCACCCAAACCTAAATTTCTTTGTCCTGTCACTTACTCTCAAATTTATTGCTTCTTTGTCTAAAAAGTCTAAAAGCTGCCTGCTTTGGCCACTTCTTAAGTCCTTTCTAAGAGACCTCTGTGCTCATGAATTAAGTTTCTGTCTTTGTCTCCTGTTAATCTGCCCTGTGTCAATGTTATTAGTCCAGCCACAAAAACTCAAGGTGGGTACAAGGGGAAAGTTTTCCCTCCTGGACATCTCCAACACAAAGTTGAGTAGAGGTGGAATGACAGGCCTCCTCTTCTTTTCTCTGAGCTAAGTCATTAAATATGAGGTTTGCCTGGAATTCTGGTAGATAACTTTTTTAACATTAAGGAAGTTTCTTCTCTTTTTAGTTTGCTAAGAGTTTTTTTGGGGGAATGGATTTGCTTTTTTGTGTGTGGGGTTTTTTTTTCCAATATAAATAAGCATTGAATTTATCTATGTATTTTTCCATCGATTATCATGATCATTTGTTTTGTCAACCAAAGAGGAAAAAAATCCACAGAAGCTTGCAACTAAGGAAAGAGTTTATCTGGGGTCTTAAGAATTATAATTCAGGAGGCACAGATTCAGGTAAAACCAAAAGCGTGTTCCAGGGAACAGAAGAGGCAGAGGCTGATAAAGCAAAAGCCATGAGGCTGTGCTCTGACGCAAGAAAGAAGCTATTCGTCCTTACGTGACGGCTGTCATCAGGGTGAGGGTCAGATTAGCATCTGGAGTTTCCGGCAGATGCCTTCATTGGGAGCTTAACTGGTCAAAAGGTCAGATTCCATTCAGGTTGGGACCGTATAAGCTCCCGCAGTGGCCCCCAGCTCCATTTCAGAGCTCTCTTAGCAATACTGACTCCATTTTGATTTTCCTTCCACAGTTTTTTCCTGGATTAATCTGTTACTGTGGTAAATTATACTAATCCAGTGTTCAATTTTAAGTCAAGCTAATACTACGTCTAATTTGAAAGTCAATTGTACTATTGTTTTATCTGTCTATTCATATTTCCACCCCTGTAAGCAACCATTTTCTTTGATAATATGCCTCCATATGTATGGAAAAAATGACTACTGTGCTGGTTATTTCCATTTTAGACGATTACTGATTTCTTTTTTTCAAAATTTTTATTGGAGTATAGTTGATTTACAATGTTGTGTTAGTTTCAGGTGTATGACAAAGTGAATCAGTTATACATATAAATATATTCACTCTTTTTTTTAAGATTCTTTCCCTATATAGGTTATTACAGAGTATTGAGTAGAATTCCCTGTGCTATACAGTTGGTTCTTATTAGTTATCTAGTTTATACATAGTAGTGTGTATATGTCAATCCCAATCTCCCAATTTATCCCTTCCCCCGCTGATTTCTTACTATTGAACATTGGGACTAGTTTTTTATACCCTCCACCTGACCCACAACCTTCTCTCCCCAGTAGAGTTTCTGGATTTTTAGGGGTCAAATCAGTATTCTCCTTTATTAAGATCATAAACATTGTCCACAGGTGAGGTAAATGGGGTTCTGCGACTACATTCTCTTTCTTGTTTTTGTTGAAATTAACAGCTAACTGATGTTTTCCATGAACCTGTGGCCATGTCATCCCCAACTTTTAATTTTTTTCTTTTTAATAAATGTATTTAATTAATTAATTTTTATTTTTGGCTGCGTTGGGTCTTTGTTGCTGCGCGTGGGCTTTCTCTGGTTGCGGCAAATGGGGGCCACTCTTCGTTGTGGTATGCGGGCTTCTCATTGCAGTGGCTTCTCTTGTTGCAGAGCACAGGCTCTAGGCGCCGGGTTTCAGTAGTTGTGGCACGCGGGCTCAGTAGTTGTGGCTCGCGGGCTCTAGAGCGCAGTCTCAGTAGTTGCGGCGCACGGGCTTAGTTGCTCTGTGGCATGTGGGATCTTCCCAAACCAGGGCTCGAACCCGTGTCCCCTGCATTGGCAGGTGGATTCTTAACCACTGTGCCACCAGGGAAGCCCCACCCCCAACTTCTGACAGAAGTGAAAACATTCTCTCCATGTGTTCAAATGTTCCAAGTAATCCAGGATTTCTTTTCATACAGACCTCCTTCTTGAGCTCTCATCCCTCCTGACATGGGCTCTGGGTGGGGGGGGTCTCTGCACAGTTAATATCCAGGGACCTCCCTCTGCTCTGCTCAGGTCCCTGCATGCAGCTCTACACTGTGTCCCAAGATCTTGGTGTGTGGCAAGTGGGGCTGAAATCCCACTGAGCACACTAGCCAGTCACAGATGTTTACAGCAACTTTATTCATAGTTGTCAAAACTTGGAAGAACCCAAGAAGTCCTTCAGTAGGTGAATGGATAAACTGTGGTCCATCCAAACAGTGGAATATTATTCAGCACTAAAAGGAAATGAGCTATCAGGCCACAAAGAGACATGGAGGAAACTTACATGCATGTGACTGAGTGAAAAAGGCCAACCTGGGAAAGTTACAGACTGTATCATTCCAGCCATGGAGACAATAAAAAGAGCAGGGGCTCCAGGGAGGGTGTGGAGCACGAGGGATTCTTAGGGCAGTGAAATTATTTTATATGATGATATACCAGTAGATATATGTCATTATACATTTCTCAGAACCAGTAGATATATAAGACAAAGAGTGAACACTAATGTCAACTATGGACTTTAGCTAATAATAATGTATCAATATTGGCTCATCAATTGTAACAAGTGTACCACACTAACGCACAATGTTAATAATAGAGCAAACTGTGTGTGTGTGCAGAGAGGAGACTGTAACATGAGAACTCTCTGTACTTTCCACTGAATTTTTCCATACAACAAAAACTATTCTAAAAGATAGTCTGTTAGTTTAATATAAAGACAATGGTGAAGATAAAATGGAACACTAAAAAGTATTAAATTAACCCAAAGAAGACAAGAAAGGAGACACAGAAGAATGATAACAATGACCAAAAATGAAACAAAGAGAAAAATGGCAGCTCTAAATCCAATTGTATCAATAATTACATTAAATGTAAATGGACTAAATATTTCAATTACAAGGCAGAGATTGTCAGACTGGATAAAAAATCAGGATGCAAATTTTGAGCTTACAAGAGCCACTTTAAACAGAGTCACAGTAGGCTGAAATTAAAAGGATGGAAAAAGATATATGCAAACAGTAATCATAAGAAAGTTGGAGTGGCAGTATTAATATCAGACAAAATAGAATTTAAGACAAGGAGTATTACTGGAGATAAATAGGGATATTTCATGATGATACAAAGTAGATATATAAGGAAAATATAACAAACAGTGTATATGTGTCTAATAACAGTTTTAAAATATATGAAGAAAATCTAACAGATCTAAGAAACACATAAATCCACAATCATAGGTGTGTTTTTCTTCATTGTTTGAAGTATTTACAATTAAAAAATGACTGACAAAAAATACTATTTTTCCTTAAAAAGGTAGGGTGGGGCAGGCCCTAGGAAGGTAAAGGAGGAGGGGGAAGAGGGCAGCAAAAAGAGAAATAAGAAGGTTCAAGGTCAAGAAAACAGTGCAGGAAAGCACAGCTCCATAAACCGTACCACACACGACTGGGCACTGCCTTGTGTGCAGAAGGAGCTGGTGCAGGCTGCAGACTAGGGCATCTGCTGAGGTGAGGGCAGGGCGGCACAGGCCAGGACCAGGAGCTTGGGTTTTGTTCTAAATGAATGAGATGAGCCCTAGAAGGGTTTTGACCAGGGCACTGTTGCCTGGTTTTTACTTTCAAAGATGACCGTGGCCTGCTCTATTCAGAACCCAGGCGAGAGACGCCTGTGACTGAGGCCAGGTGACGGGGTGCATCGATGGGTGGCATATGCCACTGAGGGGGGTGTGATGGGCACCTGGGGTGGGGGAATGCTGCCATTTCCAACACAGGGCCAGGAGGCGAGGTCTGGAGACTTCTCCTCTCACACCAGGTCGGGGGTGACCCTGAGCGTTCTCACACACTGCCTGCATCCCCAGGTTGCTCCTCCTCTGCATTCCTGCTGTGTGGCTGCTCTGCCCTCCGCTGGCCACTAAGCCCAGAGGGCCACTGACCCTGGACCAGCTCTCTTGCACTTAACTCTTCATCCCACGTCCTTCACCACAGCAGAGCCTCATAGTGTCTGCTCAGACTGTCCACACATTCACTAGCTTTGTGGCCCCAAACAGAATTTTCGGCCTCTACACCTGTTTTTCATCTGTGGTTAGTTCTGGTAATAATAGTCCAGGATGGTGGGAGGGTCACAGGCAAAGGGCCTTGCAGACAGGGCATTGCCTGCTTTCCTCAGCGGCTCCCCCTGGGGCACGTGCCCCTCCAGTACTCTGGTCAGTCCCCCTTTGTCCTGGCTTTGTGGCACTCTTGCAGCAGCAGCTGGCCAGCCCGCTCCATTCCCTCCCTGTTTGCCCATCTCCCTCAGCTCCTTCCTGCCGCGGGGCTGTGCTGACCTAGGTGTAGCTCGTCCTCGCTTTGTTCAGGGCTCTGCTCAAAGTTGCTTCTTCAGAATAGCTGATTGTGAACACCCTCTCTAAAAACAGCATTTTGGCCACTCTTTACACACTTCCCCTCTTTATTATTTTCTTCTCAGCAGGGAACAATGGATCTGAGTTTTATCTGCCTTCTTCCATTAGAATGTCAGCTCCATGAGGGCAGGGTTTTGCCTGTTTTGTTCAGTAAGGTTCCCCAGAGCTCAGGATGTGCTGGCACCCAGGAAGCAAATACTTGTTCAGGGGCTGAAATCAGGCTCTAATTCCTAGTACCTCAGCAAGAACGATCAGAGGTTCATTCTTTCGAATAAACTCTACAGGCTGCCTGTGATGGGCACCAAGCACATTAAGAACAACAGTGGGTCAAACCGCTATGCCTGTGGTCACGGTGCACCTCCCTGCCGTAGCTCAGCACAGGGGCACCAGGTCCCTTAGGACATGCTGGCAGAAGCGGACCGATCCCTCATGGAAAAGATCCATTCAGGGAGCAAGACAGATCAATGGATTTTAATGAAGCAGAGCATGAAAGTTCAGTGATATGGTTGCAGATTCCACAATGCAACTGATCTGTTCTTTTTTAAAATAACTTTTATTTTGAAAAGTTTAAATCTCACAAGTTATAAAAATATTACCGAGAGGCCCACGTACAATTCACCCAGCTTTCCCCAACAACAGTACCTAACATGGCCACAGTCCTTGTCAAACCTGGCAGCGGACATGGGTGCCAGTCTGTTCACTCAGGTGAGACCTGAGTAGGTCTTCACCTGTTTTACACACGCTCATCTCTTCTTTCTCCAACTAACCTTTAAGAAACTACCACAGGTCCAATTTTAGTGCAGTATCAAGAAAGAACATCCATGATGATCAGAAAAGGATATTAAAGTACTCTTCCCTTTTCCAATGACATATCTGTGCGACTGCTGCAACCACACACACACACCACAACAGACAATGCAGAATGCAACCACCTTCAATTAAGTCAGACATTAGATTTACAAAAATGTAAAGCAATGCCACTCTCCTCGCTCAGTGTTTTTGTTTTGGAAAAAATATTTTTCTTTAAAATGTTATATTAACACACAATGGGTTTATAACCTGATTTTCAAATGAATACGTATTTTTGAATGCCTTAGTTTTAATTTTAAATGCCATAAATGCTGACAGACGTAGCCCACATAAACCCAAGCAGCTGGGGACCCCGGTAGTTCCTGAGCTCTGCGAGGGGACCCCGGCAGCAGATGAGCCCTGTCCCACAGAGCCCCCAGGCCCTCCGAGGCTCCCGTGCACTGTGACAAACCTGGAAACTTTTTATTCTTCAGTTTAAACAGATATATTTGGGTAACTTACCCAGAGGAAATTAAAAGTTCAGAAGTTTCTGGAGTGATTGTCAACAGGGGAATACAATTCGTATCCAAACTAAGTATTTCAAAATGACCTTTTTAAACCACTTACTATTTAACCTAAATTCAAGTACGGTAGTCAAAGAAATGGAAACTATTATCAACATTATAGAATTCACACCTTGTTTTTGTAAGAATGATCTTGCATTTAAACAGATTTCTTTCATTATACAAATCCATGAAGTAAACAGTAAAGTTTAAAAAATATATTCTTTTTAATAACTTAGTCTAAGACTTTGTGTTGGTTTGGTCCATGGCTGTGAAGAATACACAGACAGCAGCTGTGATGAGTAGATGCATTCCCTCATAGAGAAGTTTTGGAGAAAACACACTCCATATAAATAAGTGATAACGCAGGGATGTCACAAAAATGATATATGCAGAAACTGGAATAGAACAAATCAGTGCGTAGCAGAAGCAGGCATGACTCAGCGCCGAACCGCTGTTAATAAAAAGGGAAACGTGCGTTAGTACACGCCACTTCTGGCTCATGTGAGGCGTGAACACACACACATAATCGATATTTGTACTTTGACTACAGTAATTCCTGTTCCTGGGACTTAGTCTGGTGGGCACTGTGGCGCCCGAGGAGAGGACAGCTGCAGACGGGCACCTCCAGTCACTTAGGGCCACCACAATCTGCAAAATAGTTTTGAAAAATGCACCCCCAAATTCTACAGTTATTTATTTTAAAATTATACACGTTATAACATATAAACAATGAAAAGAAAATCACACAAGGATGAGATACGTGTGGTGTCCAGGGGGTGTCTGGTCTGGTCTGGGGACGTTGGCTCACTCCTGAAATAAGAACAGTCCCCCTCAAGGCACATGCACGCACTGCCTTTGTTTCCAAGCCATCCCCACACATTACATAAATCTAGCCTGTTCTTCAAGGCACCTTCCGGGGACTGCGACCATTTCGGGATGACAAATTCCACCACCCAGGCACCTTTCACTCCTCGTCAACCCACAGATCCTCGGGGGCCAGGCTTTCCAGATTCCGGTCCTGGCGCCTCTCCTCACACCCCGCACGGAGTCTCCGCGACATGCATCGCTGCTGCTAACCCCTCCTGGCGCAGGGGCTCCGCCACGCGTGCAGGTGTCCTTGCCTGGCCCTAGCTGGCTCCCCACTGGGGCTTCAGTGCCCGTCCTTCCTGCTGGGCTCTCCAGCTGCCCGTCACCCTCAGTAGGCAGCACGCTCTGCTTCCTTCTTGACGCATCACGCAGCCTCGACGCCCACCTGCAGGCCCTCTTCTGGGATGCCGTCCTGACCCCTCACAGCAGTGCTGTGACTGGCTCATTTCGCCGCTGCCCCACCAGACCACGCGCTCCTGGAGTGACTCCTCATGCCCACGCCTTGGGTCCCACTTGGGATCCAGTCCATCCCGCAGGGGATCCCTGGAGAGCTGGGCCCCGAAGCATTGCCTCCTCTCTCCCCAGGGCCTTTCCCCCAACACCCAGCAAAGGGCACCCTAGGGAAAGGCCTAGTGGATGACGGGCCTCAGCGCGGGCTCTGCTGCCCTCTCCTGGGGCATCAGGGCGTCTGTGCTCAGCTGGGAGCCTGCTGACCCCACTCCCCTCTTGACCAGACAGTGAGGGAGGGGAGCTCAGGACACTCACTTCCTTGTGTTTCGATTTCACACACTCGGAAGACACTGACTGAGGTCCCTTCCAGAGCGACAGCCAGTGGGGTGACAGTTCCCGTAACCTGAACAAATGACAATTTGCGACCTAGGGGATGAACGAAGGACCTGCAGCTTGGACCACTCGGCTGTCCCTGCTGCTGAGCTCCAGACCGGAGGCCAGCTCCCAAAGCAGAGGGGCACGGGCCACCCAGTGCCCAAATTTTAAGCCATTAGAAATATGTTTTCTTTTTCTACCACTTTAATCTGGTTATAGTTTTCTTATTTTACTAGAAAAAGTAGAAACAATGAGTGAAACTTGAGTGAAAATGAAGAAAAACCTTTTCTAAAATAAAGGAGAAACATTCCTTAATTAGGGAAAACGTCATATAACACTCTCCAACTGATTAAAATGCTTCAACTCACTTTAAAGAAATGCTTTCATCTGTCTTTTTTCTCCCCAGTACAAGTGCAATAGATGAGAAGCGCCAGGAAAATCAAGCTGTGAATTTAGCACCAGGAAGCTGCTCTTCACAGAAGCCCAGGCTCTCACCGTCTGGCCCTCACCCGCCTGGGTCCCCCTGCCCAGCAGACCTGGGGTCTGCAGACGCGGTACACGCAGAGAGCCGTGCTCCAGGGCAGGCAGCCCTCTGGGGCAGCAGTGAGCGCACCTCACCGGCTCACGGCCCCTTGGTCCCCGACATGCAAAGACACCTGTCGGTCAGTTTGGGCCTCTCGACCCCACCAAACCCACCCCCCGGGGCATCTAGGAATCCGCTAATGAAAGAACCCCCAGCTCGGCAGCGATCCTGCGCTGACGTGGGCTCACGTCCAGCACGAAAGCCTGGAAGGGCGTCCTGGGCTCCCCCACAGCGACCCCCCGTCCGTCCGCTCCCGCCAGAGGCGCTCGGCTCGCGGGAGACCAGATAGGCAGCGGCTGATCAGAGGGGAGTCTGCCCACAGACACCCCAGAGGCCACACGCAGGCACTCCTCGTCCTCAGGAAGCCTGCAGCTGGGGAAAGAGAGCCTCTCGCTGGGGAAGCCAAGGCTCAGCCATGGCACTTTGGAGAGCAGGTGGAGCCCACCGGGAGCCGCGGCCTCAGAGCAGAAGCCCACCCTCCTCAGGGGGAGCCGTCCCTTGCTTTCTTGCTCCAAAATCTGACGCTCACCTTCGCCCCGTCCACCGATGTGGACGTGAGCTTGGTGCAGAGGCAGAGGGTCCCGGAGGCCTGTGTCTCAGGAGCTGGTCTGGGGGTGACACGTGGGACTGAGAAGAACCCGTGAAGGGGGCCGAGGAAGCGGGGGCGGGTTCAGTGTGGGGTCAGACGTCACCGCAGTGAGGCCTGTGCTGTTAACTCGGGCGGGGAGGTGCGGGCCCCGAGGGGGGCGGGGGCAGAAAGCTCGCCCTCCCCTCAGCTGCAAAGTGTCCTCCTGGGGCCTCCCTGACCCGCCTGACCCCCCGGGGTGCGGAGGGGAGCGTGTTAGGAGTTCAGAGGCACTAAGGGAGCCTCACACCCCGCGGCACCTCACATGGGCCTACAACCCATGGCGGCGACACCATCGCCCGATTTACAGACCGGGGAGCCAGGGCCCGTGTGGGAAGCGCAGAATCAGGCAGCCACACACCACCTGGGCTGCACTCTGCCAGGTGGGCCCAGGCACCGAGGTCACTGTGTGGGTAGAAGCTGGAGGCCCCTTCCTCACGAAGCCCCCTTTCTGAGGGGAGCGGGTATAAACAAGGAAGGAAGCACTGCATGCGAGGGGAGGGGAATGCTGTGGAGTAAACAGGCAGGGGAGGGGTGGACGGATGGATGTGCTGGGCAGGACAGAGCAGTGGGCTGCCCCGTCAGTCTGCTGGGAAAGGAGCCTTTGGGGCTGGTGACCGTTGGACTTCATGGGGGCAGGACAGGGCAACACAGAGTCGCACCCTCATGGCCAGCCCCTCAGGACTGTCCAGGCTCCTGTCTCCCTCCAGCAGGGATCCTGGAAGTGAGAAGCAGCATCTCCTGTTCTCTTGTTCCAAAGGGAACCCCCCCTCCCCACCGCCATCCCCTCTGCCATCCCCCCCGCCATCCCCCCCTGCCCCGTGCTCCAACCAGGTCACCAGCAAGCAGAGAAAATGAAAAGAGACCTTCCTTCTTGTCCCTCTGGAGACACACCTTGGTATGAGCTGGAGAAAGCCAGCAGGGGTGTCTGAGCCGCCCCCACACAGACCAGCCCTGCCACGCACTGTGGACTGTTCAAGGTCAAGGAAACGGATGAAAATCGAGACCTTTGAGCCCTTGGGGTTCAGGCACCCTGTCTCTGGAACATGAGTTGATCTGCCATCAGATTAAAGACGAAGGAGCCTCACCTGTTGGCTTCTGAGGTCAGGAAGTTTACCAGGTGGCTGGCCCACAGCACAGGCCCCGTGTATGTCGCAAACGTCGTCAGGAGCATGGCTGGGATCTCCACATAGGCGTCCAGGCCCACGAAGCCTGCTGAGATGTCCACGGTGGCGATGTTGTTGGAGTTTCCCTGGACATGGGGAGAAACAGGCTGAGCCGGCTGGTCTCATACCATGGCCACTAGCAACTGTGAGAGCCGGTCACGGTGACCTGGACACACAGGCGCCCCAGCTGCCCGTTCACTCCTGGTTCCGGGGCTGACCTTAGATGCTGTCCCTCCACCTGCCCGCCTCACACCCAGGCAGGAGGAGCAAGTGGAATGTCTTTTACCTTCGAGAGACTATACAAATGTAAGTCTGATGATGAACTATGGAAAATTCCAAACTTCCCCAGATCTATTTACTTCAGACAGACACACTGACCTCCCTCCTCAGGGACCCAGTCTGGGGGCTGCACGTGGCACGGGGGAGCTGAGGGCGGTGTTGCCACACGGCTCGCTCGAGGGTGGACGCCACTGTTAGGTGGCAGAGGGAGGGCGGGCTGGCTGCCTGGCGTACGGCTCAGGTGTCAGATGCAAGATCTGGGCCAGTAACAGGACAGCTTGCCCCACGCAGGGAGGGTGGGGTTTTGAATCCCAGGGAAGGGTCTCACGAGGTTCAGTCCCTCTCCACTCTCAGTCTTTATTGACGCTGGGGGCCTTTTCTGAGACACTCATGATGTTTACGGGTCTGACGGCACAAATGTCTGTCCCAGCCCAGCGAAGGCCCCTCCCAGGAGCTCCTGACCCGACGGCCTGGGACACAAGTCCGGCTGGGTGAAGCCCACCGCCTTCTCCCTCAGCCGTGTGGCACTCCAGGCAGTCACTGGGTCGTGGTGCAGACCCCACACATCTCAGAGTCGCGCTCTTCCCTCGACAATAACCTCCCTCGTGCAGCTTCCCCTTGACCCCCTGCTCTGCCCACGTCCGCCTGGGCTTTCCCCCAACTGCACGACTCCCTCCCTGGAGAAGGAGGAGACCCTAGAGCTGCGAGAGGAGCAGGGGAGGGAGAACAAGAGTCCCAAACGCCATGCTGAGGGGAGGTGGGCCGAAGATGGAAAAGCGGGTCCCACACCAGGCAGGTCGCTGGAGGTCCCGCTGAAGCCGATTCAGCCGTCAGAGAGGGTCGACCTAAGGCGCGGCCTGCATGCTCTGGGGCTTTCCTTGCGTTAACTCTCTAGATCCTCAACAGTCCTGACACCGTGCAGGTGAGGAACCGAGGCAGGGAGAGACCCAGGGGCCCGCGGAGAGCTGTGGATGCCAGCTGGGCACCACGCTCCTGACCCCATACCACGAGGAGCTGGTGAGCTGAAGGCCGGAAGAAGGAGCGGAGAGCCTGTGATTCTCCTGCCAGGAAACCCGACAGTGAGAAAAGGGAGACGCCCGAGGGAAGGGCTGTGGGAGGGGAGATGAGCATGGCCCCAGGGGCGCTCTGCTCCCAAGGCCGCACAACTGCTGCTCGTCTGGCCTGCTGTGGGGCCCGCCGTGCAAGGGCCGACCTGCGCTGCCCCCGAGGACCTCTAGCACGTCTGACGGCGCCACTGCAGGGACGCCCGTGGTCGCTGGACTCATGCACTCTGGCTGCCCACGGGCAGCGCCTGAGACGCGCCAGCAACACATGCCGTCACGGAAGCTTCGTGCTCACCCCCGAGGGACGAGGCCACATGCCCCCCAGAGGAGCACACCGAACGCCAGAGTCTGCCTCCCCGCTCGGGCGCCACCTGTGCTCAGTCTTCCTGACACTGAGGCCTCAGCGCGGAGCCAGGCTGCCTGAGCAGTAGCCGCCTTCTCCGTCTGGGTTCAGAGGGAGACTGTGGGCACCTGCCTGATCAGGCCAGCAGGGTCTGCTGTGCCCCCAGGACACACCTGCAGCTTGCAGACTGTGTGGGCGCTGCCGGGAGGCGTCCCACGCAGAGCTGTGGGGCTGTGCGCCCCCGGGCAGGGGTGTCCTGTGTTCTTCAGACAGGCCCACGGTTCAGCTGGGCCCTGGGGAGCCTGGAGAAGGCAGAGGGACGAGGCGATCTTCCGATGTGACAGCGTTCCCATTCCCCACCAAGCCACTTGTGCTCAGAGACAGAGTGACCATCATTAACTGACCTCCAGACGGGAGGCAACCCCCAGGAACAGGCCTGCAAGTGACGTCCAGATGAAGAGAGGAAACAGACTGACATGGGCCATCTGGACATTTCTTGAAATGTGCAGTGAAACCTACAGTCCTTCCGAGGCCACACATGAGCTACGCCAACCGGCCGGCAGGACAGCTCTGACGCAGGTGCGACCGGAAGAGGCACTCGGCCGCTCTCCTCCCTCCTCCCTTGGGGCCCACGTTCACGCTGGTCCCTTCGCTGTCTTCCCACTCCCGGCTGGTACTCCGCAATTCTGGAAATGCAAGCTCTGCACTTCCCCACATCCATGACGCCTGTGACCTTCTGAGAGGTATGAACAGCTGTGTCCTCGGTGGTAACACAGCATGAGGCACACACAGGAACAGAACCCGCGGGCCAGTGCTCGGCTGTCAGAGAGGGCGCCTTCCCGCGACGGGCGGCTCAGACGCCAGGGTGGTGCGGTCCACGCCCTGGGTCCGCAAGGACCCCAGCTGTGGCGTCGCTGCGGGGTCCTGGTGACAACGGTAGGCACTGAAAGTGGGGGTCCTTGGGGCGAGGCTACAGCTGGAGTGAAAGGGAGATGGAAGCAAAGTGGGGCTGGAGGATTGGGGAGGCACAGACAGGGGGAGGGTCAGGTCACATCCCTCCAGGACTTACAGATTTCTAGTACTTTACCCCTGCCCACTTCTGGGCTTCAGGGAACAAAAGGAAAAGCCATGCAACTGTGGTGAGGCTGGAAGCAGCCAGAAACCAGGAGACGAGGAAGAGGCCCCAGGCCAAGCTGCCGGGACACGGGGCACCAGGCAAGCTCCAGGGTCTGGACAGAGGAGGGAGGCAATGCAGATCCTCACTGTACAGACGAGAAAACACACTCAGACGTTCAGTCGGTTTGCAAAGTTCCTTGGCCGGACAGCGCGGAGCGAGATGGGGACTCCGGCGATTGCGCTCCACCCTCAGGGGAGATGTGTGCGGTACAGGTCGAGGGCGGGGCCACCTGACCCAGGGCAGCGATGCGGGAAGGCTGGGGTGGAACTCGGTCCCTCCAAGGCCGGGAGCTGGATGCTCTGTTCACCTGTCCAGGTGCTTCCCAAGTACACAGCTGCACACTGAGGTCTACCCTGGAGGCGGCTGGACTTGCCTTTATGGGCCCTTCAACACGGGAGAGGACGTGACAAGCACGGGGCCCAAGAGATTAATAACCAAGTGGGGAGCCCCAGAAATGCCTAGTGCTGACAGCCAAGGGAGCAGGTGAGAATAGTCATCATCCACATCTGATAAAGCCACGGGAACATGATGCGCTGCCCTAACCGCCCGCTGAGAGCAGATCCAGCGCAGCTACTATACACCCCACCAAGGACGTCTGTCTTAAATAACTGAACTCACTTTACGCTATACGTGCAATTTAAGCGTGATTCACCACGCCATACTGACAGTTCTTTCACTAAACATACAGTATAACTTCCTAGCTTATGGTAAAATTTTCTCAAAGAAAAACTAAAAGATAAACGACATAAAAAGTTAATAGTCTTCTACCCACGATAATGATGAAAACCTACCTGAAAATAGAAGAACGCTTGACCGAACCAGTAATGCATCACGGTGACCTCAGCTGCGTCGTGCCTCAGGGGTCGCCAGACGAACTGAGTCATGATGGTCTGGATGACGAGGCTCAGGGCTAAGACGGGAAGATTGTGAGGTCTGAGGAGCAGCGCCGCCAGCAGAACTAACCCGCTGTATATTTCCCAGAGGCCCACGGTCTTGACTGTGAAGTCATCAGCAGTGATCTGAGATTTAAGCAAGCCTTTGGTGCCCGTGAACAGAATGCCAAGGACAAAGACATAAACAAAACGAGCTTCGGTGATGCCCCTAAAGAAAGCAAAAGAAGTCAGATTCATTAGCACCAGCTAGAAAAATTCAAGCACACGTTATCCCATGAAAACCACGTGTCTACTGAGCTGACAGTACAAGCTTCAGGACCCACCCGCCGGGGGAGCTCTGTGGAAGTGAGGGCGTCTGCCTCTGCACATCAGCCTCCCAGGACGCCCCGCCCAGAGGCCGGCAGGCCTGTCCGCTCTGTGCTCACTTCTCTGATGGAGCCGGCTTACAGGAAAACTTGCTCCTGTGGCCCAAGGATCACCTAGGTGTAGGACCAGAGCCATTACTTGTAGCCGAAAGAACTGTCCACCTACTTTGCATAGTTAGTTTGAAAAAACACTGCAGTAGGATAAGGTCCAGCTCTGTCAGGAAATTCCGTAAGTTCATAAATGCTAAGACACAACCGAGCATGTTCACAACCAAGCAGATTTAAGTACGTGCTTGCATGTGTGTACAGACACACACATACAGTGGTGCGGTCCAGACTGCGGGTCTGGAGGAAGGTGGCGCCAGGTTAGTCTGGGCACTGCCACAGACGAGCTCTGCTGTTGGGGCAAGTTAATTACAACTTCTGATGCTCAGCTTCTTATTCATAAAATGAAGAGAAATGGTACCTACACCTCACAAGGCTGTCCTGACAATTAAACAAGAGAACGCACGTAAAGCGTTTGGCACACGGTAAATGTTAAATACTACTGTGGATTAAGTACTTTAGCACAGTCATCATCTGTAAAGGATACAATTTATGGCACTATACATTCCTAAAACATATTTTAGATCAATTTCATAAATCAAACATTTTATACAGTACTAGAAAAGCTGATTATTTAAAGTGACGCTAAGTAAATCAAATTTTAAATGAAATGTTCACCTTAAGAATGTATCTGGGGACATCCTTGGTGGCGCAGTGGTTAAGAATCCGCCTGCTAATGCAGGGGACACGGGTTCAAGCAAGCCCTGGTCCGGGAAGATCCCACATGCAGCAGAGTCACTAAGCCCATGTGCCGCAACTACTGAGCCTGTGCTCTGGAGCCCGAGTGCCACAACTACTGAAGCCCGCACGCCTAGAGCCCGTGCTCCACAACAAGAGAAGCCACTGCAATGAGAAGCCCGCGCACTGCAACAAAGAGTAGCCCCCGCTCGCCTCAACTAGAGAAAGCTGCACACAGCAATGAAGACCCAATGCAGCCGAAATTAAATAAAGTAAATAAATTAAAAAAAAAAGAATGTATCTGTGTTGAAAACTGAATTTTCCTATATCAGATTTTCTTAGGAAAAGGTTTATACATTTTTTAAAAATAAACTTATTTATCTTATTTATTATTTATTTTTGGCTGCGTTGGGTCTTTGTTGCTGCATGCGGGGCTCCCTCTAGTCGCAGTGATCGGGGGCTACTCTTCGTTGCCATGCATGGGCTTCTCACTGTGGTGGCTTCTCTTGTTGCAGAGCATGGGCTCTAGGCGTGCGGGCTTCAGTAGTTGTGGCACGTGGGCTCAGTAGTTGTGGCTCGCGGGCTCTAGAGCACAGGCTCGGTAGTTGTGGCACACGGGCTCAGTTGCTCGGCGGCATGTGGGATCTTCCCGGACCGGGGATCAAACCCGTGTCCCCTGCACTGGCAGCTGGATTCTCAACCACTGCGCCACCGGGGAAGCCCAGTTTCTGCGTTTTTAAAAAATGGTTTTTTTTTTTTAGGATGATCAGTTTAGTTTAAAGAGTGGAGCACTATCTACTGGCAACATGGAGACACGAGAGGCTGATATGAGGCCCGCCATGGGGCTCACCCTGGTGGAGGAGCTGGGGTCAGATGCAACCACGCCAAGGTGTGTGCTAAGCTGAGTGCTGATGACGGACCCACAGGGTCAAAGAGGGGGAAATGAGCAAAGGTCCAAGGAATCAGAGAAGTTTCAAAGAAGAAAGGGGCTGGGTTCTGTATCAAGGAGGACTGACTGTGAACAGGAGGGAGAGCGCCACTGGATGCCTTTAATGGATCCACCTCTTGCCCTCACCAGACAGCTGTGCCTGCACATCCAGAACCACTGAAAATTGGCTTTCTGCTCCAGCCAGGTCTGGGCTTCAGAGTGGAGATGAAAGTCAAGAGTTAAATGTAGAGGATTCTAGAATACTGATGGACAGCAGCACCTGCGGGGATTGAAAGGAGAGAAGCAGCTTTCAGGCAGACCTAGAATTAGGGCAGCTTTAGAACTGGGGCAGATCTGGAACCAAGAGGGGTCTAGAATCAGGACAGATCGGGGTGGAGAATGGAAACATTCTACGGGACGGATGTGAACCAAGCAGTGCAGGTTAATGAAAGGGTGCACTGGCCTATATTTTGGGCACCAACAAGGTACATGCTGTTCTATCCATGAAAGGTAAGGAAGTCATCGAAGTCTTGAAGTGAAATCAGGTGTATCTGAGAGGAAAGAGGAATTTATTCATGTGTTGCACTTTGAGATTTAAACAAACACCCCTGGATTGGACGCCCTCACATGTGACATCCAGCCTTGACATCTGCCCAGAGTCTCAGACTTTGAAGTGAACAGTCTTTAAGATGTCTCCCCACCATGCCCTCCCCACCTGACCTCCCTGCCTCAGGTGAAGGCCTGCCACTCTGCCGTCACCTCAGCCAGGCCCTTGGCATCACCTTGACGTCCCACACCAGTTGAAAGGTCTTGTTTCCAGGTGTGGCCCTTGTGCCCCTCAGCCACCCAAACAACCGGGCCATAGCCCTCAGAATTCACCTTGACACCTTTTTAGAGAGGATAACACTTGCTTTTCTTTCTCTGATTAGGAAAGCAATACCAAACATCCAGAGAAGAGTTAATACCTATCCTTCTCAAACTATTCCAAAAAACTACAGAGGAAGGAATGCTTCCAAACTCATACTATGAGGCCAGCATCACCCTGATACCAAAACCAGACAAAGATATTGCACACAGAAAAATTATAGGCCAATATCACTGATGAACACAGGTAACAAATCCTCAACAAAATATTAGCAAACCGAATTCAGCAAAACATTAAATGGATCACACACCATGCTGAAGCAGGATTTATCCCAAGGATGCAAAGACGGTTCAATAGCCACAAATCAATCAGAGTGATTCACAACATTAACAAACTGAAGAATGAAGACCATATGGTCATCTCAATAGATGCAGAAAAAGCAGTTCACAAAATTCAACACCATTTACGATAAAAAGAAAAAACAACTCTCTAGAAAGTGGGTATAGAGGGAACATACCTCAACATAATAAAGGCCACATACGATAAGACCACAGCTAACATCATACTCCGTGGTGAAAAGATCTAGATCAAGAACAAGACAAGGATGCCCACTCTCGCCACTTTTATTCCAAATAGTATTGGAAGTCCTAGCCACAGCAATCAGATAAGAGAAAGAAATAAAAGACATCCAAATTGGAAAGGAAGAAATAAAACTGTCACTGTTTGCAGATGCCATGATACTATACATAGAAAATCCTAAAGACAATACCAAAAAACTACTAGAGCTCATCAATGAATTCAGTAAAGTTGCAGGGTACAAAATTAATAAACAGAAATCTGTTGCATTTCTATAACTAACAACAAACTATCATAAAGAGAAATTAAGAAAACAATCCCACTGACAACTGCATCAAAAGAATAAAATACCTAGAAATAAATCTAACTAAGGAGGTAAAAGACCTGTATTTGGAAAACTATAAGACACTGATGAAAGAAACTGAAGACAACACAAACTGATGGAAAGATATCCCGTGTTCTTGGATTGGAAGAATTAATACTGTTAAAATGACCATACTATGCAAAGCAATCTACAGATTCAATGTAATCCCTATCAAAATACCAATGGTGTTTTTCACAGAACTAGAACAAAGAATTCTAAAATTTGTAGGGAAACACAAAAGACCCCAAATAGCCAAAACAATCTTGAGAAAGAAGAACAAAGATGGAGGTATCACGTGCCCTAACTTTAAACCATATTACACAGCTACAGTAATCAAAACAGTATGGTAATGCACAAACACACACACACATAGATCAATGGAACAGAAGAGAGAGCCCAGATGAACCTACACTTATATGGGCAATTAATCTACAACAAAAGAGGCAACAATATACAATGGGGGAAAGACAGCCTCTTCAATAAATGGTGTTGGGAAAACTACACAGCTACGTTTAAAAGAATCAAACTGGACAACTCTCTTACATCATGCACAAAAATAAATTCAAAATGGATTAAAGACTTAAATGTAAGACCTGAAACCATAACTCCGAGGCTTACCCACTACTGTTGGCCAACTACCTTGTTTTTTACTCTGTGCAACTGTAAAGTAATGCTTCAGAGAGCATGCCCATATCCCAGTCTCTCGCCTCACCTCTGGTTGTATTTTGAGATAAATTCTAGAAAAGGACACCCAAGTCAGAGGGTTGGACAAAGTCAAGGTTCTTAACACGTTTTACAAACAGCCCTCCAGAACAGGCTCTGCCCACCCCAGCCCACATCACCATTAAAAACAAAAAAGCTGCCACTTTGACATGCAAAAAGTGGTCCTGACGATTCAATCACCATGAGCCCCCGCTCCAGGAACTCACGTAAGTTATGGGAAAGTTTGGTTTTCTGGCATGCTTCACCCCCCAACTCCTAGGCAGCATCCACTCGTTATTATCCTCATTACTAGTTACTTCTTGATGGAGCAAAACTGAATCCTTTAAATTCTTTATTTTTAAAGAACTCCTTACTAAAAAAAATAAATAAATCTTAGTGACCTTACTTCCAGGTTATTCGTCTCTCTCCTTTCAAAAAAAGAGGCTAACAGAATTGGTTCACTGAGGCATTGTCAGTAACCGTTGACAAAATCACAATTCACAAAGACCAAACTCCAATGTTCTCAAGATTGCATGGCATTTTTTAGTACATAAAACATTAGAACAGATCTAAAAACAAGTGCTTGTGTCTGCCAGTACACTTACTTTGAAATGTCTTTGTTGTTTTGCTGCCATGGGAACAGCAGATTTCCAATGGCCACCCTGTAGCAATAGATGCCCAGCAGGCCAAACGCCATGGCCACTTTTGATGCCAGGGAGCACCTCTTCTGAACCAACACAAAAATCATGATGAGGGAAACTGCGGCCAGAACAGACAGTTCAGCCTTATGATCAGAGCTGAAATGAAATGTAAAATGCCAAAAATTACTACCAAGGATAACTAGCGATATTACGGATCTACACCAAGTGGCTTTCTCAGAACTGTAGGAAAAAGAGCTCATTTTCCTGAAAAGCAAAAAAGAAATTTTTTGTTTTTTAAATTCAAACAGAGGTTCTTAAAGTGGAACAAATAAAGGGCCGTTAACCCAATCTCTCATTGCTCATTCACAATTGGTAGCTACCATCAGCTCTGCACTGGCCAGGGCAGCGATATATCCAACACTGCCCGCTGGCTGCCCTGGTGCCCCCTTTCTGGGGCAGCCTCATTTTCCCCGACCACAGGTGAAGAGGTTGTGTGCAAACTGCACATTTACCCGCGTGCGCCCGCTCACGGGAGACGCACACATCCTGGCACTGTCCTCTTGCATTCACTCGTCAGTGCACACAGACTCACGCAGAAGCGTCTGCCCCCTCCCAGGCGGGGAGACCTGGTGAAGAGGCTGGGCACGTGGCTGTCACAGGCCCTCTCTCTGCCCGGCCCTTGCCCACCGCTCCCTGCCACCTCGGCGAGCTGAGCCCTGGGAAAGCAGGGCTCTTTCCCATGCTAGTCACTGCAGCTCACACTCACAAAGCCCACGTGTTCACGAGCCGTTAACCCGAGGCATGTATACGCCACGCGGAAAGACGAACTTGGGAAGATGCAGAGGAAAGGAGGCCAGTGTCAGGGCACGGGTCCCGGGAATGGCAGACGGTGATGGGGGCCACGCTGGGGCCTCTGTTGTTGCTCTGTTAGCTGCATGTTCCATGCAGATCCTGGATTGTTAATTGTCACAAATGGAAAATGGAGCATAGAGACAGTGATTGGGCATCTCTCAAAGGCTCTGCCCTGGAGGAGGAATCACCGAAACTGCAGCCTCTTTACAAACTGACAGGGAGAATCGTGCTGCAGGAGGGGAGCGCCCTTGATGGAAAGGGGTGGGGGTTCAGTGTGCTGGAGGAGGGTCTAGACCCAGGAGTGGGCACAGCTGCACCCTGGAGAGTGGGCCAGGGGTGGTGGCAGCATCCCTACACACCATGTTAGTGCATCTGTGGGTGGAAATCAGCAGATCTTCCCGCAGTGCTGCAGCTTCCCAGGAAAATAAGAAGTGAGGTCGTCGTGCTGCCCCAGCACGCTCTCATCCTCACGTGCTCTGGCTCCGCCTGGTGCTGCCTCAGCTCCCCTCTGCTTTCACACCCCAAGCGCAGACAGGCCAGCGCCCTCTCCTCAGGGTTGCTGTGAAAATGAAATGAGTGGGCACACAGCAGGAACCTGAGAAACGCTGCCTGTGATTACTATGGTTGCCGAAGGTTTGCTAGTACTGCTAACACTTGGTAGAAATTTATCATGAGGGTTATTTGGCCAGAGGAATAAACAAGCTTACGGCCTTTGATGTACAATTCCAGGTATCTTCCAAAAGGACTGTGCCAGTGTGTGGCCCCAGGGCTCCCCGGTGCTCGCCAAGCCTGGGTTTTTGTCCCCTCCCTCATCGCATATAAAACCGCACATTCTTATCTAACTGAAGTTCCCGAATCACGAGCAGGAGTGAGCACTTCCTGTTCTCTCCTTTGCCACTTCCTCCTTTAGGAACGTGTCTACGACCTTCCTGAGCCCTGCTTCCTGCTGACAATTCTTACAGAAGCTCTTCCCAGCGATCCGACAGTGACCCTTGTCACTCTTGGAAACACTTTTTCATTTCACTGCTCCCATACTTTAGTTTTCTAAGCCTTCACTGACAGAGAGTAAAACTTATGATACGACCAAATGCTGGTCTCTTCTGTCCTAGTTTCTTCTCTGTACTTCAATCTTCTGTATCTGCTATACTTTCTACTACATTTCCCAGCCACTCGTGAGAGGCCTCAGAGGAGGCTGAAGGCTCACCTACAGGCTCCAACCAACGCAGCTGCCCTTCCTGGGGGCGGGGAGAGAAGGGCGGAAGCCCAGAAGGCAAAGCCACTCTCCCAAGGGCTCCTGGGCACAGGCCCTGCCAGCCTGTCACCCCAGCCTCGCACCAGCGGGGCAGGGCAGCGAGTGACAAACTACATCCTGCTGCAGTGATCATTTTAAAATTCACAGGTTCTCAAACATGAACACTTACAGGGATTCAGCGATAAAAAACCAAACTATCAAGCTAGCCTCAAATAAATTCACCTCTCAATGTCAAATCATGGGTTAGTTTTCTATTTCTTCAGATCTCAAATGCCATTTCTATCCTGAATATGAAAAACAGGCCTACGGAGGGTCTGGCCCGAGGCCACGGCTTTTGCCCTCACCTGGTGAGCCAGTGCCCCAGGTCAGGCCGGTGGGCCCACTGCACACCCGTCTGGTTCAGTGACCGAAGCAGCCGGCAGCAGGTCAGAATCAGCCACGGGCTCGCCAGCACCATCCACCTTTCAGGGCCTCTGAGCGCTCCCAGGGGAGAGGGGTGCCTGGACGCTCTGTCGAGCTCCCACACGTCAGGGCCAGGGCTCTTGCCCTGTGGGGCCGCTGCGACCCCGTCAAAGTCCTCTCCCGCGTGCGGGCAACTCTGAGGCGCACAGTCGTCTCCCAGAAAGCAGTTTCTGTAGATTTCGTGGCACAGAGCTAGACACAGCGTGTTGACGAGGAAGTACCACGTCTGGGGCTCCTCTTCGATGAAGCTGCTTGCGCCCAGACTCAACGTGTGGCCCACGGTCCCCAGCAAGATGAGAAGATCTAACTCCGACCACCTTGAGTTGCACTGAGGTGGATTCTGTAAAAAGGAAAATGTATTTTATATGGGAAAAATCTGAACAGCACATCATCTTCTTGCTGCCCGAGCTTACAGCTTTCGCTCACAGAACCTAACCTGCCGTGACAGACACCTGCTGCCCCTCACGCCCGGCACCCACTACTCCCCGTCCCCCCGAGCACCGCCAGGAGGACGTGGAAACAGCAGGGCGGTCCTCCCCGGACTGCAAGTCCTAAGCTGAGTGACAAGGAGACTGAAGCTGTCTGGACCCAAGCAGTCTCGGCAGTGCCAGAGCCTGCAGCATTGCCCACCAGTCCCAGGCCGGACCCTCCTTGCAGCCTGTCCTTGCCCTCTGAGCCACTGCCTGCTACTGGAAACCAAAGAGCCCCAAGGGTGTATTCCACCGAACCAGACACCTAAGTTCTCCAAGAACTTTCCAGAAATCCAGAGAGTTTCCATTACAGCAGTTGGCATCACAGTACTAGCCCGTAAATACACTAACGTAAAGCATTTAAAGTAAAATGAGGACTCCATGGCCGTCATTCAGTACTCCTCGATATTTGTTCTACTAACTGCGTGCAGCTAGTACATGACAGAGCTTGATACTGTGAGCCTGCTCAGGCCCTGGAGAATCAGACTGCTCTAGGGAAGCCCATGCTCCAGCGGGGACACATATGTGTGGTAAACGACACCACACAGGTTGGGGGGCGCGTCTGTGGCCCTGTGATGAGTCACTGCACTGGGTCCCTCGGGCTCTGGGCACTGTGGACCAACTGGGACTGCCCACCTCTCTCTCACCACCCTGCCACCACAAGCAGCTGATGAATGAAGGTGTCAGAGGCCAAAGGCTGCAAGAATTCTAAAGGAGAACGTCAGTCTAGAAGAGGAAACTGCATTTTATGAGGCAGGATGAGGGCGGGGTCTGTCTCCTCTTGGCCCCCCGTCAGCCAGCTGCCCGTCCCTCTGTGCCAGCCGCTCTGGACAGTCCCCTGGTTACAGCGCCAGGGACCCTGTCTTTCTAACTGAGAAGGAAGGCATGAGACCTCATAGCACAGGTCTGAGCGTGTCAAGTCGGGATGCCCAGGGACCCGGGAGACCAGCCACTGTGAGCACGTCCTGTCGGCTCCCATGAAGGGTGGGCCCTTTCCTCGGCTCCCATCAACATCATGCCTGGTACGCACCAGGGGCTTAACCCGTGTCTCATCAGCTGGAGGAACAAGAACAGCCTGTCTGGAAAGCCGGCCTTACCTTACTCAGACGCTTTCCGCCGGCAAACATCCCGGTGAGAGCAGACAGGACTGCGCAGAGCAGTGTGGAAATCAGCACCATCACTCCGCCTGCCGTCAGCCACGGGAGGCTGCACAGGTAGCACGTTCCGCCTGTGGAGGTGCACACGGTGACGTGGAGCGCTACGAGGCCCAGGGGCAGCAGGTAACAGAGCAGAGAGAACGCGGGCGACGGCAGAGGGACGTCCAGCTCGGCCTTGCCGCTCAGTGCCCGGGGGCCGCTGAGCAGAAGCAGCGCGAGGACCTGCAACAAGAAGCAGCGGTGGCGTCCGCGACTCCACCACGCAGGGGGCTCTCCCTTCGCTTTTCTAGAAACTTTCTACGTCCTTTAAACTACCCAATCCCGGCCAAGCTAGGTGCCCAGTTTAACAGCGGAGCCGCGACACTGCACAGGCAGCCATACCTCCAGGACCAGGACGGTCCCCACCGCCATGGAGTAGACGTCATACTGGGCTGCTTGTCTGCTCAGGGACAGGCTCAGGGCCCTCAGCGCGTCCAAGTACTGCCTGCGAACCTTGCTTCCCAGGTTGGAAAGGACTTCTGAGCTATTCTCCTCCAAGTACAGTCTGACCCAGTTCCCGTGCAACCTTTCGGACACTTTAAACTGCTCAAACCCAGGCTCTGCCGAGAAGAAAAGGCAACACACACATATCACCGACATGCACGCACATGTGTAACTGTAATCTCAGAGTGCTCAGTTATTCACGGCACATGGCAGAGCCTGACACCTAACCAAGATGAACTCCGGGGGTGGGGGTGGCTGCCAACACCTCCGGTAAAACCCCAACAGCGGATGAAGCCAGCCTGTCCTCTGCCGTCCCTCCTGCCCGCCAGCCCTCGGTGCACACCACGGACAGCAGCGTCTGCCTGCTGCTCAGCCCCGCCTTCTCCGCCTCCCGCTTGCCGCCTCCTCCCCCTTCTCTCTCTCCACTCTTCTTCCTCAAGGTGCAGTATAAAACGTCCCAGGAATGCACTGCAGGAGAGCCCTCAGTTCTACAAAATCCTTCCGACCCTCACGCTCTGGGTGAGGACGGGGCAGGCAGGGGCCTGACACCCGCTCCACCGCGTGCCCCTTCCCGAGGCAGGCCGGCCCCTCCTGCCTCTCACTGCCAGCGGCCCTCTTTCACCTGCTTCCCTTCTTCACCAGTCTTCTTTGGGAAGGGGTGGCAGTCTCCCCGCCCTCCTACCACAACGCTGAGCTATGTCTCCCATGCACCACACCGGCTGAATGGTCCACGGCCGACATAAAGCCAGGGCTGCGTGATGGCTCGTGGATGGAGCCCAGCCCCGGCTGCAGCCGGCTCCCCACTGGGGACGACAGTGGCATGGCGCCCAAGGCCAGGGGTCTTGCCTTCCTTCCTTTCAGGGCTGGACCAGACTCAACTGTAACTCGGCTGGTCGGCTGAGCAAGAACTTCTCTCCCGAGACTCCCTGGTACGTAACATGCTCTTTCAACTTCAAGCAGAGCTGTTCCAAGGTGGTCTGGGCCATGCCTTTCAGGGGCCTTGGCCCAGCCCACCAGCAGTGCCCCCACCCTGCCTTCCCTGATCACAGCCCGGCATCCTCACGGCACAACCCCTGAGCATGGGCCCCGATGCCTGCAGCCCCACCACTGCTGCTGGAGCCAGCTGACCTGTACCAACTGCTGGTGGCAGGCATGACCCTAAGCCCTCACTCAGGTCCTCTCCCAGTGACCTATGGGACTGGAAAGGTTAGACACCCATTTCAGAGAGGAGGCAACTCAGACACCCGCTCATGGGCAGGCAGGTGAGAGCTGGGGTCTAAGTCTGGATCCAAGCTGGTACCCGTACTTGCTACACCCCAAAGTCAAAGACACGGAGGCACCTGTGTCTGCACCCCACCGCCTAGAGTCCCAGAGACACGGGCGCACCTGTGCATGCGTCCAAAGAAAAATGGGCTGAACACTGACTACATGCTAGATGCGTCAGAATAGGTCCTGACAATGTGGGTCTGTGATCCAGCAGGGTTGTCACACATGCATGAAACTACAAATAGTGAAAAATACTACGGAGGGAAAATATACTATAGACGGAACGGTGAGAGACCCTTGGTAACGGAAAGGGAACTGACTTAAGAATGGGGTTGAGTGTGGGGGACAAGGGAGGTCTGACAGTGAAGCTAAAATGTAAAGGATGCCCAGGAACTAACCTGTGGAACAGGTACAACAGCATCCAATCAGTAGGAAGAGCACACGCAAAGGTCCAAAGGTGATAACAGCCCCCACTACGACCAAAAAGTGGTCAGACGAGCGAGTTGCATCAGACTGGGGTGGATATCATGGCAGGCCTTGACATCCTGGATGGGGGTGTGAAGCCCTGGGGGTGCTTTCTCGTTCCGGGGACTGGCCTCTGTTCGTTTCACAGGCTCATTACGGCCACAGCCACTGCAGTGCTCAATCCTCCCTACCCTGCTATCCCTGAAATAAGCAAACGACCCCACCGTTTTCTGGGTTTCATTTTTATTAGTTGTTGGTATAGGAGAAAGGACACACACTACCAACAACAACGGATTTGCAAAAGCTACCAAACTCATACGCTATTTGCCTCTGGTCTGCACTGAAATGTGCACAGTGGTCGGGCCTCACCTTTGACAGAGCTGCTGGCCGGGCTGTCTCACGATCTAAGAGCTTGTGCTCCCCATGCCCTCCTGCCACTCAGGACATCTGGTTCCCAACCACTCCCCGATGGCAGGGTGTGTCTTCCACAACCAACTCACGGTCAGTTTACATCTCCCCACAAACTCACAGGCGTTCACTCCACTGGGCAGTACCCCACCACTTCAAGTAGGCAGACCTGCCAACATCCCATCAAATGTTGCCTCAAACTGGGAGGTGACCTCCTCTGCATTTCCCAGCGAGCCCCAGCCCCAGCGTCAAACATTAGCCTTGACGTCCCTGGATGGGTCAGAGTAAACTGATTGAAAGTATGGTCCTGGGGAGCTGTCCTACCAAGATATAAACACCCTCAAAAAAAAAAAGAGATATAAACACCTCTAGTTTCTCGCAGTCCTTAAAACTAAGGACACACCCCGCTCGGGCCCCATCCACCTCAGATGCCAGACCGTTGCCCTGTCCCTGGTCCTCACCTGCACCCACGCCAGCCAGGCTGTCTCCACGTGAACCGCTCTGTCAGCAAAGTTGCTGAGACCTCACCTGCCGTACGAGCGGACGGTTCTCAGTTCCTCATTTTATTTTTGGCCGCGTGGCTTGCGGGATCTTAGCTCCCGGACCAGGGATTGAACCTGCGCCCCTTGCAGTGGAGGTGTGGAGTTTTAACCCCTGGACCGCCAGGGAAGTCCCCTCAATTCCTCATTTTATTTTACCTCAAACCCCATTCAACACACATGCTCACTCTCTCCTTCTTGAAATTCTTTCTTTATTGGCTTCGTGGACACTGACCCCGCCCCAGCCCCCCAGCATACACACAAGCACCCTGCCTTGCAAGCCCGCTCCTCCCACAGCCTTCCCCACCTCAGTGACGCTCACTGCATCCTTTCACCGTTCAGCTGCAAACCCCAAGTTGTTCCTTATGTCACTGGATTGCTTCGCCTCACATCCAGTGCATCAGCCAATCCTACCTTCAAAGCAGATCCAGAACCAACCATTTGCCCCGGATCCCACTGCCTGGGCCCTCGCTCCCTCCCCCTGCACTGAAGTAGCGCACCAGCCTCCTGGCTCTGCTGCAGCACAACACAGCCCTCCACACGGGCACCTGAGAGAGCCTCTGAAAATGCAAGTGGAAGGTTTCAGCTCTGCACAACACCCTGCAGGAGCTCCCCACTTACTCAGAATGGAAGTGAGAACCCCTTCAATGTCCAAAAGGCCCTCAGCCCTCAGCCCTCATCTCCTTCTGCCTTCTGCCAGTTCCAGCCACTCGGGCCCCCGGTCACTCCTTGACTGTGCAGGCACATCCCCACCACAAGACTCTGCGTCTGCCACAAGGCTCCCTCCCAGGCCAACCTGCCCCAGTGGCCCTCGCCCACCTGCATCCTTCCCTGGTTGAGCCTCTTCCTAAGGTGCCCATCACTATCTGACATCTGTCGTTGCTTTCCTCTCTCCCCCGCTCTGGATGATAAGCTCCACGAGGGCAGAGCTCTCCTCCTGCTGTGTCTCTAGTCCTTCCAACAGCCCCTGGCCAAACAGGAACTTAGTGAAAAAAATTCAGCACTTGCTGAATGAGTAAATTTATGAAAGATTTTGACTTACATGGTTGCATCTGTGGGTGTTGCTAATGGTGATAGTCAGGGTTCTAATGAAAAGGAACACACAGTCAAAGACTGCTGTAGTGCACACCACGGGGACATCAGGCGCGATGGAAACACACACACAGCATAAGAGATGTTAGCAGCTGCTAAGCGGCTTACCTTTTTTATATGATGGAACATTCTCCTGCAACAACTTGCTAAGCTGTACTGTATTTAAATGTAAAAATCTCAGTTGTTCCCTCATCGGCTTTCCGTCTACAACTGGGAATATAAGATTGCCGACGCTGCTCTTTGGAATCGGCAGACCAAGCCCTATTGATAGTGTTGCAGCCAAATCAGTCTGTTGAATATACTTTGGACGTCTGACGTCACCTAGAAAAAAGAAGACAGCTTGAGTGACAGGCCCTAGGACACATGTGATGGTGGTCACTCCTCAATTTGACCTTCTACAAGTAAAGTAAGTCAAACCACCCATCTCTTCAAACCGTCCTGTGTAGATTCAGACGGAAACCACATCGTTGTTTTTCACGTCAGTAAAAACACTGAATCCTCATTTTTTGCGGAGCCTGGTGCTTCCCTAAAAAGCAGCACACAATACGCGGGAGAGGCACTAACGCAGGAAACTCAACACCGCGCGTTTCACAGCGTGGGGTGGATGCCGAGGGATGTTCACTTTGGTGAGGTCAACGGTCACCCTGCTGAACGAGGGTGAGGGTGGATTTCTGGTGGCCCTGCCCCGCTGCAGTCAGAGCAGTCCACGCAGCCCCACAGGGAAGCTGATGCAGACTTCTCCACGCATCCTGAGCAGCAGCAGGTGCCTCTACTGGGGAGAGCAGAACAAGGCTGGGTCCAGCCGGGCCAAGTTCCATAACCAACTCTGACAAGCGAGACACCGCCTACCAACAAGTCCAAGGCCAGCAGTGGCTGGCCAGCCTCCGAATTCCTGCCAGGAGAACGCGTGTGACGTCAGGACACTGGGCTCAGGCTCCTGCTGTGCCACCATCCAGTGGGAGGCTTTGGATAAGAAACTCAGAATTTTGTCATCTGTAAAGAGAGCATCTGGCCCACAGACCTCAGAAGCTACAGTGCAGGTCTTGGGGGCTGGGGGGTCACCAGGAGAGTCTACCCGGGACAGGCAGTGCCGGTGCAAGTCTCTTAGACACTCTAGTGTGAGTTTATAAAGCTTTTACTTTGATTGTGGCAATTTCTGGTTGTATACAATTTTTCTTTTTAATTTGATGAGATGTATTAACCTTTTCTTGACCAACCATTTACTGATGGCTTCCGGGTTCACTCAGAAGAACATTTCCACCCAACATTATTATTTGTTTCCTCCTAGAATTTTCTTACATTAGGTGCTTTGATCTGAAACAAAACAAAACCCAAAACAAAAACCCCACCTTAAATTGCTTTTGCTCTGATATTAGTGATGGTCTTGTGCTGAGACCACTGAGGGCCTCACACGATACTCCGTCAGATCCGAGGGTACTGACAACCGGGATTCTAAGCTCGGGAGGAAGACAGCACAGGTGAAAGATCTCAGGAGGTAATTTTACAGCAGTGAAGTGAAGGGCAAGTTATCAATACGAACTCAAGATCAATTTTATTTTAAAGAGATTTCCTCACTTTGTACAGAAATGAGTAAGCCAGTATGCATGAGCACTGCTAGTTGTGAGACGGTGGTCCTCAAAGACCCCTTTCCACTGAAAGGAACCAGGGCATCTTGGAGAAGCAGCTGATTTCAGGTCCAGGGAAGGGCTTGTGCACAAGCGGCTGGGACACCTGCTCGGAATAGACAGCAACAGAGCCCTCAGAGATACTAAGGCCTCTGGGACTGTAAGGTCAGAAGGACTCAGGAGGTCATCTGAAGATGTTCCCAGTTCCCAAAGATGGGACAAATGGAATATTAGATAATATTAAATAGTATCTATAGTGAATTGAAACAAGCTTAAATCCATGAGTTCAAAATGTCCCAAAAATAAAAATAAAAACTAATTGGTCATAGTTGAAGCACGCTAGTGAACTCATAGTGAACTAATTCACTGATTTGAAACTGGGAATTAATTGGGAAGAATAAGCCATCAGTGATCTCCTCTCTCTTATATAAATGGTAATGCTGGGTAATCAAAAAGTAGATGGGGGAAGATTCTCTTTACTGAATTATTTTGGCTAATTAGTGAAAAAAAAAAAAAGGACTTACAGAATTAAAACATCACTATTTGTAACCTCTAGTGAATTAGTGGCCCTAGGTGGTCATCAGTGGCTACTGACATCACCACACAGCAGACAAGTCGGACACTCTGTGCCTGCTGCTAGCAAGAGTCTGGTCCAAACCAACCGAACCAACAGGATCTGAATCTGCTCATGACTCCAGGTCAGGTGGGATTTACCGGATGAGCAAAGGACATGTTAGCAGACAATGCAGAGAGAAACTCCACAGGACAACCGACTAGGTTCTTCAACAGATAATCATAATAAAAGAGGATGGGGAGGGAGACATATAAATTAAAAGAGACTTAGAGACGTATCAACAAGAACTGACATTACTTTAAAAAGAATGTGGGGAATTCAAGCCTAAGGATGCTCTTGAAAACTATGAAGGTTTTGGAGGTAAGCAACTAAGAGGAAGCTGGCAGCTTCATGAGAGCAACAGGTTAAACCACAGGCCAGCTGGAAGTTTACCAGAGAGGATCAGGGAGAAAAGACAGCTAAGAAGGGCTCCCCTGGCATCAGAAGAGACTCAAAGACTGGCCTCGAAATGACTTCTGCAAAGTGGCCCAAATAGGATGAGACCAGACCGCAGAGCACATTGATTATAAATTGTCGAAAACGAGACAGCAATCATCCTGCAATGAGGGGAGCCAACAGCTGGGTGGGTGTGGCAGCAAGAGAGGCAACAACTTAGAGCCGCCACAGAAAGTGACCGTCACAGAGCTCCGCTGGCTCCCAGGGCGCGGCGCCCTCACGGGAACGACAGCAGACTTTACAAGTGGGGGTCAAAGCTTCCCTGGAGCAGTCCAGCCAAGGTACTCAACAAACGAACACGCAAACAATGACGACAGGCCCTTGGAGGGGAGGGGAGCAGTAGCTAGAGTTACTGCAATATAGTATTTAATGTTCAGTTTTCATCAAAAACTCCAAGCAATTATGCCAAGAAACAGGAAAGTATAATTCAAAGAGAAGAAAAAGCAGGCAACAGACTCTTCCTGGGAAGGGCCCAGATGTCAGAGTTAACAGACAAAGTCTTCCAAGCAGTCATCGTAAATGTGTTCAAAGGACTAAAGGAAACTATGCGTAAAGAAGTAAAGGAAGGTGTGATGGCAGTGTGCCATCCAATAGAGATTATCAACAGAGGGGCAGGAATTATAAAGAAGAACCAGAGGGAAACTCTGAAGTTGAGAAATATAGTAACTAAAATGAAATATTCACTGTAAAGGCTCAACAGGAGATTTTCAACTGGCAGAAGAATCAGCAAATTTAAAGACAGACTGATAAAAATTATGCAACCTGAGAAACAGACAAAAAATCTTCCAAATTTGATGGGAAACATCAAATTGACACATCTAAGAAGCTCGATGAACTCCAAGTTGGACAAACACAAACTAACGGACATAATAAAAATGTTGAAAGACAAGGAGGGAAAGAAGGGAACCTAATTAGATTAATGATTGATTTCTCATCAGAAACCACAGAGGCCAGAAGGCAGTAGGACAGCACATACAAAGAGCTGAAAGAAAAAGACCAGTCAACCAAGAATCCTACATCCAGCAAAATGACCTTTCAAAAAGTCAAGGTGAAATGAAGATATCCACAGACTAAAAAAGCAAAAACGACAGTTCATCGCTAGCAAACCTGCCTTACGAGAAACCCTGAAGGAAGCTCTTCAGGCTGAAAGCTAGTGACTCCAGATGGTAATCTGGATCCAGTTTAAAAAAAAAAAAAAAAGCAAAGAGTACCAGAAATTGTAATACAGTTATAAAAGACAGCATAAATACATTTTTTCTCTTAAATTTCAAAGCAATTATATAGAACCATATATATGTATATATAAAACATACGTGTGTGTGTGTGTGTGTATATATATATGTTGTCAGCCTACAACATATAGAAATGGAATGTATCTGACAACAACAGCACAGGTGAAGAGAAGCGAAGCTGTACTAGAGAAAGGAAATGACACCATAAGAAAATACATGTCCACACAGAAACTTGTTCATAAATGTTATCTACAGCATCATTCATAATAGCCAAAAAGTAGCAACAACCCAAATATCCATCACCTGATGGACGGATGGATGGACAAATGTGGTGCATCTGTACAATGGAATATTATTCAGCAACAGAAAGGAATGAGGTCCTGACACCTGCTACAATGTGGATGAACCTTGAAAACATTACCCTAGTGAAAGAAGTTGGTCACACAGACCATTTACTACATGGTCCATTTATTAAAAGACCATTTAGACACTACATTTATTACATGGAATGCCCAGAAGAGGCAACTCTGTAGAGACAGGTAGATGAGTGATTGCCGGTGGCTGGGGTGGGTGTGTTACTGGGTTGGGGGAAGTGGTGGTGACCACTAAAGAGGTGATATGTCCCAAAATTGACAATGACGATGGCTAACCAACTCTGAATGAACTAAAAGGCTCAAAAAATAAGCGTGATGACAAGACAATATAACTACCCTTAAAGCAAACAAACAAGTAAACAAAATAAGAAAGAGATCAGACTCACTGTTGGCACTGAGGTCAGCCGCGTGAGCAGCCCATGCAGGCAGTTCCTATGCACAGCTGCCCTGGCCCTTCCTATCTGAAGATGTGTCAGGCCTCCCAGGGAGGAGATCCTTAAATACCCATCTGAGCAATGAAACATCAGCACTTTAGTTAAAAATAACCCTAACATTCCTGTAATAAAAGCATGTCAGCTTAGTTGTCTCTTCTCCCCCCAGACTATAAGCTCCCTGTCTGTAGTGCCAGCACAGCGCCTAGCCTACCGTGGGCGCTCAGTACCCCTCTGCTGCATGGGTGGACAGATGCATGTGTTTCTGGCCTGGGGCTCTCACTGAGGTAGAGGAGCCCCACGGGACCCTGCTTTGGGCGTGCAGAGCGGGAAAGCTGGGTGTATGGAGGCCAGTGCTCTGATGGGCACTGCGTGCACTCACTGGAAGGCAGGCTCCAGCTGGGCACCCAGGAAAGGCTCAGGTTACAAGAGCCAAAAACTTATACCTTAGGAGGTCAGACACCCAAGAGGCAGTGCTGTAAAAAGACAAAAGGAAACAGGTGGAGCTTCTTCCCCAACCAATCCCTACTCAAGTGGAAGACTCATTCACTCCATAAATATTTTCAGCGTCCACCAAATGCCAGGCAATGTTGAGACCCAAGGCATACAGTGATGAATAAAACAGATTCTGCTCTGCCCAAGTGTGGCGCACAGCAAGGAGAGAGATGGACGCAACCACACGATTCAGGCTGTGATTACAAACCACGCGAAGGACGACGGCAGAATACACGAGCACTGTGAGACGACCGGAAGGAAGGTGGTTTGGATTTTTGGCTGAGACCAAGGACGAGCGTATGAGCAGGCTGAGGGGCTGAGGAGCACGGGGTCGGGCGCGTGAGGAAGAGTTATCACTTGGAGGACCTGCGGGAGAGGTCAGGATTCAGCGAGTAGTGAAGGATGTGGCTCAAGACAAAGCCGTGAGGGAGGCGAGAAGTCTCACGCGGGAGTTTTACTGTATCCGAGGTTCAGCTACTGAAAGGTGGCACGTGTGGGCGCTGGGAGCCAGGCGGTTGGGCTCATGCGAGGAGCAGGGAGGGCAGATCGAGGTGGACGCCCACGTTTCCAACTTGAAGAGCCGCGTGAATGGCGCCATCTGTTGACGGGGAAACAGGGAGGGCAGATTGCAGGTGAAGTCATGTTTGCTCTGCCTGTGGAAGATCCAGGCGGAGGCATCAGCAGGCAGTGGAGTAGACAGTCTGGAGGTTGGAAAAGGGGAGACAGCTGGAGGGACAAATCTGACACGTGTGAGCCTATTCATGGCATTTAAAACCATGGGAGTGGATGAGATCATCTCAGGAGTGAACGCAGAATGAAACAAAGGCAGTCCAGAACAAAGGCCAGGGCAAGGAGGCTAAGCCAGCAAAGAAGACTGGACAGCAGAGGGAGAGGGAGAGGGAGACCAGAAACGTGGAGGTCCCAGGACTAGGGGTCAGCACTGCCGAGCGGTGCTGAAGGGTCACCCGAGAGAAGCCAGAGCGTCCAGTGTGGAAACAGCTGGTGAGCTGGCTGCCTGCGTGTGACGACGTGAGGGGGCAGAGGCTGTGCACACGTCTGTGCTGGTCGAGGGCACCGGCGTGTCTGGGCTGGAGAGCTGCGCTGTGTCTGAGCGCTGAACGTGGGCCCTCAGTCCTACTCAGTCCTGCTCCTGTGGTTCTCGCTGACGTTGCTGTTCAACATATAGTCTCAGATAACGGATACTGCTTCTTAACTTAAAATTTTTATGTTTCTCTCAATTCATACATGCACTTCAGATGTCTCTAAGCCACTGGCACTTTTTACTAACAGTTCCAGATATCGAGGCGGTGACATTCATAGCACACAATTCCCAAAAAGAACATTTGTATTTTAAGAATCGGCAAGAAACGTAAACTCCAAATCCTGACTGGCCCTTGTCCCATTATTTTTCATTCTCACATCGTTCAGGGTTTTTTTCCAAACTTACACAGCTTCCAAAAATGGTTAAATGGTTTTTAAAATTAAAATCAAACTACAGAAAGCAAAGAAATAAAGTACAGTTTTAAAGTGTTAAACATTCCCAAATTCTCACCAGGTTTCCTTTCAAATGCAGAGCTGATTAAGATCATAGCGGTGTTTACTTCCTCTACAGAAGAGGCTCCGTGACCTCCAGCTTCAGACATGCCATGATCACCACAAAGAACCAGCAGATTGGGTAACAGAGTCTCTCTCTCCTAGAAGGTAAAGGAAATACATTTCAGCTGAACCCAGCCTGGGGAGAAGATCATGTGTTCTCAGATTTCAGCTTTACTTTGTAAATAGTAGCTCTTCCTAAATTTTTCTTTTCTTTTCTTTTTAACCTATGAGCTTATAGTCAGATCGCAGGGTCAACGTCGAGTAATGTCATAAATAAAACAAACGGAATCACATGGAGGTCACGGAGCACAGGAGGGTTGTGTTAGGCCTCTCGGGGCAGAGAATCAGGGTTTGGTTTCTGTCTTTGCCGTTTCCAAGCTGTGGGCGCCTGGGCACATTGCTCTTCATGCCCTAGTCTCCTTATCTGTCAAACAGAGCTGCCCCTGGCCCCTGGGGCTCTGGCCAGTGGCTTTTGCTGCCCCTGCATGTACCTGACAGGCTCTGACTTGCCCTTGCTGCTTTTGCACCTGGAATACACCTTCACAGATGGCGCGGCGGCACCCCTGCCCTTCAAGTCTCGGCTCACGTCTCCCACGTCCTTAAGGACGACTGCTCTGACCACGCAGTTTAAAATTACAGCCTTTCTCTCAGATGTTGTGCCCTCCTCCTGCCCTACGTTCTGCTACGGCACCGATCACTGTCTAGAATACTTATGTGCTCATTGATTATGCTTCCTGTTCTTCCCTCCTGGCTAGAGATTAAGCTCCACAAATGCCCAGACAACAGCGACAGAGAAGGCCTCCAGGAAACATGAGCTGGATGAACAGGTAGAGATATTAAGAGCCGCTATTCCGCAGGGCTGCTGGGTACGGTGCCCGGCACACGGCACGTGCTCTGTAGGCGAAGGCTGCTTGAGTGATGGTAGGTATGAAGCTCACACAAGGTCACCCCAGTTCACTGTAGAAGCTACATTTCTTCTAGGAAACACTGGCACCTTGACATTCTAGGCCCACCTCTGAGAGCAGCGAGGTGTGGATCTTCATCAGGACGCTGTCCATCTCACTGAGCTTGCGCCCGATCAGCGGGCTGTTGGGCCCAGAAATGTGGCCGATGTGGTCCAGCCCAAGGTAGTGGAGGATTAACACATCCCAATCCCGCCTTTTTAATACTTTATCCAAATGTCTTGTAACATTATCATCCACCTTTAAAGGGAAAAAGAGTGCATATGAATAGCCTCCCTGATTTCCCTGGTGTTCACTCTTCAAGGAAAAGTGATATGGTCATTTAAAACCTACGGGCTTATTTCAGGTACTAGGACTCATGGGAGTTTGAAAAGACCAAAACCAAAACCAAAACACCAAACAAAGCAGCCCCCAAAATAAAAACTGTCTTAAAAAATATTTGCATTAGATTAAGCTTTCACTAATATTGTTTTTATGTCTCTAAGTTATGGATAGAACATATTATAACTTAAACAAACAAAGGCTGTTCTCACAAAACAATTCTTCAGGATCACTACCGGAGCTGAAACTAAAGCTGATCAGATAACCAAGTTAAATGGGTGTCACGCTGTTATGAGGCAAGTGAGGGCTAAGGCAGTTAGCTAAGACAGGACAGTGCCCAGAGTTCAAGAAACCAGCGGGGTGAAGCTGGGGACGTCTGCCTGTGTCCTACGAGAAGGCTGTTTGGGGAAGAAAGAGGCACACACTCAGCAGTTCCCAGCCACACAGCCCCTGACAGAGCCACTAGCCAGGTCAGCCCTGACCCCTCCCTCCCCCTGGAGAGTCTACTACAAAGACAAGTGCTTCTGAGCCGTCACACACAGGGTGGTCAGCGACTGCTGTGTCTATACGGTCAGCTTCGGCAAAGGGTGTCGGTGTAACAGGACGGCAGGCGCTCCCCCGGGCCAAGCAAACGGGTCCATCCAACTCCAGCTCAGACGGTGCCTTTGCCCTGCGGGCCTCCCTCTGGCCCAGGGCCAACACGGAGCGGGGTGGGGGGGTGTCTAACCTCCTTGCCGGAGGCTGCACACGCAGCACAGGGCCGATGCCCTCCGCAGCAGGTAGGCTCGCCCAGCTCATGTCTGCCCTCATGCTGCTGCCCTCGCAGGAGAACAGCAGCAAGGCAGGATCCCAGGCAGACCGTGGGGACCTCAGGCTCTGACTCGCAGACTCTGCCACCCCATTCTGTCCACTTGCGAAGGCCCCACTCACCTGTCAAAACTCCGGCTGAGCGGCTCCTCCTGGGAAGCCCTTCCCGACCCCCGGTACCCGTCAGTGGGTGCTCACCCGGTCTGGGCTTTGGGCTCAGAGAACTATGCTCACACTTGCATTAGGGTTTATGGTCCTGGCTTATAGCTGATTATGGGAGGAACAATTTTTTCAATCTCTCCATACTATTCTCAGTATATTGATGAAAGCCACATACAAAACAACGTTGCCTCTCACTGTTAGAGGGTACCAGGCTCTGTCTCATAGAATATATTTTTCTTAAAAACTGACCTCTGTATAATCTGATACAAAAAAAGAGGTTGTTCCGTCATATTCCACAAAATGCTTTGGGAATAACTTCACCCATGTTTCATCTCCGTAAAAGATGATTCTTTTCCCCGCTGCTTTTGCTCGTGTGATCACGTTGTCTTCCAGCAGTGTGGGAGAATTGAGGTTCCTGACGACATCGATGAAGCCGGGGAGGCTCCCTGTCATCAACGCCTGCAGAAAGAAGCATTCAGGGGTCAGACCACAGAATCCAAGCACAGCGTGGGAACAGGCACAGAAGGTGATTCCAACGAATGGAAGAGGCAAGCATAGAGCTAAAGCAACACCAGTGCTGAAGGCTGGGCCAGTATTAGGACAAAGGGGGAAAAGCTACACAGATTCTTGGCAAAACCAGCAAACTCAGTAAGTGAAGAACTGATCATATTTCAGCCGACGAGAGGACAAAGGAGAAGGCCGTGGGGTAGCTAGAGGGCTGTGGTCAAAAAAGCAGTGACGGATGATAAGAAATGAAACAAATGGCAAAGGGTGGTATGCACTCTGTATACCCAAACCCACCATCAGGTCCTCATCTAAGCTTCAGATCTGCTTCATGTGACAAGCAAACTCCGCACACTGATCCTGAAACCCAGTCATTCTACTGTCCACCCCCCCGCCCGAGAGAAAGAGCAGCCTCCCACACACCCAGGGAGGAAAGTGGTCCCTAAACAGGAACTCTGAGGAATCCTCACAGTAAACTCGCCCAGGGATGCTGGTGGGGCCACCTCCTCGCCCCACCCAGCACCGTAATTTCTTGGAGGAGCAGGTGGGTGCGACATGTCTTCACACCTTTCTGCTATAGAACTAAGTCAACCACCTCCCTCATTTTAGCAGAATCTAAATGGGTCGTGGGTCTCCATGATCTGGAGTTTGCTGACAACCTACAACACTGGCATCCAGGGACCTGTGCAATGAAAATAGAGGAATCTGGACAATGCTAACAAGTGTAATAATTTTGCCAAGACTTCTTTAACAGCAAAGTAACGCAAAAATGAGTTAATCTTGGACTTTGAGAATGAGGAGCTTGGCAAACCCTCTCCCTGAAGAGCAACGATAAAACTGGATAAAACTGTCAAAAACAACCCCTTCAAGACTTTGAACTCAACGAAGATATACACAAATTGAAATGTTCTTATCCAAAACACGTCTGCATTTCGGTAAGAACTGATAGTACCTGTGGTGTTTTAACCTGGGCTGCTCCCCTCCCGCACACCCAGTTCTGTGATGTCGCAGCCATGAGGACCCGGAGGGGCCTGCCCGATCCAGCACTCCACGGAGAAGCCCCATGCCAGGGACAAAGCGAAAACAGGGAAGGCCAACGTCACAGCTACCTGAGGCTTCAATGCTGGTTGTAGTAAGACACAGCAAAAAGTCTGCAAAGGGGGTCTGGGGAATGGGACAGATGCAGTAGGCTTCTGTGAGCTCCCACATGGTCCTGGAATCTGGAAGGCTGTGTGCACACACAGGGTGAGTGTACACTCAGGGGAGAACAGAGAGGGCCTAGTTGCCTGGTCCTTCCAGCTGAACACAGGCCCTGCTCAAACAAAGTGAGAGTCAGGGAAGACTCATAAACTGCCTGAAGAGTGGCTGACGGCTGGAGCCACACACAAAGACCCCCTGTAGAGAGTGGAGGCCACACCACAATGTGTTTAAGCACAACCTGTGACCAGTCATTGGCTCACTGCTCAGCCATCCCGACCTGGCTGCCCCTCAGGAAGAGTGGCTGAAAAAAAACCAGGAATTAAAAAAACACAACAAGCAGAGACATCAGTGAGCGTATATTTCAGGACTTCAGGAGAGACGGACTCTCTAGAAGTAGCCTCAGCAAGTCAGCAAAACAGCGACAGCCACCAGCACTCCCGGGTGGGGATCAGGGCCCAGAGCCGAGGTGGGAGTCGCATGCATGTATATACTCGGTCAATCTCATCAAACTGGACTATACTGTACTGTATGAAAATTCTACCTCAATGAAGTTATTTTTTTAAATGTAAGCCTTTCACCCCAAAATTCTACTTCCTGAAGGTAACCAGTTACTTTGGGTGAGTATCCTTTCATCCGTATATGTACAATCCGAAATACATAAAGTACGTTTTTTTTTTTTTTACCAAAATGGCAACAAACTATATAGATAGTTCTGCAACTTGCTTTTTTCACTTAATAACATATCATGAACCCCTTTCCACAGAAAACATACAGGTATTTCACCTTCTTTTTTAAAAACAGCTACAAGTACTCCAGTGTTTGGATATACAATGTATATATCCAAGACGAATTTAATGACAATTGTTTTATTTTTATTTTTGAAAGCAGAAAAGAGAATTTATTTTATGGATACTGAGTACCCACGAGCAGAGAGGAGAGATTTAACTTTTGGAAAGCTAACAGGAACTAAGGCTAGCCGCTCTCTCAGTCACTCAAAGGACACAGTCTCGCATGTGTCCCTTTTATTTCTCTGTATGTCTGTTTTCTTTTTGTCACTCTTCCTCTTTTTTTTTTTTACATCTTTATTGGAGTATAATTGCTTTACAATGTTGTGTTAGTTTCTGATGTATAACAAAGTGAATCAGCTCTATGCATACGTGTATCCCCATATCCCCTCCCTCTTGCGTCTCCCTCCCACCCTCTTTAATCCCACCCATGTAGATGGTTGCAAAGCACCGAGCTGATCTCCCTGTGCTATGCAGCTGCTTCCCACTAGCCACCTGTTTTACATTTCGTAGTGTACATATGTCAATGCTACTGTCCACTTCATCCCAGCTTACCCTTCCCCCTCCCCATGTCCTCAAGTCCATTCTCTATGTTTGTGTCTTTATTCCTGTCCTACCCCTAGGTTCATCAGAACCATTTTTTTTTTTTTTAGATTTTTTAGACGTGCTACCATATGGTATTTGTTTTTCTCTTTCTGACTTACTTCACTCTGTATGACAGACTCTAGATCCATCCACCTCATTACAAATAGCTCAATTTCGTTTCTTTTTATGGCTGAGTAATATTCCATTGTATATCTGTGCCACATCTTCTTTATCCATTCCTCCGTCGATGGACACTTAGGTTGCTTCCATGTCCTGGTTATTGTAAATAGTGCTGCAGTGAACATTGTGGTACGTGACTCTTTTTGAATTATGGTTTTCTCAGGGTATATGCCCAGTAGTGGGATTGCTGGGTCACATGGTAGTTCTACTTTTAGTTTTTTAAGGAACCTCCATACTGTTCTCCATAGTGGCTGTACCAATGTACATTCCCACCAACAGTGCAGGAGGGTTCCCTTTTCTCCACACCCTCTCCAGCATTTACTGTTTGTAGATTTTTTGATGATGGCAATTCTGACCAGTGTGAGGTGATACCTCATTGTAGTTTTGACTTGCATTTCTCTAATGATTAGTGATGTTGGGCATCTTTTCATGTGTTTTTTGGCAATCTGTGTGTCTTCTTTGGAGAAATGTCTATTTAGGTCTTCTGCCCATTTTTTGGATTGGGTTGTTTGTTTTTTTGATATTGAGCTGCATGAGCTGCTTGTAAAATTTGGAGATTAATCCTTTGTCAGTTGCTTTGTTTGTAAATATTTTCTCCCATTCTGAGGGTTGTCTTTTGGTCTTGTTTATGGTTTCCTTTGCAGTGCAAAAGCTTTGAAGTTTCATTAGGTCCCATTTGTTTATTTTTGTTTTTATTTCCATTTCTCTAGGAGGTGGGTCAAAAAGGACCTTGCTGTGACTTATGTCATAGAGTGCTCTGCCTCCATTTTCCTCTACGAGTTTGATAGTGTCTGGCCTTACATTTAGGTCTTTAATCCATTTAGAGTTTATTTTTGTGTATGGTGTTAGAAAATGTTCTAACTTTATTCTTTCACATGTAGCTGTCCATTTTTCCCAGCACCACTTATTGAAGAGGCTTTCTTTTCTCCTTTGTATACTCTTGCCTCCTTTATCAAAGATAAGGTGACCTCATGTGCGTGGGTTTACCTCTGGACTTTCTATCCTGTTCCATTAATCTACATTTCTGTTTTTGTGCCAGTACCATACTGTCTTGATTACTGTAGCTTTGTAGTATAGTAGTCTGGGAGCCTGATTCCTCCAGCTCCGTTTTTCGTTCTCAAGATTGCTTTGGCTGTTCGAGGTCTTTTGTGTTTCCATACAAATTGTGCAATTTTTGTTCTAGTTCTGTGAAAAATGTAACGGCAATTGCTTTTAAAAAGCCTCCAGTGGAAGTGCCATTTGAGCTGAGGCGTGAAGGTGGAGTTTTGTCTAGGTGAGGTGAGGTGAGGCTTTCCAGGGCAAAACACAGCAAACTGCAAAAACCCCAAGGTGAAAGGGGGCAGCACACATGGGGAACGGAGCTAGGTGTGATCTGCGTGGATAAACACACAGGAAGAGGGAAATCGGCTCAGATGAGGGTGAAGGGCAAACGGGGGAAGACCACGCACCCTGAGGCCTGGGTTAGGAGGCAGAGTGTAAGCCACTGGAGGACTGTTGGGACTAGAGCAGAGCAACGTGATCTGTTTGGACAGGTTCTGGGTGAGAAGTGCTGGGATAGTTTTACAGTCCAGGCTCACACCATAGCAGACTGGCCTACAGTGGGGGTAGTGGAGGTGCTGGCTGAGTCCAGTTAGTCACATAAACAGTATACAGAGATCTGTTCACCTCATTTCTTGTGAGGAGTGTTATCATCAACCTTGCAATTTTTACCATGTGATAGGACTCTTTAGTTGCCTTTAATCTGATTACTGGTACAGTTAAGAATCTTTTCCTATGCTTACTGGCATATTTTAATTTCTTTCTATGTGGATTTCTTTATATCCTTTGTCCAGTTGCTCCTGGATTGTTGCCCTTGATTGGATCCTCTTTACATATCGTGGGGTTCACATCTTGTTAACTGTGAATAATTTTTCCATTTATTGTCTGTCAGTTGACTGTTTATAATGTCTCCCACCACTTGGGGTTGAGTCTACCCATCCTTTCCTCTGGGCTTTTATAAGGTACTTCCCTCCTCTTCACACTAGTTTGGGTTCACACGGACATTTTTAAGAAGGGCAGGGACTACCTGGTGTCCCCTTCACCCCAGGAAACATGTAGGCAGCAAAAGAGTTGCAGCTGAGAGCCCAGGAATTTTGAGCGCTTGTCTGTCATCTCCTTGGAGGTTTCCCTGGGGTTGCTGTGGTCTTGGGAACAGCCGTTTCCTGACTTCTGAGAATTAAGGAGGGCTCTGCAGAGACTATTAAAAGAGAATTTGATCTGGTCACCTTATTCTGTGTAACACAGTGTTGCTGTATAACACAGTGTGACCAACCAACGCCCTGGAACTAGGCAAACATAAGGTTATGCTCGGTTTCTGACGCCAGCTGTGAGATTTCACACTTCAAGCCTGTTTCCTCATCTGGGAAATGGAGAAGAGAGTGGCACCAACATCATGGAGCTTCCATGGGGCCGTGGTAAGAGTGTACAAGACAGTGCCTGCACCACGGGTGCACCACAGCCAGTGGTAACTGCCGCTGTTACAACTATAAATTCCCAGGAAAAGGAAAGGCATTCAAAAATCAGTTACAACGTTTTAGAAGGAAGCTACTGCAGCATCTTAACATGTGAACATGCTACTAGAGACATTAGTCTTGAAATTTTAAAACTGGTGTCTCGTGGCAATTGTATCAGCACCTCCAGATGAACTAAGTCCCTTCCTAGGCGGAGGCAGGGCAGGGGACACACTCCTTAGCCAACACTACCTGATCCTATCAAACTCCAGAGCAAGGTAACCCTAACTCCAGGATGGACTTCCTGTGTACTAGCTCCTCCCTGATAGAGAATGAGGAGCAAGAACCTGCAAAGGATCCAAAACAAAACACTGGTTTGGTAAAATGAAACCAAAGGGAGGGCCACACCGGCCAATGTGCAAGACTGAACAGAACCTGGAGCCACCAGGCTCACTTACATTTTTTCTTACAAATCTGCCCAGATTCCTAACAACTCTTTTCTTATCAGAACAAAGGAGGAATGGGTTCCTCCCACACTTCTGACAGGACAGGTAAAGAAAGCAGTGATCCTGGTGGTCAGGAGCCTGGATGCCTTGCTTCCAGCTTCCACAGGACTTGTTTCAGCAGAACGACTGCACCCCTAAAGGCTGTTCCCAAGCATCCTGACTACAGGTGGCCTCCCCGACTCCCCATCACTCTCCATCACATTCTCCTCCTCAATTTCTTCCGTAGCATTTATCACCTCCTGAAACAATTTTGATTATTTATTTGTATACTTACATATTTTCTGTCCCCTCAATTAGAAAGTGAGCTTCATGAGGACAGGACAGTTGCTGTCTTGTTTTTTCACTGAATCCCTCTTATCTAGAACAGCACACAGTACATATAGATCCTCAATAAATATTGAATGAAGGCCAAACCACATCCAAAAGAGGCAGCGAGAATGGGAAACTCAAGAAAAAAAGTCAGTAAAAGATGCGGCATGAACCCCTTCAATCCCAGACTGCTTTACTCACCCAGTAAACATTTGCTGAGTAACTACTAATGCTGCCCCCAAGCTTTAAATCAAGAAGTGACACCTTCTCACCAACTAATAAGGTGTCACACGATCATCCACAGATGTAAGGTTCAGCCAGAGACTTCTACACCATACCGGCCTGCAGTATATTCACAAACTTTTAAGGTCCTCTGTGCTTTTCTGATCCCACTTCTTTACTCAACCTTCGGGTCTAAGTGTGAATGCAATTTCCTCAGACAGGCTTTTCTGAACCACCCCAATCTAAATTGAGGCCCCAACCAGCACTGAACATCACGCTCTGTTCTTTTTCATTATGCATTAATCACACTTTGTAACTGCACGTTTACTTGTACGTTCATTTGTTTAATGGCTACGTCTCTCATTAGAGACTGAAAGTTCCATGAAGGCAGAGATGTTATTTTCAAAAAAAAACTTGTTTTTGAGCAAATCAATAAAGCTTTACTCTCTTCTTTCCCCACAGTTCTTAAGTAAAGCAGTAAAGCATATGTACTTCAAAGGCACTCCCACTAGGCTGAACACCTGAAGGCGGTTTATAGAGTAAAAACAGGTATCTGTGAGGCCAGATCATGTTGGTTTGGTCACTGTGTATACTAAAATTTTGTACAAGTTATTTAACTTATCTGAATTTGCTTCCTCATCCATAAAGTCAAGTGACTGAACTAGATAACCCTAGAGGCTCCTCCCAGAATTCTAACTGACCCCCTGATGATTAAAGAAGATAGCAGGTTAGCAAGGAGCATGGTATCTCTTGGATTAGATTGGCCTAGATGATCTGGCTCTAAATGTTATGCTTCCCATGAAGCATGAGCTGTTGGCTACCTTTACAGAGGGCATAAATCATGGGTCTTAGTTCCATCCTATCTGGGAGGCTTTTTCAGCATTCTATTGCCCCAGCCAGGTTGAGAGCACCAAACTAATTTCCACTTAGTTAAAACTGGGACTCCAAGTAACAGACTACAGAGAGCCCCTCTAAACCTCTGAAAGAGCCAAACCATGATCTATAATACGTTCAGTCAAACTCTTTACCTTGATTCGAGGCATAGTAACTGTAGGTGGCTTTGCTTCAGCCACAAAACTGTGAGACGATCCTTTTTCCACAAGATAAGTTGTGTAGGGCATAAATTTCACACCCTTTGACCCAAACACAAAGTCATCTCTCAAGGCGTCTATCAGCATAATAACAACTTTACTGAAGAGAGGTGGTGGGAGCTTGGTCCAGTTGGAAATGGCTCCTAAGAGTGTTTGAAAAAGAAAAAGAAAATTGAATTTAACCTTTATTTAGCATTCAAGCACCTTATAATCTAGTTTCTGCTTACTTCTCCAGCACGTACTCTGTTACACCTACATATCCTGAGCCAAAGAAAAAGGCCTGTTCTTGGGAAACAACGCTGGGATCAGGGGGTGGGCAACAAGTAAGCTCAGGGAGCCCTAATATTGTGTAGTGAATCCCCCTTAGCATGATGGGGAGTACTGGCACAGAGGAGCCCCTTTGTGAGTATCCTGGAATGGGACATCAGGGAGATTGCCCTAAAACACAGTGTTGCACGTAGGGGATGCGCGAGCATTTACAAACTGTCTTTCCATGGTTAGTAGCTGGTATTGTGTGGATTTGATCCAAAACGTGAGTTCCTTTACTTAAGATATACTGTTGGGTAGGTGAAGGCCAGGGAGGGGCCTAGGCAGGGAGGTCTTAGCTACTGGAAAAAACGGGGTCTTAGAGGAATGCCATAGAAGAAAACACGAGAGGTCGGCAGCAATCTTATCTGTTGTGTCTTCCTGAGCAAAAAGGGTGCCTGGAACAGGCAGTGACCCAAACATCTGCTCAGGGAAGGGGGTTGGGGTGTCACTGGATGAGTAGAGCTGGGGAGACGCTTACTCTTTACGGGTATGGAGATCTTACTTTGCGGTGACCAGGGAGGAGGATCTTAGTAGGGCTGGTAGTAGTGCTTGCCACAAACTTGTAGGATACATAAAAGGAGGCTGGAACGGTAAGAAGGGGACCCTAGAGGGTGGGGACCAGAATGGAAGAGACCACCCGGGAGCCGCGGGAAGAAGTCCAAGAGGCGAGGCTCATAAGGAGGGTCCTCCGGGAAGAGTGGGGCCCGGGGAGCAGAGACGCCCGGGGAGCGGTCCATACCAGCCGAGGGTTCGGGCGCTGGGGACTCTGTTTGGTGCTCCGTCCCGGAAAAGGAACAAACAGGAGCCGGGAAGAATCCTCGGAGGAAGAGCGCGACCCCGAGCACCTCGATCACTACGCAGCAGGCGGCGAAGGTCCCGGAGCCCAGCCGCATCGTGCCCACCCGCCCGGCCGGGATCCGGGTTCCCGGACTCCAAGTCACGTCTCGCCCAAAAGCACCGGCTTCCGCCTCCAGGGAGCCGCCTCCGAGCAAGCGCGAGCGGGAGGTCAGGACAGGTGCCCGGCGTCCCCGCGTCTGCCGTCGCGCCGGAAATACGCGCCAGCGTCCGGGCGCTTCCGGGGCGGGGCGGCCCTGAGCTCACGGGCGTCTCGTGTATTTCTGGGGCGTCAGCCAGCCTGGCACCGCCAGCCCCGTGTTAAGGTCTGAGCCCCTCCGGCTGTCTCGGGTTTATGGAGTCTATGCTGTGTGCCGTGCCTCCTGCCAGGAGCTGTCGCGCATTTTGCCGCGTTTGCTCTTCGGCAGCCTGCTGAGTCAGGTGCCGTCGCCCTGAGAGCCCTCGTGTGTCTTGGGCAGGTCTGTGCAGAGGACGCCGTCTCCGACCACGGCTTCGAGTTGGGCTGCCGTTACCTCGCTAAGTGACCTCCAGAAGGCAAGCAGAGTTCCTGGGTCTGGGTGTCCCTGTGCGGGATTGGACCCCGGGACTTTATTGGGGCCGCATCCAGACCCCTTTACTGCCTGGTGCGTCCATCTCCGGCTTCTGGGTGTGCTGGGGGCCAACAGCTCACAGCCGCCCCCTTCTCTGAATAGTTAATTGTCCTTGGGGAACTGCTGCGCCCTGGAAGTTACCACTCCCCAAACGCCTGGAGCTCATGGCTGACTGGGGTTGCAGTATAAAGGCCCAGCTCCTTTGCCTCCAAGAGAGTTGACTCGTGCTATTCGTGCTCCGAGCTCCTCTGGAATGAAGTTGAAGGTAGTCTTAAGCTAAGGCCACATCCCTGCTGCTTTCTCCTGTTTTCTTCACATCCTCCTCCCCAGAGCCTTCCCTTGTTAAGGCTTATGCACCCGACCTCCCTTCTAAGGCTCTCCTTTAAGGAGACTAGGCCCAAGGCAGACTCCAAGGTGTGTCTCCGAGCCTTAAATGTGATGAGTCTATAACGAGTCAGTTTTCCCAAGCTCTGACGATGACAGTCTAAGCTTCTACCACCTTCTCACCAGTACACAGTAACCATGCGTGTTGATAATAACCATTTAATGACAGCTGAGGTTTACCTAGTTTATCACCTGCCGGGCACTAGATCAAGCCCTTTAAATGGATTATTTTATTTGGTTAACACAACAACACTTTGAAGTAGGTAGTTTTATTATTTTTTATTGAAGACGAAGAAATGATGTCAGAATGTAAAGTAGCATATCCAAAGTAACACAGCTAAACAGCCACAGAGCCAAGATTCAGAGCTATCAGTCTGACTCTGAGCCTGAGCTTTGAATCTCCACACTTTGCTAACATCTCAGAAAAACAAAAAACATCTTCTCCCTTCCAGTGGTTCTTGTTATGGGCTCAATTGGGTGCTCCCCAAAATTCATATATTGAAGGCCTAACCCTCAGTAGGTCATAACGTGATTTTATTTGGAGACAGTGCTTTTAAAGATATAATTAAGTCAAAATGAGGTCATTTGGGTGGGCTCTAATCCGATGTGACTGGTGTCCTTAGAAAAGAGATTGGGACACACAGGCACGGAGGGAAGACCATGTGCACACATGGTGAGAAGGTGGCCATCTGGAGCCAAGGAGAAAGGCCTGAGGAGAAACAAACACTGCCAACACCTTAATCTTGGACTTCTGGCCTTTGGAACTGTCAGAAAGTAAATTTCTGTTGCTTAAACCACCCAATCTGTGGTACTTTATTATGGCAGCCCTAGCAAATAATACAGTCTGTATTAGATTTATATCTTTTCATAACAAATACCACAAACTTAGTAACTTAAAACTAAGTTTTACGATTTATGATCTCAGTGTCTGTGGGTGAGGAGCCTGGGCATAGCTTGGTGGGTCCTCTGCAAGGTTGCATTCGAGGTATTGGCTAGGGCTGTGTTTGCATCTGGAGTCTCGACTGGGGAAGGATCCAGTTCCACTCTCACTCAGGTTGTTGACAGAATTCATTTCCTTGCAGCAGTAGGACTGAGGCCCTGGCTTCCTGCTAGCCGCTAGCCAGAGGCCACCCTTGACTCCTAGACACATAGACCTCCCTAAATAGCCTTTGACGTTTCTGTGAATTAAAACTATGATGTTCTAGGTTTATGTATAAAATAGATAACTAGTGAGAACCGACTGTATAGCACAGAGAACTCTACTTGGTGTTCTGTGGTGACCTGGATGGGAAGGATGTCCAGGAGGGAGGGGATGTATGTGTACGTAAGGCTGATTCACTTTTCTGTACAGCAGAAACTAACACAACGTTGTAAAGCAACTATACTCCAGAAACAAACAAACAAACAAAACTCCTAGGTGACACAGAATCAGTGATCCCTGGGAATCCCTCTGGCAGTGTGTCGTTATTCAGCTGGGCATGGCTGGGGGAGATGCAGACACTGGGTGGGGGTCAGACCTTACAGGGGCTGCTGAACATCTCTGTTCCTTTTCCTTTCCTGTCCAGGAGTGAGAATCCAGAATAATGAGAGGACAGCCAGCAGGGGAAGGAAGTCCCCGGGAGGCGAGTTGGTCTGTTTGTATTTTCCTTATTTTAACATGCATTTTGTTATTGTGTGCTTTTGCTAGGAAATCACCAATTTCCTGTGGATTTCCAGTTTGATGCAATAGGTTTCTCTTATTTGAGTTTTAATTTTTCCTCTTTCTCTAGTTTTCAACAGAATTGTCACAATTACGAACAAATGTGGGTACCTTATTGTTAACTAAAATCCATATTTTATTTGGATTCCCTTCGTTCTTCCATTTTGTGTCCTAGGATCCCATCCAGGGTATCCCATGGCATTGAGTCATAATGTCACTTTAGTATGTTTTCGGCTTTGACATTTTCTCACACTGTCCTTCACTCTATGACCTCAGCAGTGTTGAGGTGGACTAGTCAGGTATTTCGTAGATTGTCCCGCATTGGGATTTACTTGGTGTTTTTCTTGTGATTAAAATGGGGTCACGGGTTTTGAGGAAGCAGATCACAGGGGTAAAGTGCTTTCTTGTGACTTTATATCGTGGGAACATACATCAGGGCAACTTATCACTGTTCATGTTAGCTTTATCTTCTGGCTCAGGTAGTGTTTGTCAGATTTTCCCCACTGTGAAGTTACTTTTTCCCTAAGTCTGTACTGTGTGTCTTCTTTAGGGTGAAGCCACTGTGTGGCACGCACACTTCAGGAGAGGGGAGTATTTTATTTACCGCTGCTGTGTACTAACATTTGAAATTGGGCAGTGTGACCCTCCAACTTTGAATTTCTTTTGAAAAATTGTTTTAGCTCTTTGGGGTCTCTAGAAATTCCGTATTTTGGCGTTTCACATTTTGCTCCCTTTCACATGGGTGTACCCCAGTTTGCTTATGCATTCATCTACTGAAGACATCCTGATTCCATTTAGGTTTAGACATTATGAGTAGAGCTTCCGTGCACAATAGCATCCTTGTTTTTGTTTGGATAGAGTTTTGCAAAGCAGTTGTGTAATTATTGAAGGTGTGAGGAGTTGTGTAATTATCTCAAGGTGTGAGACTTGTTTGGCTTTGGAAAATCCTGCCAAACTGTATGTCAAGGCCGTCTGCGCGTTCCATCGGCGATGAAGGAGAGCTGTTGTTCCCCACCCTCCAGCGATCAGGGTCGTCCTTGTGGGAGGAGGTTAGTAGTTCTCATAGGTCCGTATCACTGTCCTGCTTTACTTTGTGATTCCCTAATGGTGTATGATGTTGATCATGTTTTTGTCCACTTATTGTCTGTTTATCTTCTTTGGCCAGACGTCTGTTCAGATCTTCACCCATTTTTAATGCAGTTGTTTGTTTTACAGTTCTTTGTATAATTTGAGTACAAATTCTTTATCAGATACGTGTTTTGCAAATATTTTTCTCCCAGTTTATTGCTTGTTTTTCAGTTTTCTGGAAAAGGCATTTCACCGAGTAGAAATTTTTAATTTTATAAAGAACACGTTACTAGGATAAACCATAATGGAAAAGAATGTATATATGTGTATAATAACTGAGTCACTTTGCTGTACAGCAGATGTGGCCTCTCCCGTTGCGGAGCACAGGCTCCGGACGCGCAGGCTCAGCGGCCATGGCTCACGGGCACAGCCGCTCCGCGGCATGTGGGATCCTCCCGGACCGGGGCACGAACCCGTGTCCCCTGCATCGGCAGGCGGACTCTCAACCACTGCGCCACCAGGGAAGCCCTAACACAACATTGTAAATCAACTATACTTCAATAAAAAAAATTAATTTACAAAGAACATGTTACTTTTTTCCTTTTGTGCATTGGCTTTTTGTGTTGTGTGTTAAAAGTCAAACCTCATGATCTATGTGCCCAAACCCATGGTCATGTAGATTTTCTTCTATGTTTTCTTTTATAGTTTTTATAGTTTTATATTTTAAATTTGTCTGTGGACACTTTGGAATGACTTTTGGTGTAAGTTGCAAAGTCTGTGTCTACATTCATTTCATTGCATATGGTTTCTGATTGTTCTATACCTATTTTTCAAGAAGTCATGGCATATTTGCTGCCATATGTTTGAATTTCCAAACATTAGTGGATTCAGCAGGACGGCCAGCAGGGAACTCGGTCTCCTCTGAACTGGGAGTGGGTGCAGCCTGCATTACCCACTTTGCCAGCACAGGGCTGGTCCTGTGCACAGCTGACAGGAGCCTGGCCTCCTCAGGAACCTCCAAGGATTTGGCTTCGGGACAGTGCAGGGCTGCATCCACGTTGAGACGAGCTCGGTTTCCTCAGGACTGGCTGGGAGGTGCCTCCCTGGGAGAAAAGGGTGAGGAAAAAGTGGGGAGAAGCTTGCTGTGCTGACTGCCTGGCTGACTGCCTGGGGTGGGTGTCTGTTTCCAGAGGACCCAGCAGAGGAGGAGCTTGATGTGGAAAACTGTGGGTTTTAGTGAGTTTTGTGTGTGCTGCAGTGTCCCGTGTCCTCCTTTGGCTTGTGATGTTCCATTTTCCAGGCAGTTTATTGAGGGGACTGTCCTTTCCCTGGGGTATGTCCTTGGCAGCTTTGGCATAAATCAACTGACCACATGTGTGTGGGCTTATTCTTGGGCTCTCTATTCTATTCTTATGGCCCCTTTGTCTCTTTCTGTGTCATTTCTACACTGTTTGGTTACTGTAGCTTCGTAATATGGTTTGAAGTCAGGGAGTGAGTTTCCTCCAGCTGCTGCTCTCCTTTCTTAGGATCCCCTTGGCTGTTCGGGGTCCTTTGTGTTTCCATACAAATGTCAGGACTGTTAGTTCAGTTTCTGTGAAAAATGCCTTTGGCATTTTTGTAGGAATTGCATTGAATGTGTATATTTGGGTAGAATGAACATTTTAGCACTACTAATTCTTTCTGTCCATGAGCACAGGGTATCTTTCCATTTATTTACGTCTTCAATTTCTTCATCAATGTCATAACATTTTCAGTGGGCAGGTCTTTCACATCTTTGGGTAAGTTTAATCCTAGGTATTTTGTTCTTCTGATGTTACGGTAAATGGGGTTGTTTTCTTAATTTCTCTAATAGATTTTTGGTGGGTTGATGTGGAAAACTGGAATTAGAAATCCCACTGTTTCTACCACATCCAGGTCATCCAGAACACCCAAGATGGGACTTCCCTGGTGGTGCAGTGGTTAAGAGTCCACCTGCCAATGCACGGGACGTGGGTTCGATCCCTGGTCCAGGAAGATCCCACATGCCGCGGGGCAACTAAGCCCGTGAGCCACAACTACTGAGCCCGCGTGCGGCAACTACTGAAGCCCGTGCACCTAGAGCCCGTGCTCCTCAACAAGAGAAGCCACCGCAATGAGAAGCCCGCGCACGGCAACGAAGAGTAGGCAACGAAGAGTAGCCCCCGCTTTCCGCAACTAGAGAAAGCCTGCGTGCAGCAACGAAGACCCAACGCAACCATAAATAAATAAATAAATTAATTAATTTAAAAAAATAACTAGACTGTCTTTTCTGATCTGCATGTGTTCAGTGTACAATTCTTGTACACCTTTTCCCTCACCTCTATTGGAGGCTGATTCAGAACACATACAACCTCCTGGAGAAACTTGCCCCGGCCCTGCTATGTACTGCCACCTAGCTGGCCTGGTACTGAGTCACCAAAAACTTTTGTTCTTTACTTGATTCTTAATTCCTTTAGAATTCATTACTTTACTGTTATAAATGTTTATTGTCCTTGTAATAAATCTTTTAATAAATCATTTTTATTTTAAAAATAAAATATTGTACTTTAATTACTCCATAGATGAGTGATGAATGGATCACACTTGACATGATTGTAATCTTTTTATAATTATTAAAGTAATACACACATGTTATAAAAAATTGAAATATTACCTAAAGAAAAGAGGTTTGCCAACCCCGCCCCCAGAGGCGGCCATCTTGAACGGTGTGGTGCATCTCTCGGGGTCTGTCTCTGTCTGTCTCTGTCTCTGTCTCTCACACACAAGCAGATTTGTCTACATTTCTGTTGATTTCGCATCTGTGTGGTCTTACAGGTGGCACCCTGATGCAGATGGTTGGTCCTCGTGCTTCCCACCTGGGAGGACCCTGAAGTCTCCCCTGCAATCAGGGGAGTGGGGGCATTTGAGGGCATTTCCCTCAAAGTATGCCTTAGTGACATTGATTATTTTGAATAAACGTTACTTAAGAAAAGAGCCATGCAAGAGAGACACTATTTACCTCTTTTTTCTTTTTAGGAAGAAATAAATCTCTCCTGTGAAAGGTACCCCACCTGGGGGCTGAGACCTGAGGGCAGACGGCTGCAGGCGTGCTGGCCCCTGCAAATCAATTCATTTTGGGAACCTTCTGTCGAGACTACTGAGGTGCCAGTTAGCTTTGTGGTGACCAAAGCCAACTCCTGTCTCTGCCTGTTTCTGAGAAAAGGCCTGAGTCTGAGCCATTATAGATTCTCTGGATTTCTTGGCATATGGACTGACCTGCACCCTCTCATCCTGACAGACCCCTTGTAGAAACACCTTCACTTTAAGAGTTCTTTCACCTCATCCAGAAAATAAACAAATTCCCCATCCCCATACCCAAGAAACAAGGAGACAGATATCCATCTGCTTTCCTACCTCAGTCACTTCAGAGAGTCACTCTCTTAGAAATACCATAAGCTCAATGACATACCGCTGTCTCCCTTTCTCTGGCACCATGCCAACCCCGGGTGAGCCCCGTCTTATGTGGGCACAACGGCACCACTCAGGCGAGCCGGAGACAGTACCCCGAAGTGGCCTGATGGTACCACCGTACATTGAAAATGACCTACACACCAAATCGGCCTTAAACATGGTGGTCCAGAGACCAGGGATGTGCATGTGCCTCCGATGAAATCACTGCTCAGGAGACCCCAGCATCTATCATCCATCTTCTCCACGTTCTTCTGACCTTTGCTCTTCCTCTTTTCAGCTGATATCTTGCTAGATTGTTCATGGACAAATTAGATCCCATCTGGCAAAAGCAGAATCATCTTCCCAACACATGAGAACAGGCACGGGCCCGCACCCATCTTATCCCTCCTTGCCTGCCCAGCCCGTCATGTCAGAAACGTGTCCCTCCTCCTGTCAGAAGCCAGACGCCAGGTAAAGGACTTAGATGTAAAGGAAACCAGAATATTGTCTTGAGCTACTGACACTTCAAAAAACAAAGCAAAAACAACTCCCCCCCCACACACACACAATACAGCAGGTGCAGAAGGGCGTTCTGAACCTTCTCCTCTTCCTTCCTGGAAGCAGCAGATAACATGTCCCCCCCCCCCCCCCCCCGCCACTGCACCCCCACCCCCCAGAGGAAGACGCCTTCCCTCTGCTGGAAGGAGAGTGACATTGCGATCGTTAAGGGCAGAGAGTGGAGAGTGAGAGAATTCTGTACAAACAGACCTTGTTCAACCTAATTCTCAACCTCCTTAGCCTCCCCACATAGTGTAGGTCCTTTTCCACAATCGCCTCTCTGTGTTCAACACAACAGAAAAGAATTTAGGTTTCGCCACTTCTCTGGGTCTTTCTTCATTTCCTTAGGAGGGCGCCCTGGGTCAGGTAAAACTTGTGGGAAATAAATGTGTATGGTTCCCTCCTGTGAGTCTGTTTCACGCCCATTTAATTCTCAGGACCAGCCGTCAGCTCTAAGAGGGTGGAGGTCAGGTTCGGTCTCGGCCACATCTTCCCTGCCGGCATCTTTGAATTCTACCTCCTTCCTTGGCTTGAGTCCTCAGCATGCTGACATGCTCTCAGCTACCATCTTCAGAAGCTCTGTGAACATGGGCTGTGTCTTTCAAAATGAAACGCATTCTTCCTCTACGATCCAGCCCTCAAACTCCTTGGTACTGATGGACCTAAATGAGTCGAATGCTTCCGTCTACACAGAAACTTGCCTCTGGACTTTACGGCAGCTTTATTCATAACTGCCAGAACTTGGAAGCAACCAAGATGTCCTTCGGGAGGTGAATGGACAGATAGACGGGACTCCATCCATGCAGCAGAATGTTCTTCGCACTGAAAAGAAAAATGAGAGAGAGAGGGAGCCACGGGGTGACAGGTGGGGCACCTTAACTGCATGTCACTCACTGAAAGAAGCCAATCTGGAAAGGTGCCACATCTTAGGGTACCAACTACCTATGACATTCGGGAAAAGGCGAACCACGGAAAGGGTGGGTTGCTAGGGGTTTGTGGCGGGGTTAAGGGGTGGGGTATGATAAACAGCTCAAGCACAGAGGACTTTCAAGGCAGTGAAACTATTCATTGTGATACCTTCGTGGCGAGATACATTTGTCAAAACCCATAGAATGTACAACACGAGGAGTGAACCCTAGTGTAAACTCTGGACTCTGATGACCATGATGTGTCCATGTAGATTCAGCGATAATGACCAACACACAGAATGTTGATAGGATAGTTGGGGAGAGGGAAACTCTGAGCACCTGTGTGGGTGGGGGGGAGGGGGTGGATGGAGAGAGCAGTAACAGCAGAACAGGGGGCACGTGGCACCTCTCTGTACTCTGCCCAATTTTGCTATGAATTCAAAACTTCTTTAAAAAAATAATAAACCCCATTTAAACAAAGAAACAAATGAACATTCCAGTAGCATCACATGACTCCTCCTCTTCAAGTCCTCAGTTTGCCTGGGCCACTTGAGAGTCAAACTTCAGGAGGCACTTGGCCTTTCAATCAGCATCCTTTCAAAGTTTCATCTGATGCCGGCTCTTTATCTCACTACACTCTTTTTTACACATTTTTAATTAAAAAAATTTTTTTTGCCTGCAGCGTGCAGCTTGCCGGATCTTAGTTCCCTGACCAGGGATTGAACCTGCGCCCTCAGCAGTGAAAGCACAGAGTCCTAACCACTGGACCACCAGGGAATTCCCCAACACTTTTTAAAAAATATATTTACTTATATATTTGGTTGCATCGGGTTTTAGTTGCGGCAGGTGGGCTCCTTAGTTGCAGCACGTGAGCTCCTTAGTTGCAGCATGTGGGCTCCTTAGTTGCAGCATGTGGCCTTCTTAGTTGTGGCATGAGAACTCTTAGTTGTGGCATGCATGTGGGTTCTAGTTCCCTGACCAGGGATCAAACCCCGGCCCCCTGCATTGGGAGCGCAGAGTCTTATCCACTGCGCCACCAGGGAAGTTCCCCCTCCTCTTTTTAAGATAGTGTTTTCTCTTCTTTTGTAAAATCGGTGTATACTTGACAGGCAATATTATGTATTAGTTTTCTGGAACACAACGTAGTGACTTGATATTTTTATACTCTACAAAATGACCACCAAGATAAGTCTAGTTACAATTTGTCACCATACAATGTTATTACAGGATTACGGACGCTATTCCCTATGCTGTAAACCACACCCCAGGACATTTGTTTTATAACTGGGATTTGGAACTTCTCGATCTTCCTCAACTAGTGCACTCATCCCTCCACTCCCTCCCATCTGGCAGCCACCAGCGTGTTCTTGGCACCTATGAGTGCATTTCTGTTTTGTGGTGTTTGTTCATCTGTTCTGTTTTGTAGATTCTACATATAAGTGATATCGTAAGGTAATTGTCTTTCTCTGTCCGCTACATCTCACTTAGCATAATGCCCTCTAGGTCCATTCATGCTGCCATAAGATTTCATTCTTTTTTATGGCTGAGTAATATTCCACTGTGTGTGTGTGTGTGTGTGTGTGTGTGTGTGTCCAGTTTTCATACATATACGTGAAAACTTCTTTATCCAATCGTCTATTGATGGACACTTTGGTGGCTTCCACATCTTGACTATTGCCAATAAAGCTGCCATGAACATAAGGGTGCATGTATCTTTCTGAATTTGTGTTTTGGTTTCCTTCAGAAAGATACCCCCAAGTGTAATTCCTGCATCATATGGTAGGTCTATTTTTAATTACTTGAGGAACCTCCATACTGTTTTCCATAGTGGTTGTACCAATGAACATTCCCAACAAAAGTGCATGAGCGTTCCCTTTTCTCCACATCCTGAGCAAGACTTGTTATTTGTTGTCTTTTAGATGGTAGCCATTCTTTGAGGTGTGAGCTGATAATCTCACTGTGGTTTGGATGTGCATTTCCCTGATGATGAGTGATGCTGACCATCTTTTCGTGTGTCTTTTGGTCAACTGTATATATTCTTTGGAAACATGTTTGGTCTTCTGCCAATTTTTTATTTGGGTTTTTGTTTTTTGGGAGGCTAACTTGTGTAAGTGAGTTCTTGGTCTATTTTGTGTATGAACCACTTACCAGATATATTGTTTGTAAATATTTCTCACATTCAGTAGGCTGCCCTTTTTGTTTTGTGGATGGTTTCCTTTGCCATTGAAAAACTTTTCAGTTTGATGGAGTCCCATTGCTTTATTTTGCCTTTGTTTCCCTTGCTGAGGAGACAGGTCCAAAAAGTATTGCTAAGACTGATGTCAAAGAGTGTAGTGCCTATGTTTTCTTCTAGGAGTTTTATGGCTTCATGTCTTTGTTCTAGTTCTCCTAAAAATTCCATTGGTATTTTTCTAGAAATGGCATTGAATCTCTAGATAGCCTTGGGGTGTGGAATCCTTTTAACAATACGAATTCTTCTAATCCATGAGCATGGTATGTCTTTCCATTTGTGTCGTCTTCAGTCTCTTTCATCAATGTCTTCCAGTTTTCTGAGTATAGGTCTTTCACCTCCTCGGTTAGATGTATTCCTAGGTATTTTATCTTTGTTAATGTCCTTGTCCATGGGGTTGTTTTCTTAATTTCTCCTTCTGGCATTTTGTTGTGAGTGTATAGAGATGCAACCGATCTCTGTAGATTGATTTTGTGTGCTGCAACTTAACTGTGCTTTCTGATGAGTTCTATTTGGTTTTGGGTGTCATCTTCAAGGTTTTCTGTATAGAGTACCCTGTCATCTGCAAACAGTGACAGTTTTACTTTTTCTTCTGCCATGAGATTCCTTTTATTTTTATTTTTTAAAATCTCATTACTATGACTAGGACTTCTTAGACCATGTTAAATGAAAGTGGCTGGAATGGTCAGGGTTAGAGTGAGGTTTAAGCATAACTGGCCCTCTTCCCCTTCCTCTCTCTCCATGTCTCTGACACCTCCATGAAGGACAGGACTAGTCCACAGTCACAAATGGCTCAGGGAGTTGAGCTGGACCATTGTTTTTCTGCCCCGTAGTCCTGGGCATAGTTTTGTGTACTGTCTGTGTATCTTCTTTGGCCAGGTGTCCATTCAGATCTTTCCCTATTTTAATTGGGTTGTTTGTGTTAGAGTTATTTGTATTTTGAGACAAAACCTTTATTAGATATGTGTTTGCAAATATTTTTCTCCTGGTTTGTGACTTGCCTTTTGATTTTCTGAGTAAGGTCATTCACAGAGTACAAATCTTTAATTAAGTCCATGTTATTGCTTGTTTTCATTTTTAGATTGCCTTTTTGTTTTGTGTGTTAAAACTCCAAAGCTCATGATTTACATGGGCAAACCCAAGCTCATGTCAATTTTCTTCTATAATTTTGAATAGTTTTGTATTTAAAATTTGTCTGTGGGGACTCCCCTGGTGGTGCAGTGGTTAAGAGTCTGCCTGCCAATGCAGGGGACATGGGCTCGAGCCCTGGTCCGGGAAGATCCTACATCCCGCAGAGCAACTAAGCCTGCGCTGCGCAACTACTGAAGCCTGCGCGCCTAGAGCCTGTGCTCCCCAGCAAGAGAAGCCACTGCAATGAGAAACCCGTGCACTACAACGAAGAGTAGCCCCGCTCGATGCAACTAGAGAAAGCCCACGTGCAGCAACGAAGACCCAGCGCAGCCAAAAATAAATTATAAAATAAAATAAAATTTGCCTCTGAATAACTTTGAGTGAATTTGGTATAAGTTGTAAAGTTTGCATCTACATTCATTTCATTCCAAATGGTTTCCAATTAATTGTTCCTCAACTAATTTTAGAAAACTTTTGGGATAGAGACTCCACTTCAGTTTGAATTTCCAGTTTAATGGATTCCGTAGTTCTGTCAGTAGGGGGCGCTGTCTCCAGTGACCTGTGAGGGAGGCGCTGCCTGCACTTCCTGCACTGACCACATGGTGGCGCCGAGCTCGCCTCTCTGACCCACAGCGCATGCTCGTCCCCCGCGAACTCGATTGTGAGCGCAGCTGAGAGGCGTTGTGCCTCCTCAGGCGCGGGGGCGGGGGCTTCGGGTGGGACGTCCGGCTCAGCGTCTCCGCTGAGAGGAGCTCGGTCTCCGTCTCCTTAGGACTCGCTGGGGTTTCGGCTTCAGGACAAAGTGGGGCTGCGCCCACGCTGACTAGGGAACAGGTTACCTGAGGACCCAGGTGATGCCTGAGGGAAAGGTGAAGAGACAGCGAGGAAAAGTGGGGAGAAGCTTCCTGTGGGCGACTGACGGCCGAGGGGGTCCGTCTTCATGTGACCGAGGAAGGGCTCGGTGTGCAAAGCTGGGCTTTTGGTCAGGTTTGTGTGCAGGGTAGCCAGCATGAGCTATGGGGTGTCCAGTTTTCCCAGCACCATTTATTGTGGGGAGTGTCGTGCTCCGTGGTGTGTCCTTGGTCCCTGTGTCATGAATTAACTGACCCCGTCCGTGTGGGCTGAATTCTGGCTCTCCGTCCTGTTCCTCTGGTCCCTGCGCCTGTTTTGAGCCAGTTCCGCGCTGGTTTGGGGACTGTAGCTTCGTGATGAAGTGTGAAGTCAGGGAGGGAGATGCCTCCAGCCCGTTCTCCTTTCTCAGGGTTGCCTTGGCTCTTCGGGGTCCTTTGTGGTTCCACGCAGATATTAGGAGGATTTGCTCTATTTTGGGGGAAAATACCGTGGAATTTTGGGAGGGGTTGCATTCACTGTGTCCATTGCTTTGGGTAGAATGGGTATTTTAACAATATTAATTGTTCCGTCCCCTGAGAACAGGGTGTCTTTCCATTTATTGGTGTGTTTTTCAATTTCTCCATCAATGTCTTAAAGTTTTCAGGGTGCAGGTCTTTCACATCCTTGGTTAACTTTATTCCCAGGTATTTTGTTCTTTTTGATGCAGTTGTTAATAGGGTTGCCTTCTTTCTCTTTCTGATGGTTCATTATTAGTGTTTAGAAATGCAACTGATTTCTGTGCATTGATTTTGCAAGTTTACTGAATTCATTTATTAGTTTTAATAGCTTTTTTGTGGAATGAAGTGGAAAATTAGAATTCAAAAATCCCACTGTTTCTACCGTATCCGGGTCGTCCACAACACGGAGGACAGTGGCTCCTAATATAACCTTCCCCCAGTGCCTCTAAATGACATGTGGACTTTGGGTGAACTGGATCTGGGTAAAGCTTGGCTTCTATATGGAAGTTTGGTGTTTTCTCTGCTTTTCTGGCGTGCTATTGACATACATGATATTTTGAAAAGTAATTTACTTTCCAGTAATTTCAAACATACAACTTTACATACATAAAACAAGTCTTGTACCTTGATTAAATATACTCCTAAATGTTGATGTTGACATTATTTAAAACGGAATTGTTTTCATAAATTCTTTTTCAGATTATTTTTTGCTAGCGTATACATATAAGACAGATTTTCATGAATTGATATTTTGTTCTATAACTTTGCTTAATTAGTTGATTAGCTCAAATAATTTCTTTGCTGATTATAGGTAGTTTTATATTTAAGATGATGTGACCTATGTTCTGTGAAGAGACACAGTTGTAATTTTTCCATTCACCCACGGATGCCTTTCATTTTTTCCTCAAGAGTCTGGGTAGAACTTCCAGTCACCACTGAGTAACGGTGATGGAGGCCAGCTTCCTGGCCTTGCTCCTGATTTCAGGAGTAAATCTTTCAGTCTTCAGCATTGAGCATGATGTTTGCTGTGGCTTTTTGTACCACTCTTTTCCATATTGAACAAATTTCCTTTTAGTCCTGCTTTCTTGAGTGTTTGTCATGAAATAACACTGGATTTTCACTGTAGTTTTTTTGCATTAGTTGATACGATATTATTGTGCTTTAATACATTGCTTACTTTTAATATGTTGAGCAACCTGAAACTTCTGGTGTAGAGATACTTGCTTATGGCATTATCCATTTAAAGTTCTGTTGGTTTCATGTTGCTATTATTTTGTGATAGATTTTTACATTCATATTTATAAGTTATATTGGGGTAGTTTTTTTCTTTCTTTCTTTTTTATTTTATTTTGTTTTTACGGTATGCAGGCCTCTCACTGTTGTGGCCTCTCCCGTTGCGGAGCACAGGCTCCGGACGCGCAGGCTCAGCGGCCATGGCTCACGGGCCCAGCCGCTCCGCGGCATGTGGGATCTTCCCGGATCGGGGCACGAACCCGTGTCCCCTGCATCGGCAGGCGGACTCTCAACCACTGCGCCACCAGGGGAGTCCCTCAGTGTTCTTTTTACTCATGAGCACAGGGTATCTTTCCATTTATTTTTGTCTGTTCAGTTTCCTTTATCAGTGTCTTCCAGTTTTCAGTGTGCAGGTCCTTCACGTCCTTGGTTAAATTTACTCCTAGTTATCTTTTTGGATGCAATTGTAAGTGGGATTTTTTTTTTTTGGCGGTACGCGGGCCTCTCACTCTTGTGGCCTCTCCTGTTGTGGAGCACAGGCTCCGGATGCACAGGCTCAGTGGCCATGGCTCAGTGGCCATGGCTCATGGGCCCAGCTGCTCCATGGCATGCGGGATCTTCCCGGACCAGGACACGAACCCGTGTCCCCTGCATTGTAAGGTGGACTCTCAACCACTGTGCTACCAGGGAAGCCCAGGATTTTTTTTTTTTAATTCTTTTTCTGATGGTTCATTATCAGTGTACAGAATCACAAATGATTTTTGTGCATTGATTTTTCTTTTTATTTTGGTATCCTGCAGCTTTACTGAATTCATTTTTTAGATGTAACAGTTATTTGGTGGTTGAATGTGGAAAACTAGAATTCAGAAATCCCACTGTTTGATCTACATCCATGTCATCCACAGCACCCAAGGCATAGTGGCTCCCAATATAATCTTCCCATGGTGCCTCTTGTGGTATGTGGACTCCTACAAGGGTGATTAGCATCCCCACTGTGGGTGAACTGGATCTGGGTAGGGCTCGGCCTCTATAACAGAGTGTGATGTCTGTATTTCTGGCATGGTATGACATGGTTGTTTTGCTAAGTGCTTTATTTTCTAGTAAATTTCAAGTATATAAAAAACTTTAAATAGCAGTATAAAGTTTTCCACCTTCACAGAATACTCCAGTTTGTTTTACCCTGTGAGACTGGGAGGGCCACTCTCCCAGGGAACCAGCACATAACCCCAAAATGAGGAATAATTATGGTTTCCACATTATAATCCTATCCACAGACCCGCTTCAACTTTCACCAGCTGCCCCAGCTTTGTGGAAATGTATTTTTCCATTCGAATCCAGTTTTCTCTTTTTGGAACCATCAGTGGGGCTTTTCCTCACTTTAAAAACTTTGCTGGATTGAAAGTGTACAAGATGAGCATGATCTGGGTGGGTTTTCTGTATGGCTTCTTTCACTTGGGATGTTTTCAGTGTTTAACCGCATTGTAACATTGATCATTATTTCATTCATTTTTTCCATTGGGATTAAAAACACATAACATTTACCATTTAAACCATTTTTAAAAAGCTTTTTAAAAAATATTTTATTTTATTTTCTATTTTTTGGCTGTGTCAGGTCTTTGTTGCTGCACGCAGTCTTTCTCTAGTTGCGGCGAGCGGGGGCTACTCTTCGTTGCCGTGTGCAGGCTTCTCATTGCGGTGGCTTCTCTCGTTACGGAGCACGGGCTCTAGGCGCACCGGTTTCAGTAGTTGTGGCACGAGGGCTCAGTAGCTGTGGCTCATGAGCTTAGTTGCTCTGTAGCATGCAGGATCTTCCAGGACCAGCGCTTGAACCCGTGTCCCCTGCAATTGGCAGGTGGATTCTTAACCACTGTGCCATGAGGAAAGCCCCATTTAAACCATTTGTAAGTATCCAGTTCTATGGCCTTAAGTACATTCGCATTGTTGTAAAAATATCCTCACCATCCATCTCCAGAACTTTATTTTCCCCATGTGAAACCGTAGCCATTAAACACTAACTCCCCTCAACCCCTGGCAACCTTATTCTACTTTGTCTTTGGATTTGACTTATCTGCATACCTCATACTAGTGGAATCATAGAACGTTTGTCCTTTTTGTGTCTGGCTGGTTTCACTTAGCATAATGACTTCAAGGTTCATCCACATTGTAGCATGTTGAGAATTACCTTAGTGTTAAAGGTTGAATCATATTCCATTGCCTATGTACTACACTGTACTTATCCATTCCTCTGTTGAAGGATGTGTTGTGTTGCTTCCACCTTTTGGCTATTGTGAATAATGTTGCTATGAATGTGGGGTACAGATATCTGTTCCAGTCCTTGCTTTCTAATATTCTGGGTGTACACCCTGGAGTGGAATCAAGGGATCATACATTTTCCATGTTTCTGAGGAGCCACCACACAGTTTTCCACAGCGGCTGTATAATTTTACTTTATTCCTTTACATGACAGAATAATGCAGCTTCTGGATCTGCCTTATTTTGCTTATCTGTTTACCTGCTCGTGGACATTTAAATCTTTCCTGCCCTGGGCTATTGTGAACAGTGCTGCTATGAATAACTGGTGTACAAGGTTTTGTTTGAACGCCTGTTTTCCATTTTTTTGGTGTATATCTAGGAGTGGAGTTGTTGAACCACATGGTAATTATATTTTATATCTTTGAGTAAATGCTAAAGGTTTGTGCACACAGACTGCACCATTGTACATCTCCACAGTAACTTTTAAGGATTCCAGTTTCTCTGCATTGTTGCCAACATTTGTTATTTTTATTTACATATTTTAAAATTTATTTTAAAATTTATTTTTATTCTAGTGTGTGTGAAGGGGCATCACACTGTGGCTTTAATTTGCATTTTCATCATGACTCCTGACGTTTGACGTCTTTTCATGTCCTTGTTGACCATTTGTATGTCTTGCCTGGAGAGCAGTCCATGCAAGTTATTTGTCTGTTTCAAAAATTGTATTGTTTGTCTTTTGTTGATGAGTTGAAAAAGTCCCGGGTACATTCTAGGTAAAGAGTCTTATGAGATATATAATGTGCCAATATTGTCTTCCATTCTGTGGGCTCTCGTTTTACTTTCTGGATAGCCTCTTTTGATGCACAAAGGTTTGTAATTTTGAGGAAATCCAATGCATCTATTTTTTCTTTCATTTCTTATGCTTTACTGTCAAATCTAAGAAACCATTGCTAAATTCGTGGTCGGGAAGATTTAATTCCTTGGTTTATTTGAGAGTTCATAGGGTCCTTTCTCGGTACCCACTAGGCCAGGCTTTAGGCCTGGGGCTGAGTCAGTGTGAGGGTTCAGCGGTCACAGTTTAGGGTTATGGGTCATCGTTGGAGAGTCAGGGTAGAGGGTTGTGGTTAAAGGGTCAGGGATTAGAGTTTAGGGGTCAGTGGCGAGGGTCTAGGGGTCTGGGGCTAGGGTTGTTAGGGCGTTACGGTTAGAGGTTAGGGTTCTTAGGGTAAAGGTTAGAGTTAGGTTTAAGCACAATTGGCCCTCATTGCCCTCCCCTCTCCTTCTCTCTGAAGCCTCCAGAATGGATAGGACTTGCCCAGGGTCAAACAGGAGTCAGGGAGCTGAGGTCAACAACTGTTTTTCTGGCCTCCCTTCGCCCAGTCCTGGGCTCTGAGAGAAGAATGAAATGTCTGTTCTTGTCTAGGACTGTTTCTTATCCACCTCAACCTCTGTCAAGCATTGGGGAGGGTGTCAGAAGTCACGCATGGTTTCCTTCTGCCCTCCTACCTGGGAAGGGTGATGCTGGCCCTACTCTGCCTGGGCAGCCCCAGGTTCCAGCACAGCCCAGACTGGAGGGCACTCAGTGGACACGTGTGGATTTATAAAGGACTGGGTGCAGTGACCTGCCAGCCCCCAGATGCTGCCTTATTAAGGGCTGGTGGGGCCCTCCTGGCACTGGAGGCATCCTTTGTCCCATCTGAGTGGGCATGAATAGATGATCAAGTCTCAGGCAGGACAGCCGTCGACCTCTGACTATCCAGGCAGGTATCTGTGGTCCTCTAGCTCAGTCCAGCCTGGGCATTGTCAGGCCCTCATGTACAGTTACAGAGCCGATCATGATGCCGGGCAATTCAAGAGCTACCTGGGCAGTGTAGACATTCCTTTGAGAAGTTTCAACTACCAACATGCATGTGGCTGAGAAGAAGGCCTCCCGCTCACGGCCTCATAGGCTGCCAAGAGAGGTAATAATCCTGTAGACATTGGAGTGTGGCCCTGACACAACACCCATATAGCAGACCATGGCCCTGCAATCCTCTGTCCTTTCAGTCGTTAGAAACTTTTGACATGCATATTCATTAAGAATCAAAGATATGGGAGCAACTGGACCTCCCAGTGTGAGGTTTACACTGCCACTGCCATTGTCTTGGAGAGCCATATGCATCCATGTTGCCTCTGGAAAGCCTGCCAACTATGGGTTCCATGGCATGGAAGAATTCTCGAGCCTCCCGTTACTTCATTGCACAAGAGTTTCCTTACCACCCTAGCATTTGGTTTCTTCCTCTTAGTAAAGGAGAGAGAAGAAACTGGAAAAGGAGCAGTATTGTTTTTCAGGGATGGGCAATTAATATGGCCAGGGAGATGGCATAACTCAAGGACTCCCACCTCTCAGGGGCAGGAATGAGGTCTGTGTGTCTTCTGACGGCACATGGGCTGTTCTGGGCCAGCCTCTGAGATGTGAGGACCTGATGCCCAAGGAAAGAGACTAGAGTTTACCACCACCAATGATCCTGACTTTTCAGCAAGTGAAAGAACTTGCAGTCTTGGGAGGGACAGTAAGAGCACTGGATGAGTCACTGCAGCCCCTGACCCTAAGTGAACCTCTTTCTTTCTTTTGTGTCAGATTCTGTGCTGTGCAGTGAGCTGTCATTGACATAGAATCTGTTGCTTTATCCCAGCCAGCATCTGTTCTCAGGCCCAAGTGCCTCAGTTTTCCTTTGGGAATTACATGTCACCTGCTTCCAGTCCAAACAGTTGCAGAAGGATGACCCCATGTTCCACCCAGCTCGAAGATGGGTTTACAACCCACATCTAGCCAGTCCCATTTTCCATCTTCTGGTGATGGGTCAAGGATGAGAATGCAACCCAAGCCAGATCAAAGGCATTTAAAACCATGACTTTCTTGGAATCCAAGAAAAGGAGAAACTCTTTCTCAGAAAATGGATGGTGAGTGGTTGTCAGCCTAGAACTGCTGTTGGCCCAAGGGCAGTGAGAGAGCCTGTGCCTGTGAATGGGGTCCCCCAAAGGCACTGAGGGGGACAAAAGTTTGCAGAGAAGCAAGGTCACACTGAGACAGTGTGAGCCCCTGGACCTGCCAGGTCCAAAGCCATTCTTCAACTTGCCACTTGCAAGTATTAATGTATTTCTACCCTTGCAATAAATACTAATTTATTTTACTTCCGTAAGTGTGTCCAGTCGCTGGGAAAAGAAAAAGTCCTGGTTGATACATCTGAGTCAATAATCCCTGACCCTTCCTCAGGTGTCCTCACTGGGTAGGCGTGGCTGGGGGAGGTGAAGACACTGGGTGGGGTCAAATACTAGGGGAGCTGCCAAACAGCTCTGTCCCTGCTCCTTCCCTGTCCCGGGAGAGGGAAAGCCTGGAGCAGTGATAGGATAGCCAGTAGGGGAAGAGGTTCCTCAGTGGTTAATTGGCCTTTTTGTGTTTTCCTTAATTTAGGGTCCATTTGGGTAATGTGTTTTTACAAAGAAATCCCCCTTTTCCTCTAGATTTCCAGTTTGTTACAGTAGGTTTCTCTTATTTGACGTTTAATTTTTCCTGTCTAATTTTCTACAGAATCATGACAAATACTGAACAAATACTCGTACTTTACTATTAACTGAAGTCCCTATTCACGTTCCCTTTGTTATACCTTTCCTTGTTCCAGGATCTGAGAGGACATGCGGTCATCATGTCTGTTTAGACTCTTCTGGGCTCTGACAGTTGCTCAGACTCTCCTTGTTTCCATGACCTTGACAGCGTGGAGGAGGGCTGCTCAGGTATTGTATAGACTGCCAGGCGCTGGGATTTGCTCGGTGGTTTTGTCGTGGTTAGACGTGGCTTTGAAAAAGCAGACCACAGAGGTGAAGTGCTTCCTCTTCACTATATATCAAGAGGACGGGCTCTTAAAGGAACTTCTCCCTTATATTCTTAATTTTGGTCACCTAGCTGAGGTAATGTTTGTCAAGTTTTCCCACAGTGAGGTTAATTTTTTCCCATGTCCATCCTGTGTGTCTTATATAGGAGGAAGTCATAAATGCAGAAGCCACACTTGAGGAGAGAGGGGTTAGCTTCAGATCCTGATGGACAGCTGAGTGGCTATATACATTGTTTAGAAGCTTTCTGCATAGGAGATTTCTATTTAACACCATTCATCAAAAACTATGTAATTTATTTTTACCAGTTGGGACACGTGAATAACTAGTGTAAACTCTTGGTTATCATCCAGCACTACATTATTAGACTGCTTAGTTCATTCTTGCTTTGGCTGTTGAGAGCTTCTTCCATTTGCCCTTGTTTTCATTTTACATAATTTTTCTTTTGTGGGTTTTAAAAATTTTTGGTACTTCTTTACTTTCTGATTTTTTTTTTTTTGCTGTATGTGGGCCTCTCACTATTGTGGCCTCTCCCGTTGTGGAGCACAGGCTCCGGATGCGCAGGCTCAGCGGCCATGGCTCACGGGCCCAGCCACTCCGCGGCATGTGGGATCTTCCCGGACCGGGGCACGAACCTGTGTCCCCTGCATCGGCAGGCGGACTCTCAACCACTGCGCCACCAGGGAAGCCCAACTTTCTGATATTTTAAGATTATCCTGCTTCATATATTTACTGTCTCAGTCCTAGCATCAGCCCTTTCTTCAAAGAGGCCTTGTTCCTTTTATTAGAGAATGGTATTAAAAACTTACATGTGGGAGCTAAATATGCTCAGCTGACAGTACATCGAAATATATGCATGTATCCCAGCCTATGCACATACACATAATTATAAAGATTTCCATGTGGAACTATGTGTAGGCTAAAGAGAGTTAATACTGATATCTCCAAGCGGATCTGTTATGACATGGATATTGTAACCTTCTCCCTTTGTTTGACTGTAACATCCAACTCCAGTGGTAAGAAACCTGGCTTCCACCATTTGTCATTTATTAAATTCAGTGCTTGTTCCATCTGCCGACTGATATCGTAGTTTCAGTACTGTTAGCTGCTGCCCCTCCTGGGAAAGAACATAGAGTCCCCTGTGTGTGTACGGCACATCTTGTCTTTGGCCTACAGATTCTGTACATTTCCATAGTTAACTTAGGTCAGCCCGTTTGTCCCACTACCAACAGCGAGTTTTTTCATACATTTCTGAATCAGTTAGCTTCTTCGTTACCTTCTGTACTGCAGTCTTTGACACTCCCATATCCTAGGTAGCTAAGTTTGGATAGATTGTAACTTACTTGTTGGGTTGTAAAGATCTGTGGGTGTAGCCAGATGCACAGGTATTCACCACTGAAGTATCATATGGACTGTTTCAGCCACATATTCCGTAAACTGCTTACCGTGTCAGTTTTGCCCTTTCTAGAATGTCATATAAAGGAGGTCATACAGTGTGTAGCTCTTCAGACTGGATTCTTTCACTTAGCAATGTAAGTGTTAGGTGCATCTATTTTTTTTTTTCCACGGGTTGATGGTCGTCCATTCCTTTATATCTCTGAATACTATCGCACTGCATGTATATGAGAGGAAAAATAATTTTCCCTCTACACTTCTATGTTCTTTATTGAGATCCCCCTTGTAATGAAAAAGAGACGAACTGGAGAAAACAATCAGAAGTTTAATATATACCATGCGTACCTCCGGTATACTTGAAAGATACCCAGGAAAACTGAGTCACTCCCTGAAATGGCCCAAGCCGTTACCTTAAATGCTATCTTCAGAACAAAAGCAAGATGTTAGGGAATGGAGGCAGCCATTTAAGGGATGTTATTAGTCAAAGCCCAGTAAACAAGGGTATGGTTGTTACACAGATTTACATCCAGGTCTATTTCATTGAAAAGCTTTTTTTAATTTTTTAAACATTTATTTATTTGGCTGCGCTGGGTCTTAGTTGCGGCCTGTGGAATCTTGAGTTGCGGCATGCGGGCTCTTAATTGCAGCATGCGGGATCTAGTTCCCTGACCAGGGATTGAACCCTGGTCCCCTGCATTGGGAGCATGGAGTCTTAACCACTGGACCAGCAGGGGAGTCCCAACAAACTTTTCTTGATATTTAGTCATCATTCAATTCCTGGTCCAGAGAGGGACATACTCTTACAAATGGAGATATCCTTAATAAATGTAAATGTACCTCCTAAAAGGGCATTTTCTACTTGGTTTTGAAAGATTCTCCTGGGTCTGCTGTTTCTTAAATTAATCAGTCCAAAATAATCCTTTTGTCAAATGGGCATATTTTGGGGTGGTGTATTCTGCACCCCTTGACATGTATGTGCCCTAATTTGCTTATGAATTCATCTACAGAAGGACATCCTGATATCTTTAAGTTTTTAGCCATTATGAATAGAGCTGCTGTGCATTACTTGATGCTAGTTTTGGTTTGAACACAGTTTTTCAAAGCAGTTGTCTAAATACAAGAGGTACACTTCTTGGATCCTAAGGTGAGACTTTTTAGATTTGGAAAAAACTGCCAAAGTGTCTTCCAAAGCTGGTTGTACATGCATCCACCAGCATCTTGAGTATATTCTTGTATGCTTATTTACTGCCTGTTTATCTTCTTGGGGCAGGTGTGTGTTTCTACCTTTACCAAATTTTAATGGCGTTGTTGGCATAATTTGAGTGCAAATCCTTTACCAGACATGTGTTTTGGAAATAGTTTCTTGCAGTTTGTGGTTTGTCTTCCGGTTTTCTGAATAAGGTCACCAGACCCAAAGTCATGTAGATTACCTTTTTTTCCTAGGATTTTTATAGTTTGGTAATTGAAATTTGCCTATGGGCATTTTGCGTGAATTTTGGGTTAAGTCGTAAAGTTTGTGTCTACATTCATTTCATTGCATATGGTTTGTAATTAATTGCTCCTTAACCCTCTTTTGAGAAGATACAGTGAGATACTCGGCTCCATTTCAGTTTGGATTTCCAAACTTAGTATATACAGCAGAACTGCCTCCCAGATGAGGCCTCTGGGTTTGTGAGTGCGGCACTCCCGGCACTTTTCTCACATCCCACAGGGGGCGCCGAACCCACCTGTGTGACCCTGGGGGCACAGGTGCACCCTGTCCACAGACTTTGCTCTGTGACAAGCAGACAGGAGCTTTGTCTCCTGTCAGGGCTTAGGTTTCTGGACCATGAGGCATTCTCCACACTGACGAGCTGGGTTTTCTCAGGAGCCACTGGTGAGGAGACTCCACAAGAGGAAAAAATGAGCAAGTGTGGAGAATCCTCCTGTGCAGCTGACCGCTGGGTGGGCGGGGTGCATCTTCAGGGCACTCAGGAGAGAAAGGGTTTAATGTGGAATACTGTGCGCTTTTAGTTAGTTTTATGTGCAGTGTACATGGTGACCAGTGTCGTTCTTTGGAGACTGGTGTCTAGTTTTCCTGGCACTGTTTGTTGATGGTTTTAGGTAGAATAAACTTTTTTTTTTTTACATCTTTATTGGAGTATAATTGCTTTACAATGGTGTGTTAGTTTCTGCTTTATAAAAAAGTAAATCAGTTATATATATGTTCCCATATCTCTTCCCTCTTGCATCTCCCTCCCTCCCACCCTCCCTATCCCACCCCTCTAGGTGGTCACAAAGCACCGAGCTGATCTCCCTATGCTATGCGGCTGCTTCCCACTAGCTATCTATTTTACGTTTGGTAGTGTATATATGTCCATGCCACTCTCTCACTTTGTCACAGCTTACCCTTCCCCCTCCCCATATCCTCAAGTTCATTCTCTAGTAGGTCTGTGTCTTTATTCCTGTCTTACCCCTAGGTTCTTAACGACATTTTTTTCCCTTAAGTTCCATATATATGTGTCAGCATATGGTATTTGTCTTTCTCTTTCTGACTTAATTCACTCTGTATGACAGACTCTAGGTCTATCCACCTCATTACAAATAGCTGAATTTCGTTTCTTTTTATGGCTGAGTAGTATTCCATTGTATATATGTGCCACATCTTCTTTATCCATTCATCTGATGATGGGCACTTAGGTTGTTTCCATCTCCGGGCTATTGTAAATAGAGCTGCAATGAACATTTTGGTACATGACTCTTTTTGAATTATGGTTTTCTCAGGGTATATGCCCAGTAGTGGGGTTGCTGGGTCATATGGTAGTTCTATTTGTAGTTTTTTAAGGAACCTCCATACTGTTCTCCATAGAGGCTGTACCAATTCACATTCCCAGCAGCAGTGCAAGAGTGTTCCCTTCTCTCCACACCCTCTCCAGCATTTATTGTTTCTAGATTTTTTGATGATGGCCATTCTGACTGGTGTGAGATGATATCTCATTGTAGTTTTGATTTGCATTTCTCTAATGATTAGTGATGTTGAGCATTCTTTCATGTGTTTGTTGGCAGTCTGTATATCTTCTTTGGAGAAATGTCTCTTTAGGTCTTCTGCCCATTTTTGGATTGGGTTGTTTGTTTTTTTTGATATTGAGCTGCATGTGTTGCTTGTATATTTTGGAGATTAATCCTTTGTCAGTTGCTTCGTTTGCAAATATTTTCTCCCATTCTGAGGGTTGTCTTTTGGTCTTGTTTATGGTTTCCTTTTCTGTGCAAAAGCTTTTAAGTTTCATTAGGTTCCATTTGTTTATTTTTGTTTTTATTTCCATTTCTCTAGAAGGTGGGTCAAAAAGGATCTTGCTGTGATTTATGTCATAGAGTGTCCTGCCTATGTTTTCCTCTAAGACTTTGATAGTTTCTGGCCTTACATTTAGGTCTTTAATCGTTTTGAGCTTATTTTTGTGTATGGTGTTAGGGAGTGATGTAATCTCATACTTTTACATGTACCCTTCCAGTTTTCCCAGCACCACTTATTGAAGAGGCTGTCCTTTCTCTTCTGTACATTCCTGCCTCCTTTATCAAAGATAAGGTGACCATATGTGCGTGGGTTTATCTCTGGGCTTTCTATCCTGTTCCATTGATCTATATTTCTGTTTTTGTGCCAGTACCATACTGTCTTGATTACTGTAGCTTTGTAGTATAGTCTGAAGTCAGGGAGCCTGATTCCTCCAGCTCCGTTTTTCGTTCTCAAGATTGCTTTGGCTGTTCGGGGTCTTTTGTGTTTCCATACAAATTGTGAAATTTTTTGATCTAGTTCTGTGAAAAATGCCAGTGGTAGTTTGATAGGGATTGCATTGAATATGTAGCTTGATTTGGGTAGTAGAATCATTTTCACAATGTTGATTCTTCCAATCCAAGAACATGGCATACCTCTCCATCTGTTTGTATCATCCTTAATTTCTTTCATCAGTGTCTTATAATTTTCTGCATACAGGTCGTTTGTCTCCTTAGGTAGTTTTATTCCTAGATATTTTATTCTTTTTGTTGCAATGGTAAGTGGAAGTGTTTTCTTGATTTCACTTTCAGATCTTTCATCATTAGTGTATAGGAATGGCAGAGATTTCTGTGCATTAATTTTGTAACCTGCTAATTTACCAAATTCATTGATTAGCTCTTGTAGTTTTCTGGTAGCATCTTTAGGATTCTCTATGTATAGTATCATGTCATCTGCAAACAGTGACAGCTTTACTTCTTCTTTTCCGATTTGGATTCGTTTTATTTCCTTTTCTTCTCTGATTGCTGTGGCTAAAACTTCCAAAACTATGTTGAATAGGAGTGGTGAGAGTGGGCAGCCTTGTCTTGTTCCTGATCTTAGTGGAAATGCTTTCAGTTTTTCACCATTGAGGACGATGTTGGCTGTGGGTTTGTCATATATGGCCTTTATTATGTTGAGGAAAGTTCCCTCTATGGCTACTTTCTGGAGGGTTTTTATCATAAATGGGTGTTGAATTTTGTCAAAAGCTTTCTCTGCATCTATTGAGATGACCATATGGTTTTTCTCCTTCAATTTGTTAATATGGTGTATCACATTGATTGATTTATGTATATTGAAGAATCCTTGCATTCCTGGAATAAACCCCACTTGATCATGGTGTATGATCCTTTTAATGTGCTGTTGGATTCTGTTTGCTAGTATTTTGTTGAGGATTTTTGCATCTATGTTCATCAGTGATATTGGCCTGTAGTTTTCTTTCTTTGTGACATCCTTGTGTGTTTTTGGTTTCAGGGTGATGGTGGCTTCGTAGAATGAGTTTGGAAGTGTTCCTCCCTCTGCTATATTTTGGAAGAGTTTGAGAAGGATAAGTGTTAGCTCTTCTCTAAATGTCTGATGGAATTCGCCTGTGAAGCCATCTGGTCCTGGGCTTTTGTTTGTTGGAAGATTTTTAATCACAGTTTCAATTTCAGTGCTTGTGATTGGTCTGTTCATAGTTTCTATTTCTTCCTGATTCAGCCTTGGCAGGTTGTGCATCTCTAAGAATTTGTCCATTTCTTCCAGGTTGTCCATTTTATTGGCATAGAGTTGTTTGTAGTACTCTCTCATGATCTTTTGTATTTCTGCAGTGTCAGTTGTTACTTCTCCTTTTTCATTTCTAATTTCTAATTCTGTTGATTTGAGTCTTCTCCCTTTTTTCCTTGAATGAATCTGGCTAACGGTTTATCAATTTTGTTTATCTTCTCAAAGAACCAGCTTTTAGTTTTATTGATCTTTGCTATCGTTTCCTTCATTTCTTTTTCATTTATTTCTGATCTGATCTTTATGATTTCTTTCCTTCTGCTAACTTTGCGGGTTTTTTGTTCTTCTTTCTCTAATTTCTTTAGATGCAAGGTTAGGTTGTTTATTCGAGATGTTTCCTGTTTCTTAAGGTAGGATTGTATTGCTATAAACTTCCCTCTTAGAACGGCTTTTGCTGCATCCCATAGGTTTTGGGTCGTCGTGTCTCCATTGTCATTTGTTTCTAAGTATTTTTTGATTTCCTCTTTGATTTCTTCAGTGATCACTTCGTTATTAAGTCGTGTATTGTTTAGCCTCCATGTGTTTGTATTTTTTAACAGATCTTTTCCTGTAATTGATGTCTAGTCTCATAGCGTTGTGGTCAGAAAAAGATACTTGATACAATTTCAATTTTCTTAAATTTACCGAGCCTTGATTTGTGACCCAAGATATGATCTATCCTGGAGCATGTTCCATGAGCACTTGAGAAAAATGTATATTCTGTTGTTTTTGGATGGAATGTCCTATAAATATCAATTAAGTCCATCTTGTTTAATGTATCATTTAAAGCTTGTGTTTCCTTATTTATTTTCATTTTGGATGATCTGTCCATTGGTGAAAGTGGAGTGTTAAAGTCCCCTACTATGAGTGTGTTACTGTTGATTTCCCCTTTTATGGCTGTTAGTATTTGCCTTATGTATTGAGGTGCTCTTATGTTGGGTGCATAAATATTTACAATTGTTATATTTTCTTCTTGGATCAATCCCTTGATCATTATGTAGTGTCCTTATTTGTCTCTAGTAATAGTATTTATTTTAAAGTCTATTTTGTCTGATATGAGAATTGCTACTCCAGCTTTCTTTTGGTTTCCATTTGCATGGAATATCTTTTTCCATACCCTCACTTTCAGTCTGTATGTGTCTCTAGGTCTGAAGTGGGTGTCTAGTAGACAGCATATATATGGGTCTTGTTTTTGTATCCATTCAGCCAGTTTGTGTCTTTTGGTGGGAGCATTTAATCCATTTACATTTAAGGTAATTATTGATATGTATGTTCCTATTCCCATTTTCTTAATTGTTTTGGGTTTGTTATTATAGGTCTTTTCCTTCTCTTGTGTTTCTTGCCTAGAGAAGATTCTTTAGCATTTGTTGTAAAGCTGGTTTGGTGGTGCTGAACTCTCTCAGCTCTTGCTTATCTGTAAAGGTTTTAATTTCTCCATCAAATCTTAATGAGATCCTTGCTGAGTAGAGTAATCTTGGTTGTAGTTTTTTCTCCTTCATCAGTTTAAATATGTCCTGCCAGTCCCTTCTGGCTTGCAGAGTTTCTGCTGAAAGATCAGCTGTTAAATTTATAGGGATTTCCTTGTGTGTTATTTGTTGTTTTTCCCTTGCTGCTTTTTTTTTTTTTTTTTTTTTTTGCAGTACGTGGGCCTCTCACTGTTGTGGTGTCTCCCGTTTTGGAGCACAGGCTCCGGACACGCAGGCTCAGCGGCCATGGCTCACAGGCCCAGCCACTCCGCGGCATGTGGGATCTTCCCAGACTGGGGCACGAACCCGTGTCCCTTGCATCAGCAGGTGGACTCTCAACCACTGCACCACCAGGGATGCCCTCCCTTGCTGCTTTTAATATGTTTTCTTTGTATTTAATTTTTGACAGTTTGATTAATATGTGTCTTGGCATATTTCTCCTTTGATTTATCCTGTATTGGACTCTCTGTGCTTCCTGGACTTGATTAACTATTTCCTTTCCCATATTAGGGAAGTTTTCAACTATAATCTCTTCCAATATTTTGTCAGTCCCTTTCCTTTTCTCTTCTTCTTCTGGAACCCCTACAATTCGAATGTTGGTGTGTTTAATGTTGTCCCAGAGGTCTCAGACTGTCCTCAGTTCTTTTCATTCTTTATTCTTTATTCTGCTCTGCAGTAGTTACTTCCACTATTTTATCTTCCAGGTCAGTTATCCATTCTTCTGCCTCAGTTATTCGGCTATTGCTCCCATCTAGAGTATTTTTAATTTCATTTATTGTGCTGTTCATCATTGTTTGTTTCATCTTTAGTTCTTCTAGGTCCTTGTTAAATGTTTCTTGCATTTTGTCCATTCTATTTCCAAGATTTTGGATCATCTTTACTATCATTACTCTGAATTCTTTTTCAGGTAGACTGCCTATTTCCTCTTCATTTGTTAGGTCTGGTGGGTTTTTATCTTGCTCCTTCATCTGCTGTGTCTTTCTGTCTTCTCATGTTGCTTATCTTACTGTGTTTGGGGTCTCCTTTTTGCAGGCTGCAGATTCGTAGTTCCCGTTGTTTTTGGTGTCTGTCCCCCGTGGCTAAGGTTGGTTCAGTGGGTTGTGTAGGCTTCCTGGTGGAGGGGACTAGTGCCTGTGTTCTGGTGGATGAGGCTTGATCTTGTCTTTCTGGTGGGCAGGTTCACGTCTGGTGGTGTGTTTTGGGGTGTCTGTGAACTTATTATGATTTTAGGCAGTCTCTCTGCTAATGGGTGGGGTTGTGTTCCTCTCTTGCTAGTTTTTTGGCATAGGGTGTCCAGCACTGTAGCTTGCTGGTCGTTGAGTGAAGCTGGGTGCTGGTGTTGAGATGGATATCTCTGGGAGATTTTAGCCGTTTGATGTTATGTGGAGCTGGGAGGTCTCTTGTGGACCAGTGTCCTGAAGTTGGCTCTCCCACCTCAGAGGCACCGCACTGACTCCTGGCTGCAGCACCAAGAGCCTTTCATCCACACGGCTCAGAATAAAAGGGAGAAAAAGTAGAAAGAAAGAATTAGTAGAAGTAGAAAGAAAGAAAGAAGGAAAGAAGGAAAGAAAGAAACGAGGGAGGGAGGGAGGGAGGAAGGAAGGAGGGAAGGAAGGAATAAAAGAAAGAAAGAAAGAAGATCAAGTAAAATAAAATAGAGTAAGATAAAATATAATAAAGTTATTAAATTAAAAAATAATTATTAAGAAAATTTTTTTTAAAAAACCCCCCCAAAAATACAAAACCGGATGGATAGAACCCAGGACAAATGGTGGAAGCAAAGCTATACAGACAAAATCTCACACAGAAGCATACACATACACACTCACAAAAAGAGGAAAAGGGGAAAAAATCATAAACCTTGCTCTCAAAGTCCACCTCCTCAATTTGGGATGATTCGTTGTCTATTCATGTATTCCACAGGTGCAGGGTACATCAAGTTGATTGTGGAGCTTTAATCCGCTGTTTCTGAGGCTGCTGGGAGAGATTTCCCTTACTCTTTGTTCGCACAGCTCCCGGGGCTCAGCTTTGGATTTGGCCCCGCCTCTGCGTGTAGGTCGCGGGAGGGCATCTGTTTGTTTGCTCAGACAGGACGGGGTTAAAGGAGCCGCTGATTCGGGGGCTCTGGCTCACTCAGGCCAGGGGGAGGGAGGGGCACGGAGTGTGGGGCGGGCCTGCGGCAGCAGAGGCCAGTGTGATGTTGCAGTAGCCTGCATTCTCCTGGGGAAGTTGTCCCTGGATCCCGGGACCCTGGCAGTGGCGGGCTGCACAGGCTCCCCGGAAGGGAGGTGTGGAGAGTGACCTGTGCTCGCACACAGGCTTCTTGTTGGTGGCAGCAGCAGCCTTAGCGTCTCATGCCCGTCTCTGGGGTCCGCGCTGTTAGCCGCGGCTCGCGCCGTCTCCGGAGCTCCTTTAAGCAGCGCTCTTAATCTCCTCTCCTCACGCACCAGGAAACAAAGAGGGAAGAAAAAGTCTCTTGCCTCTTCGGCAGGTCCAGACTTTTCCCCGGACTCCCTCCCGGCCAGCCGTGGGGCACTAACCCCCTGCAGGCTGTGTTCACGCCGCCACCCCCAGTCCTCTCCCTGCGCTCCTCAACTCCCAGCCCCGCCCGCCCCAGTGGGTGAGCAGACAAGCCTCTCGGGCTGGTGAGTGCAGGTTGGCACCAATCCTCTGTGCGGGAATCTCCCTGCTTTGCCCTCCGCACCCCTGTTGCTGCGCTCTCCTCCGCGGCTCCGAAGCTTCCACCTCCGCCCCCGCAGTCTCCGCCCGTGAAGGGGCTTCTAGTGTGTGGAAACCTTTCCTTCTTCACAGCTCCCTCCCACTGGTGCAGGGCCCGTCCCTATGCTTTTGTCTCTGTTTATTCTTTTTTCTTTTGTCCTACCCAGGTACGTGGGGACTTTCTTGCCTTTTGGGAGTTCTGAGGTCTTCTGCCAGCGTTCAGTAGGTGTTCTGTAGGAGTTGTTCCACGTGTAGATGTATTTCTGGTGTATCTGTGGGGAGGAAGGTGATCTCCACGTCTTACTCTTCCGCCATCTTCCCCCTCTCCCAAACACTTTAATAATAGTAATTTTTCTGATGCATGAGCATGGAATACTGTTTTTGATTTTGTCTTCAGTATCTTTATCAATGCTTTATAGTTTTCTGAGTATAGGTCTTTCATGTCCTTGGTTAAATTTATTGCTAAATAGTTCGTTCTTTTTGATGGAATTGTAAATGGGATTGTTTTCTTAATTTTTCTTGCTGGTGGATCATTATTAGTGTATAGAAACAAAACTGATTTGTGTATACTGATTCCATATTTTGCAACTTTACTGAATTTATTTTTTAACATATTTTTTGAAGTAATGTGAAAAATTTAAATACTAAAATCTCACAGTTTCTACTGCACCCCAGGTAGTCCACAGGACCCAAGAGATGGTAGCTACTAATATACTCTTCCCACGGTGCCTCTTCATACCATGCGGACTCCGCCAAGGGAAATAAGTATCACAACTTTGGTTGAACGTGGTCTGGGTAAGTCTTGGCCTCTATAACAAAATTTGATGTCTGTCTTATCTGAGTTTCTGGCATGATACTGACATCGTTGTCTAGAAAAGTAATTTACTTTCCAGTAATTTAAAATGTACAGAAAAGTTGCAATAATGGCAAAAAGTACTCACATTTGCCACTTCACACAAAATGCTCAGTGTGTTTTGCCCACGGAACCAGCACATAACCCCTAAATGAAGAAATCCTGATGTCCACATTATAATTTAATACTCAGCCCCACTTCAACTTTCACCTACTGTCCCAACTGTATGAAAATGTCTTTTTCCATCCTGATCCGGTTTTCTTTTTCTGGACCCATTACTGAGTTTCCCCCTCATTTGGACAACCGTGATGGATTTGAAGCAGACAAGATGAATATGGGATCTAGGTGGCCTTTTCTATATGGCTTTTTCACTAAGAATGTTTTTAATGTTCATTTTTGTAACAAATATCAGCGCTGCACTTTTTTTTCATTGTCATTAAAAATACAAAACACGACTTTAGCATTTAATTCACTTTACGTATACAGTTTTGTGGTATTAACTACCTTCATATAGTTGCACAAGCAAGTTAACTAACATGGGTACCTCCTGTGTGCATGGCAGATACCCAGGAAATTGAGTAACACCCTGAAACAGCCCAAGACATCACGTTAAATACCATCTTCATGTAAAAGGCAAAAAAAGGAAGGCTATAGTCGTTTCTGTCTACATTCATTTGATTGTATATGGTTTCCAGTTGATGTTGTATAACTAGTTGTGGAGAAGTCATGGGGTAGGTGGCTTCATTTCAGTTTGAATTTCCAAATTTAGTGGATTCTGCAGGCTTGATACAAGGTTTACAAACTTTATATTGGATCAGGACATCCCATGGTGTAACTGGTATTCATGGTTTGTTCAACAGTTAAAGTTCTGTGTGATATGAGTTCATCCCGGAGTAATCCAGGTTATTACTGGAGGTAAACAAATGTTTCTGTTACACATTTGTCCCAGGATGAAAGGACAAGAGAAATAAGACCTAATTTATAAAAGTGCCTTCAAACTAATTGATACTGAAGTATAGTTGACCTACAATGTCGTGTTAATTTCTACTGTACAGCAAAGTGATTCATATATACATACATACATATATATACATATATTTTTGCGGTACGCGGGCCTCTCACTGTTGTGGCCTCTCCCGTTGCGGAGCACAGGCTCCAGACGTGCAGGCTCAGCGGCCATGGCTTACGGGCCCAGCCGCTCTGTGGCATGTGGGATCCTCCTGGACCGGGGCACTAACCCGTGTCCCTTGCTTCGGCAGGCAGACTCTCAACCACTGCACCACCAGGGAAGTCCTATACATATTTTTCATATTCTTTTCCATTATGATTAATTACAGGGTATTGAATATAGTTCCCTGTGCTGTACAGTAAGACCTTGTTTATCCATCCTATATATAATAATTTGCATCTACTAATCCCAAACTCCCAATCCATCCCTCTCCCCTGTCTTCCCCTTGACAACCACAAGTCTGTTTTCTATATTTGTGAGTCTGTTTTTGTTCTGCAGATAGGTTCATTTGGGTCTCATTTTATAATCCAGATATAAGTGATATCATATGGTATTTGTTGTTCTCTGTCTGACTTACTTCACTTTGTATGATAATCTCTAGGTCCATCCATGTAGCTGCAAATGGCATTATTTCATTCTGTTTTATGGCTGAGTAATATTCCATTGTATATATGTACCACATCTTCTATATCCATTCATCTGTTGAGGGACATTCAGATTGCTTCCGTGTCTTGGCTATTGTGAATAGTGCTGCTGTGAATGCTGGGGCGCACGTATCTTTTTGAATTATGGTTTTGTCTGGATGTGTGCCCAGGAGTGGGATTGCTGGTTCATATGGTAATTCTGTTTTTAGCTTTTGAGGAACCTCCATACTGTATTCCATAGTGGCTGCATCAATTTACATTCCCACCAGTAGTGTAGGAGGGTTCCCTTTTCTCCACACCCCTTCCAGCATTTATTTCTACACATTTTAATGATGGCCGTTCTGACCACTGTGAGGTGGTAACTCACTGTAGTTTTGATTTGCATTCTCTAATAATTAGTGATGTGGAACATCTTTTCAGGTGCCTCTTGGCCATCTGTATGTCTTCGGAGAAATGTCTGTTTAGACCTTCTGCCTATTTTTTGATTTTTTTTCTTTTTTGAGTTGTATGAGCTGTTTGTATATTTTAGAATTAAGCCCTTGTTGGTCGCATCATTTGCAGGTATTTTCGCCCAAAGAGTGAGCACAGGTTCTGGAACAACTGGATACCCACATGCAGAAGAGTAAAGTTGGACCCTTACCTCCCCCCACCCCATATACAAAATCAACGCAAAATGGACCAAAGGCCTAGATGCAAGAACCAAAATTATAAAACTCGTAGAAGAAAACATGAGAGTAAATCTTCATGACCTTGGATTTGGTCATGATTTCTTAGATCTACCAAAAGCACAAGCAACAAAAGACAAAATAGATGAATTGGAATTCCTCAAAGTGAAAAACAGTTGTGTATAAAAGGAGCAAGGAATAAGATAATCCACCATCCAAAATGGCCCAAGATGTTTGCAAACCATGTCTCTGATAAAGGACTGTAGCCCAGCAGCCAAGCCCCCGGTGGTCCAGGGGAGTGTCTGTGCGGCCCCTCCCGTCCTCGGTGATCAGGGGATTTCAGGCCCCACAGCACCCGAGGGGTGGACACGGGTCATCCTCAGCACCCTCAGGGGGTGAATGCTGGATGGTTTTGAGCCCAGATGCACTCCCATTACTGCCCTCAAAGGCTGAAGGCTTCAGCATGCCTCCAGAAGGACACAGAGTATTTGCAAGTGTTTGAGAACCAAGGGGACAGTCTTCACTTTTCGGAAAGGGCATCTTATTATTTCACAGCGTGAACATTTTCAATCTGGCTCTCAGGGGTGCCCTCCCACCTCCCTGATTTCTCTGAGAGTGGCCATGGGGGTTTGGCTGTCCCCAGTCCCCACACCAGGTGACAAGGCCAGTGGGGCCGGACCCTGGTGGTCCTTAGCTTCGCTGGAGAGTAACCCAGACTCTCAGCCTGAGATTGAACCTGGACGCCCCTGCTTCTCCCTGTCACCGATTCTCATCTCCTCCTCTGTCTTTCTTCCTCTTGCTTTTCAGTCTCAGATTTACCTGACAGCCACCACTCACAGCTCCGGCAGAGCCCAGAGATTTCTTCTCGAAGGAAAGGTTCTGGAAACTCAGAGAGATAAATAAGGAATGCAGCTGATTCCCGCCTTGTGCTGACGCCCAAGAGGGTGAGGAGAGTGAGTGTTTTCTCATTAGAATTTTAAATCCTCCAAGTAATAGATCATTGGGGGGGCATCCAGTGTCTCCTGCTCATTCTAATAATGTCATTCCTGGATTTTAGTGTGGTAAGTAATTTATATTATAAATATGCTGAGGGGGATATCCACTTAAAAGATGTTAGAGGTAACTCCAAGGGATTTACAACAAACAAGGACACAGAACCCTGTGTCCAGACACTGGCTGAGAGACTCCTACCCTGACCGCAGCCCCCTGGAGGGCAGAGTGGCCATGACTCTCCTCCCGCAGGTGAGCCTACACAGGCACATCCCACATGGGACCACTGCATCGCAGAATCTTAGAGTGGCTGATGGCAGGCAGCTGGCTAGAGATGCGGACAAGAGAAAACTGCCCGGAAGCTTGGGACAACCCCGGGGTGAGGCCTTAGGAAGGGCCAGTGTCAGAGCCTCAGAGATAACTTGAAGAGAGTTCAGGCTGTTAAGGACATTGTCAGAGATGTGCTTAGGGACATGTTCAGGGCCTTAGTTATGGACAGGATCAGGGCATTATTTGGTGACAGCTTAGACTGTAAGGGACAGCATCAGGGCCTAAGTTAGGGACAGTGTCAGTGCTTCAGTTAGAGAGAACGTGAGAGCCTTAGTTAGACACAGTTCAGGCTGTTACTTAGGGATATCTTCAGGGCTTTAGAGCCAGCATCATGGCCATAATTAGAACCAGTGTCAGGGCGTCAGTTAGGGCCAAAACTAGGGTGTTAGTTAGGGAACGAGTCAGGTCATTAGTTACAGACAGTGTCAGGGTTTTAGGTAGAGACAACGGCAAGTCCTTAGTTAAGAAGAGTGTCGGGGCCTCACTTAGGGGCAGCGTTAGGATGTTCGTTAGGGAGAGTCAGGACATTAGAATTTCAGATTCTGAGGTAGAGACAGCATCACGGCCTTAGTTAGGGACAGCGTCAGAGACTTACCTAGGGACATATTCAGGGCCTTAGTTACGGACAGGATCAGGGTGATACAGAGGAACACCTAAGGGTATTAGGGACATCTTCAGGGCCTCAATTAGGGATAGCATCAGGGTATTAGTTAGGGAAAGAGGCCATTATTATAGATAGTGTCAGTGCCTTAGGTAGAGAGAGCATCAGGGCCTTAGTTAAGGACAGCGTCAGAGACATACTTAGGGACATATTCAGGGCCTTGGTTATGGACAGGATCAGGGTGTTATTGAGAGGTACATGAGGCTATTAGGGAGAGCATCAGCGTGTTAGGGAAAGAGTCGGCCGTTATTATAGACAGTGACAGTGCCTCAGGTAGAGACATCATCACAGCCTTAGTTAGGAAGAGGGTCAGGGCCTTGGTGAGGGACAGGGTCAGGCCAACAGTGAGGGACATCTAAGGCTATTAGGGACATCGTCAAGGCCTTAGATTGGGCCAGCATCAGGGCTGTAGTATTGACCAGTGTCAGGGCATTAATGAGGGACAAAATTAGGGTGTTAGGGAAAGAGGTCATTAGTTACAGACAGTTTTAGGGCCTCAGGTAGAATCGGCATCAAGGCCTTAGTTAGGAAGAGCATCGGGACGTTAGTTAGGGCCAGCAACAGGGCCTTAGTTAGGGACAGTGTTGTCAGGCCTTCAGAGATCACTTGAGGGCCTTCGTAAGAGACAGTTTAGGCCGTTAGTTAGGGACACTTCAGAGACTTTCTTAGGGATATATTCAGGGCCTTAGGAACAGAATCAGGGTGTTATTTTGTGACCGCTTAGGCACTAAGGGACAGCATCAAAGTCTAAGTTAGGGAGGATGTCACAGTCTTGGGGATAGTGTTAGGGACTTTGTAAATTATAGCTTAGGCCATTAGCTAGGGACAATGTCAGAGGCGTATTAAGGGCAGTGTCAGAGACATAATGAGGGACATCTTCAGGGCCTTAGTTATGGTCAGGATCAGGTCCAATACTTGGGACCAGTGTCAGGCCGTTATTTAGGGGCAGTGTCAGGGCCTTCTGTAGAGACAGCATCAAGACCCTTAGTTAGGAAGAGGGTCAGGGCCTTAGGACAGGGTCAGAGACGTCCTCAGGCACATATTCAGGGCCTTAGTAATGGACAGGATCAGGACCCCAGTGAGGGACATCTAAGTCTATGAGGGACATCGTCAGGGCCTTAGATAGGGTCAGCGTCAGGGCCGTAGTTAGGACCAGTGTCAGGGCGTTATTTAGGGACAAAATTAGGATGTTAGTTAAGGAAAAAGTCAGGAAATTAGTTACAGACAGTGTCAGCTTCTCAGGTAGAGACTTCAAGGTCTTAGTGAGAGCATCAGCATCTCAGGTAGGAGCTGCATCAGGCCATTACTTACAGACAGTGTCAAGGCCTTAATTAGGGAGAGTGTCAGGGCCTCAGAGAAAAACTTGAGGGCCTTAGTAAGAGACACTTCAGGCTGTTCGTTAGGGACATCATCAGGGTGTTAGTTATGGACAGGGTCAGGGTATTAGTGAAAGACAGCTCAGGCAATTAGGCACACCGTCAGGGCCTTGGGTAGGGGCAGCGTCAGGGAGTAGTTGGGGGAAAGAGTGAGGCTGTTAGGTAAAGACAGACTCAGGGCCTTAGTTAGAGACAGTGTCAGGTTCTTCATTAGGGACACTGTCATGGCCTCAGTTAAAGATAACTTGAGGGTCTTAGAGATAGTGTCAGGGACTTAGTTATGGACATAATTAGGGCCTCAGAGGTAATTTGAGTGCCTTAGTAAGAGACATTTTGGGTCATTAGTGACATTGTCTGGACCTTAGTGCCGTCTTCAGTACATCATTTATGGGCCACATCAGGGCATTAATGAGGGACAGCTCAAGTTATAGGGACCGTATCAGGGTCTTAGTTAGGGATTGTGTCAGGACCTTTGTTAGGGAAAGAGTGAGGCCACTAGTTAAAGACAGACTCAGCGCCTTAGTTAGAGACAGCCTCAGTCCTTAATTAGGGAGAGTGTCAGGGCCTCAGTTAAAGATAAGTTGAGGGCCTTTGTTAAGGACAGCCTCCAGGCCTCAGTTAGGGACAGGTTCACAGCCTTGGGACTAAATTCAGGGCCTTAGTTAGGGACAGCATCAGGGATTTAGTTATCATAAGAGGCTCGACATTAGCTAAAGACAAGGTTAGGTTGAGGTCTAGGGATAGCGTCAGGAAATGACCTAGGGATAGTGTCAAGGCAATAGCTACTTAGAGCATCATTGCCTAATTTAGGACTAGTGTCAGGGCTTCAGGTAGGGACAGTGTCAGAGCCTGACTTAGGGAGAGCGACAGGACCTGAGTGAGGCCTAGCGTCAGGCCCTTAGCTGGGGACACTGTCAGGGCATGATGTAGGAGCAGATTAAGGGCCTTTGTTGGATCAGCAATAGGGTCTTAGTTAAAGACATGATGAGGGCCTGAGGTAGTCACAGCGACAAGGCCTCAGGTAGGCATAGCTTCAGGGCCTGAGTTAGGCACAGCCTCAGGCCTTCACTTAGGGACAGCGACAGGGCTTTCTTAGGGACAGCGTCAGGACCTTGGTTAGGAATGGGTCAGGATATTAGCTCAGGATAGTGTCCGGATTTTAGTTATTGCCGGTAGCAGGGCCTATATTAGGGACAGATTCCGGGCCTTAGTTAGAGACAGTGTCAGGGCCTTAGTTAGGACTAGTCTGGGCCTTAGTTAGGGAGAGCATTAAGGCTTCAGTGAGGATAAGAGGCAGGAAATAGCTCGGGACAGAGTCAGCTTCCAGGCCAGGGATAGTGTCAGGAAGTGAGCTAGGGATAGCGTGATGATGTTAGTTACTGAGAGCATCAGGGCCTTAGCTGGGGCCAGTGTCAGGGCCTTAATCAGGACCAGTGTCATGTCTTGATGTAGGGACAGCATCAGAGCCTAATTAAGGTACGGCAACAGGGCCCAGTGAGGCCTGTCTTTAGGGCCTGAATGAGGGACAGTGTCAGGGCATGACGTAGGAGTAGTATAAGGGCCTCTGTAGGATCAGCCTTAGGGTCTTCGTTAAAGACATTCTCAGGGCCTCTGTTAGGGACAGCCTCAGGCCCTCACTTAGGGACAGGGTCAGGGCTTATTTTGGGACAGTTTCAGGACCTTGGTAAGACATGTGTCAGGTTATTAGCTCAGGATAATGTCAGGACTTTAGATATTGATGGCAGCAGGGTCTTAGAGACAGTGTCAGGGCCTGACTTAGGACGAGCATCAGAGCCTTTGTAAGGTACAGTGTCAGGGACTGAGTTAGGTGTTGTGTCAGGACCTGAGTTAGGACGAGCCTCCAGGCCTCAGTTAGGGACAGGTTCACGGCCTTGGGACCAATTTCAGGGCCTTAGTTAGGGACAGCGTCAGGGATATAGTTGGTATAAGAGACTCGACCTTAGTTAAAGGCAAGGTTAGGTTAAGGTCTAGGGATAGTGTCAGGACATGACTTAGGAATAGTGCCAAGACCTTAGTTACTTAGAGCATCAGGGCCGAATTCAGGACCAGTGTCAGGGCTTCAGGTAGGGACAGCGTCACAGCCAGACTTAGGAAGAGTGACAGGGCTTGAGTGAGGCCTAGTGTCAGGGCCTTAGCTAGGGATAGTGTCAGGGCATGACTTAGGAGCAGCATAAGGGCCTCGGTAGCATCAGCCTCAGGAGCTTTGCTAAAGCCATTATCAGGGCCTCTGTTAGGGACAGCCTCAGGGCTTCACTTAGGGACAGCGTTAGGGCTTACTTAGGGACAGTTTCAGGACCTTGGTAAGAGATTAGTCAGGAAATTAGTTCAGGATAGTGTCAGGACTTTAGATATTGACGGCAGCAGGGCCTTAGTTAGAGACAGTGTCAGGGCCTGCGTTAGGGCTAGCATCAGAGCCTCTGTTAGCTACCATGTCAGGGCCTGAGTTAGGAATAGTGTTAGGGCATTAGTGAGGGACAGTTCTGGGCCGGATTTGGGACGAGCATCTAGGCCTTAGTTAGGGACAGTGTCATGGCCTTGGGCCTAAATTCAGGGTCAGTGTTAGGCACAGTGTAAGAGTTTCAGTTAGCATAAGAGGCAGGACATTTGCTAGGGACAGGGTTAGGGTAAAGTTTATGGATCGTGTCAGGAAATGACCTAGGGATAGTGTCCAGACCTTAGTCACTGAGAGTATCAGGGCCTTATTTAGGACCAGTATCATGGCTTCAGGTAGGGACAGCGTCAGTGCCTGACTTAGGGAGAGCGACAGGGCCTGAGTGAGGCCTAGCGTCAGGCCCTTAGCTGGCGACACTGTCAGGGCATGATGTAGGAGCTGCATCAGGGCCTTTGTTGGGTCAGCAATAGGGTCTTAGTTAAAGACATGATGAGGGCCTGAGGTAGTCACAGCGACAAGGCCTCAGGTAGGCATAGCTTCAGGGCCTGAGTTAGGCACAGCCTCAGGCCTTCACTTAGGGACAGCGACAGGGCTTTCTTAGGGACAGTGTCAGGACCTTGGTTAGGAATGGGTCAGGATATTAGCTCAGGATAATGTCCGGATTTTAGTTATTGCCGGTAGCAGGGCCTATATTAGGGACAGATTCCGGGCCTTAGAGACAGTGTCAGGGCCTTAGTTAGGAGTTGTCAGGGCCTTAGTTAGGGAGACCATTAGGGCTTCAGTGAGGATAAGAGGCAGGAAATTAGCTCGGGACAGAGTCAGCTTCCAGGCCACGGATAGTGTCAGGAAATGAGCTAGGGGATAGCGTGAAGACATTGGTTACTGAGAGCATCAGGGCCTTAATCAGGACCAGTGTCAGGGCTTGATGTAGGGATAGCGTCAGAGCCTAACTAAGGTACGGCAACAGGGCCTAAGTGAGGCCTAGGTTTAGGGCCTGAGTTAGGGACAGTATCATGGCCTTGGGACTAAATTCAGGGCCTGAGGTATTCACAGCATAAGGGCTTCAGTTAGCTTAAGAGGCAGGACATTTGCTAGGGACAGGGTTAGGGTAAAGTTTATGGATCGTGTCAGGAAATGACCTAGGGATAGTGACAAGACCTTAGTTACTGATAGTATCAGGGCCTTATTTAGGAGCAGTGTCAGAGCTTCAGGTAGGGACAACGTCAGTGCCTGACATAGAGCAACAGGGCCTGAGTGAGGCCTAGCGTCAGGCCCTTAGCTGGGAACACTGTCAGGGCATGATGTAGCAGCAGCATCAGAGCCTTTGTTGGATCAGCAATAGGGTCTTAGTTAAAGACATGATCAGGGCCTGAGGTAGTCACAGCGTCAAGTCCTCAGGTAGGCATAGCTTCAGGGCCTGAGTTAGGCACAGCCTCAGGCCTTCACTTAGGGACAGCGACAGGACTTTCTTAGGGACAGTGTCAGGACCTTGGTTAGAAATGAGTCAGGATATTAGCTCAGGATAGTGTCCGGATTTTAGTCATTGCCGGCAGCAGGGCGCATTAGGGACAGATTCCCGGCCTTAGTTTGAGACAGTGTCAGGGCCTTAGTTAATACTAGTCTGGGTCTTAGTTATGGAGAGCATTAGGGCTTGAGTGAGGATAAGAGGCAGGAAATTAGCTCAGGACAGAGTCAGCTTCCAGGCCAGGGATAGTGTCAGGAAATGAGCTAGTGATAGCGTGAAGACCTTAGTTATTGAGAGCATCAGGGCCTTAGCTGGGGCCAGTGTCAGGGCCTTAATCAGGACCAGTGTCATGTCTTGATGTAGGGACAGCATCAGAGCCTAATTAAGGTACGGCAACAGGGCCCAGTGAGGCCTGTCTTTAGGGCCTGAGTGAGGGACAGTGTCAGGGCATGACCTAGGAGCAGGATAAGGGCCTCTGTAGGATCAGCATTAGGGTCTTCGTTAAAGACATTCTCAGGGCCTCTGTTAGGGACAGCCTCAGGGCCTCACTTAGGGACAGGGTCATGGCTTACTTTGGAACAGTGTCAGGACCTTGGTAAGACATGGGTCAGGATATTAGCTCAGGATAATGTCAGGACTTTAGATATTGACGGCAGCAGGGCCTTAGTGACAGTGCCAAGGCCTGACTTAGGACGAATATCAGAGCCTTTGTTAGGTACAGTGTCAGGGACTGAGTTAGGAATAGTGTTAGGGCCTCAGTTAGGGACAGTGTCAGGGCCGGATTTAGGACAAGCATCTAGGCCTTAGTTAGGGACAGTGTCAGGGCCTTGGGACTAAATACGGGGTCTGAGGTATTCACAGCATAAGGGCTTCACTTAGCTTAAGAGGCAGGACATTTGCTAGGGATAGGGTTAAGGTAAAGTTTAGGGATCGTGTCAGGAAATGACCTAGGGATAGTGACAAGACCTTAGTTACTGACAGTATCAGGGCCTAATTTAGGACCAGTATCATGGCTTCAGGTAGGGACAGCATCAGAGCCTGACTTAGGGAGAGAGACAGGGCCTGAGTAAGGCCTAGCGTCGGGCCCTTAGCTGGGGACACTGTCAGGGCATGATGTAGCAGCAGCATCAGGGCCTTTGTTGGATCAGCAATAGGGTCTTAGTTAAAGACATGATCAGGGTCTGAGGGAGTCACAGCGTCAATGCCTCAGGTAGCCATAGCTTCAGGGCCTGAGTTAGGCACAGCCTCAGGCCTTCACTTAGAGACAGCGACAGGGCTTTCTTAGGGACACTGTCAGGACCTTGGTTAGGAATGGGTCAGGATATTAGCTCAGGTTAGTGTCCGGATTTTAGTTATTGCCGGTAGCAGGGCCTATATTAGGGACAGATTCCGGGCCTTAGTTAGAGACAGTGTCAGGACCTTTGTTAATACTAGTCTGGGTCTTAGTTATGGAGAGCATTAGGGCTTGAGTGAGGATAAGAGGCAGGAAATTAGCTCGGGACAGAGTCAGCTTCCAGGCCAGGGATAGTGTCAGGAAATGAGCTAGTGATAGCGTGAAGACCTTAGTTATTGAGAGCATCAGGGCCTTAGCTGGGGCCAGTGTCAGGGCCTTAATCAGGACCAGTGTCATGTCTTGATGTAGGGACAGCATCAGAGCCTAATTAAGGTACGGCAACAGGGCCCAGTGAGGCCTGTCTTTAGGGCCTGAATGAGGGACAGTGTCAGGGCATGACGTAGGAGTAGTATAAGGGCCTCTGTAGGATCAGCCTTCGGGTCTTCGTAAAAGACATTCTCAGGGCCTCTGTTAGGGACAGTTTCAGGACCTTTTTAAGAGATGGGTCAGGAAATGAGCTCAGGATATTGTTAGGACATTAGATATTGAGGGCAGCAGGGCCTTAGTTAGAGACAGTGTCAGGGCCTGTGTTAGGACTAGCATCAGAGCCTCTGTTAGCTACCGTGTCAGGGCCTGAGTTAGGAATAATGTTAGGGCTTTAGTGAGGGACAGTTCTGGGCTGGATTTAGGACGAGCATCTAGGCCTTAGTTAGTGACAGTGTCCTGGCCTTGGGCCTAAATTCAGTGTCTGTGTTAGGCACAGAGTAAGGGCTTCAGTTAGCATAAGAGGCAGGACATTTGCTACGGATAGGTTTAGGGTAAAGTTTATGGATCGTGTCAGGAAATGACCTAGGGATAGTGTCCAGACCTTAGTCACTGAGAGTATCTGGGCCTTAATTAGAACCAGTATCAAGGATTCAGGTAGGGACAGCATCAGAGCCTGACTTAGGGAGAGTGACAGGGCCTGAGTGAGGCCTAGCGTCAGGCCCTTAGCTGGGGACACTGTCAGGGCATGATGTAGCAGCAGCATCAGGGCCTTTGTTGGATCAGCAGTAGGGTCTTAGTTGCTAAGCAACATCCAGGCCCATAGCCCTTCGGAGTCACTCTGTATAGGCCGTGTGTAGGGCACCACACTGCACTGTGTTTTGGGACAGCTTGATTTACCCAATACTCCCACGGGTTCGCGAACACCTTTCTAGCATGTCCAATATGCCGTGTAAGTCTGACTCATTGCCCTAGTCTGAGCTGCACTAAGAGAAACACTTGGCTTCGCATTCCATCTAAGACCTCCTACCTGAAGTCACCCTGCCTCCAAGAATAAGTCGGCTTGCGTTCCTACTGCAACTGCAGCCCAATTCTTCGAGTAACACTGCAGGCTTTTGAAGAGGCACAGGCCCGAATTCCTACCTAGGGCATTCCTTGGTTGACGTAGTTCACTAGATGCAGAACACCTTGCTTGGAGAAGTTGGTTCAGGGAAGGAACCAGTTGTAATCTGTGTCTCTTTTGACTTGTTAGAAAGCACAGGGATGTATGCTGCGTGTGCCCATGGAAATGGGGGCCTGATGGAACTAGCCTTGCTTTCCCATTTTGAAAGCTCCCTTCATGTTGCCTTGAAGCTACCTGAAATTCACTGCTATTGACAGAACTCTAGCCACTGTAGGCATGGCTCTGCAAAGAAAGTGAATTTCCTCTAGCTAAACAGGGTTCTTCCCTGGCCGGGGTGGGGCTCAGCCTGCCATGCTCTAGAGCTAAATGGAAACTCAACTTGAGTACTTGCCTCGAGGTAAGGCCCTGAGTAGACATGCAGAAAGGGAGGCATGTGGCTGTTTCCATGAGGTCTTCATTGGGTTTCTGCCTTATTTTAAAGAAGTACCCTTTTCAGGACTCTTATGCCCCTCGGGTGTGCATCCTTTTCCCTCCAAGATCACTGAGTACCTCCAGACCTCTGTGGGCCTGTTGACCAGCATCGAGGCCCATAGGTCCCTCGGAGGTCCTCTATATGACAAGTGATGGGCAATACACTGCACGTTCCTTAAGGAGAGCTACATTTCCAGAGCCATCGAACTGCCTCAGGACCACATTTGTGGCCAGTCCGATGTGCCATGGAAGTCTTCGTCATGGCCGTTGTCTAGGCGACCATGACAAAACATTCTGCTTAGAATCCTTTGAAGACTACGTAACTGAAGTCACCCTATGCAAGGAGAAAGGCAGCATCCTACCATGCTGTGTCGCTCACGGGACACTCAAAGTGAGCACTTGCCTCGATGTAAGGCCCTGAATTGCGGGGCAGAATCAGAGGGGTGCAGCAGTTCCCATGAGGCCGTAGTCGCTGCTCCGCATTATCGTAATGGCAGTATGCTTTTCAGGACACCTAGGAACCTCGCGGGGGCACCATATTCCCACCAGGAACACTGAATACCACTAGGCCCCCCTGGGCCTGCAAAGCAACTTCGAGGCCTGTTGCCCTTTGGATCCACTGTGTGTATGCCGAGCATAGGGCAATACACTGCACTCCTTCATGGGAGAGCTTGAAATCCCCAGCACGCCCAGAGTATCACGAACGCCGTTCTTGCACATCCAACGTGCCGGGGAAGTCTGACTCATTGCCCTAGTCTGAGCTGCACTGAGAAAACCCTCGGCTTCACATTGCATCTAGGACCTCCTGCGTGAAGTCACCCTGCCTCCAGGAGAAAGTTGGCTTGTGTCCCGACTCCCCTAGCCCAGTTCTTCGTGTAACACTGCAGGCTTTTGAAGAGCCTCAGGCCCAAGGCCTAGCTAGGGCATACCTTGGTTGAGGCAGTTTGCTAGATGCAGAACACCCTGCTTTGAGGAGTTGATTCAGAGAAGGAACCACTGGGTAACCTGTTTCTCTTTTTACTTGTTAGAAACCACACGGATGAATGGTGCATGTGCCCATGGAAATGGGGTCCTGATGGAACTAGCTTTGCTTTCCCATTTTAAAATCTCCATACATACTGCCTTCAATCTACCTGAAATTCACTGCTTTTGACATGCCTCTAGCCACTGTAGGCCTGGTTCTGGGAAGAAAATGAATTTCCTCTATCTAAACCAGGTGCTTCCATGGCCGGGAGAGAGCTCAGCCTGCCATGCTCTAGAGCTAAAGGGGAACTCAACATGAATACTTGCCTCGAGGAAAGGCCTTGAGTATCCGTACAGAAATGGAGGCATGCAGCTGTTTCCATGAGGTCTTAGTCACTGTTCTGCTGTATTTTAAAGGAACTACCCTTTTCAGGACTCCTAGGCCCCTCGGGTGTGCATCATTTCCCTCCAGGATCACTGAGTACCTCCAGACACCTGGGGGCCTGCTGCACAATATTGAGGCCCATAGGTCGGTCCCTCGGAGGCCCTCTATGTATGCCAAGTGATGGGCAACACACTGCACGTTCCTTAAGGTGAGCTATATTTCCAGAGCCCTCGAACTGCCTCAGGACCACATTTGTGGCCAGTCCGACGTGCCATGGAATTCTTTGTCATTGCCATCGTCTGAGCTGCCATGGGAAAACATTCTCCTTATAATTCTTCGAGGACCTCGTACGTGAAGTCACTCTTCTCGAGGAGAAATTCAGTGTCCTACCATGATGTTTCGCTAACGGGACACTCAGCGTTAGCACTTGCCTCAATGTTAGGCCCTGAATTGCCGTGCGGAAGTGGAGGCGTGCAGCAGTTTCCATGAATCCATAGCCGATGCTGTGCATTTTCTTAACGGCACTATGCTTTTCAGGACACCTAGGAGCCTCGCGTCGGCATCGTATTGCCGGCAGGAACACTGAGTACCCCCAGGTCCCCCTGGGCCTGCTAAGCAACTTCCTGGCCCGTAGCCCTTCAGAGCCACTCTGTGTATGCCGAGTACAGGGCAACACACTGCACTCCTTCATGGGACAGCTTGACATCCCCAGCAATCCCAGAGTTTCACAAACACCGTTCTAGCCCATCCAACCTTCCGGAGAAGTCTGACTAATTGCCCTAGTCTAAGCTGCAGTGAGAAAAATCTTTGGCTTTGCATTCCATCTAGGACCTCCTGCCTGAAGTCACCGTCACTCCAGGAGAGTCAGCTTGCATTTCGACTGCCACTAAAGCCGGGTTCTTCGTGTAAAACTGCAGGCTTTTGAAGAGCCACAGGCCTGGAGGCCTAGCTAGGGCGTACCTTGGTTGAGACAGTTCAGTAGATGCAGAACACCCTGCCTCAAGGAGTTGATTCAGGGAAGGAACCAATGGGTAACCTGTGTCTCTTGTTGGAAAGCACAGGGATGTATGGTGCGTGTGCCCATTGAAATAGGGGCCTGATGGAACTAGCCTTGCTTTCCCATTTTGAAAGCTCCATTTATGCTGCCTTAAAGATACCTGAAATTCAGTGCTGTTGACAGAACTCTAGCCACTATACGCCTGGTTCTAGTAAGAAAATGAGTTTCCTGTATCTAAACCAGTTGCTTCCATGACCGGGGTGGAGCTCAGCCTGCCATGCTCTAGAGCTAAAGGGAAACTCAATGTGAGTACTTGCCTTGAGGTGTGGCCCAGAGTATCCATGCAGAAAAGGAGGCGTGCAGCTGTTTCCATGAGTTCTTAGTTGCTGTTCTGCTTTATTTTAACTGAAGTACCCTTTGTAGGACTCCTGGGCCCCTTGAGTTTGCATCATTTTCCCTCCAAGGTCACTGAGTACCTCCGACCCCTGTGGGCCTGCTAAGCAACATCGAGGCCCATAGGTCGGTCCCTCGGAGGCCCTCTGTGTATGCCGAGTGATGGGCAACACACTGCACCTTCCTCAAGGGGAGCTGCCGAGAGAAAACCTTCTGCTTACAGTTCTTCGAGGACTTAGTACCTGAAGTCACTCTGCTCGAGGAGAAATTCAGCATCCTACCATGCTGTGTCGCTAACGGAACACTCAACGTGAGCACGTGCCTCAAGGTAAGGCCCTGCATTGCCGTGCAGGATCGGAGACATGCAGCAGTTTCCTTGAGGCTGAAGCCGCTGCTCTGCATTATCTTGACGGCTGTACGCTTTTCAGGACACCTAGGAGCCTCGCGTCGGCACCATACTCCCGGCAGGAACAGTGAGTACCCCCAGGCCCCCCTGGGCCTGCTAAGCAACTTCCTGGCCCGTAGCCCTTCGGAGCCACTTTGTGTACGCCGAGTACAGGGCAACACGGTGCACTCCTTCTTGGGACTGCTTGAAATCCCCAGCATTCCCAGAGGTTCACGGACACCGTTCTTGAATGTCTAACATGCCGTGGAAGTCTCACTTATTGCCCTAGTTTGAGCTGCACTGAGGAAAACCCTCGGCTTCGCCTTACATCTAGGACCTCCTGCCTGAAGTCACCCTGCCTCCAGGAGAAAGTCGGCTTGCGTTCCGATTGCCATTAAAGCCCAGTTATTCGTGTAACACTGCAGGCTTTTGAAGAGCCACAGGCCTGGAGGCCTAGCTAGGGCGTACCTTGGTTGAGGCAGTTCGCTAGATGCAGAACACCCTGCTTTGAGGAGTTTATTCAGGGAAGGAACCGCTGGGTAACCTGTGTCTCTTTTCACTTGTTAGAAACCACAGGGATGTATGCTGTGTGTGCCTATGGAAATGGGGGCCTGATGGAACTAATCTTGCTTTCCCATTTTGAAAGCTCCATTCATGCTTCCTTGAAGCTACCTGAAATTCACTGCTGTTGACAGTCCTCTAGCCACTCTAGGCCTGGCTCTGGGAAGAAAATGAGTTTCCTCTATCTAAGCCAGGTGCTTCCATGGCCGGGGTTGGAGCTCAGCCTTCCATGCCCTAGAGCTAAAAGTAAACTCAACGTAAGTACTTGCCTCGAGGAAAGGCCCTGAATCTCCATACAGAAACGGAGGCATGCAGCTGTTTCCATGAGGCCTTAGTCGCTGTTCTGCTGTATTTTAAAGGAAGTACCCTTTTCAGGACTCCTAGGCCCCTCGGGTGTGCATCATTTCCCTCCAGGATCACTGAGTACCTCCAGACCCCTGTGGGCCTGCTGAGTAACATCGAGGCCCATAGGTCGGTCCCTCGGAGGTCCTCTGTGTATGCCGAGTGATGGGGAAGTCTCTGCACGTTCCTTAAGGAGAGCTACATTTTCAGAGCCCTCGAACTGCCTCAGGGCCACATTTCTGGCCAGTGCAACGTGTCATGGAAGTCTTCGTCATGGCCGTCGTCTGAGCTGCCATGGGAAAACATTTTGCTTACAATTCTTCCAGGACCTCGTACTTGAAGTCACTCCACTCGAGGAGAAATTCACCCTCCTACTATGCTGTGTTGCTAACGGGACACTCAGTGTGAGCACTGGCCTCAAGGTAAGGCCCTGAATTGCTGTGCAGAAGCCAAGGCATGCAGGAGTTTACATGACGCCGAAGACACTGCTCCACATTATCTTAATGGCAGTACGCTTTTCAGGACACCTAGGAGTTTCACGTGGGCACCCTGTTCCCGGCAGGAACAGTGAGTACCCAGTCGCCCCAGGCCCCCCCTGGGCCTGCTAAGCCACTTGCAGGGCCGTAGCCCTTTCGAGCCACCCTGTGTATGCCACGTACAGGGCAGCACACTGCACTCCTTCCTGGGACAGGTTGAAATCCCCAGCACTCTCACAGGTTCACGAACACGGTTCTAGCTCGTCCAACATGCCCTGGAAGGCTGACTCATAGCCCTAGTCTGAGCTGCACTGAGAAAAACCCTCGGCTTCGAATTCCATCTAGAACCTCCTGCCTGAAGTCACCCTGCGTCCAGGAGAAACTCGGCTTGCGTTCCGACTGCCACTAAAGCCAGGCTATGTATGCCGATTATAGGGCAACACACTGCCCTCCTGCTTGGGACAACTTGAAATCCCCAGCACTCTCATAGGTTTACAAACACTGTTCTAGCACGTCCAACGTGCCGGGGAAGTCTGACTCACTGGCCTAGTCTGAGCTGCACTGGGAAACACCCTCGGCTTCGCTTTCCATCTAGGACCTCCTGCCTGAAGTCACCCTGCCTCCTGGAGAAAGTCGGCTTGCGTTCTGACTGCCACGAAAGCCCAGTTCTTTGTGTCACACGGCATGCTTTTGAAGAGGCACAGCCCCGGAGGCCTAGCTAGGGCGTACCTTGGTTGAGGCAGTTCACTACATGCCGAACACCCTGCTTAGAGGATTTGATTTGATTCAGGGAAGGAACCACTTGGCAACCTCTGTCACTTTTTTTTTTTTTTTTTTTTTTTTGCTGTACGCGGGCCTCTCACTGTTGTGGCCTCTCCCGTTGCGGAGCACAGGCTCCGGACGCACAGGCTTATCGGCCATGGCTCACGGGCCCAGCCGCTCCGCGGCATGTGGGATCTTCCCAGACCGGGGCACAAACCCACGTCCCCTGCATCGGCAGGTGGACTCTCAACCACTGCGCCACCAGGGAAGCCCCCCTCTGTCACTTTTGACTTGTTGTAAAGCACAGGGTTGTATGGTGCGTGTGCTCATGGAAATGGTGTCCTGATGGAACTAACCTTGCTTTCCCATTTTGAAAGCTCCATTCATGCTGCCTTAAAGCTACGTGAAATTCACTGCTGTGGACAGGACTCTAGCCACTATACGCCTGGCTATGAGAAGAACATGAGTTTCCTGTATCTAAACCAGGTGCTTCTATGACCGGTGTGGAGCTCAGCCTGCCATGCTCTAGAGCTAAAGGGAAATTCAGTGTGAGTACTTGCCTCGAGGTATGGCCCTGAGTATCCATGCAGAAAGGGAGGCACACAACTGTTTCCATGAAGTCTTAGTCACTGTTCTGCTTTATTTCATCGGGAGTACCCTTTTTAGGACTCCTGGGCCCCTTGGGTTTGCATAATTTTCCCTCCAAGATTACTGAGTACCTCCAGATCCCTGTGGGGCTGCTGAGCAATATCGAGGCCCATAGGTCGGAACCTCGGAGGCCCTCTGTTTATCGAGTGATGGGCAACACACTGCACCTAACTTAAGGGGAGCTGCCGTGAGAAAACCTGCTTACAATTCTTCGAGGACCTTGTACCTGAAGTCACTCTGCTCGAGGAGAAATTTACCATCCTGCCATGCCGTGTCGCTAACGGGAAACTCAGCAAGAACACTTGCCTGTAGGTAATGCCCCGTATTGCCCTGCAGAAGCGGAGGCGTGCAGCAGTTCCCATCAGGCTGCAGCTGCTGCTCTGCATTATCTTAACCGCAGTACCCTTTTTAGGATACCTAAGAGACTCGGGTCGGCACCATATTCCCGGCCAGAAGCCTGAGTACCCACAGGCCTCCCTGGGCCAGTTAAGCAACATCCAGTCCCGTAGCCCTTCGGAATCACTCTGTGTATGTTGCGTGTAGGGCAACAGCTTGCACTCTTTCTTGGGACAGCTTGAGATCCCCAGTACGCCCACAGGTTCACGAACACTGTTCTGGTACGTCTAGCATGCCGTGGAAGTCTGACTCATTGCCCTAGTCTGAGCTGAACTGACAAAAACCCTTGGATTTGCATTCCATCTAGGATCTCTTGTCTGAATTCACCCTGCCTCCGGGAGAAAGTCGGCTTGCTTCCAACTCTATCTAAAGCCTAGTTCTTCGTGTAACACTGCAGGCTTTTGAAGAGCCACAGGCCCGGAGGCCTAGCTAGGGTGTTCCTTGGTTGATACAGTTCGCTAGATGCAGAACACCCTGCTTCGAAGAGTTGATTCAGGGAAGGAACCACTGGGTAACCTGTGTCTCTTTGGACTTGTTAGAAACCACAGGGATGTATGCTGCATGTGCCCATGGAAATTGTGGCCTGATGGAACTAGCCTTGCTTTCCCATTTTGAAAGCTCCATTCATGCTGCCTTGATGCCACCTGAAATTTCTGCTGTTGAGAGGCCTCTAGCCATTGTAGGCATGGTTCTGGGAAGGTAATGAGTTTCCTCTAGCTAAACCGGGTGCTTCCATGGCCGGGGTGGAGCTCCGCCTGCCATGCTCTACAGCTAAAGGGAAACTCATCGTGAGTATGTGCCTGAGGAAAGGCCCTGAGTAGCCGTGCAGAAAGGGAGGCGTGCCGCTGCTTCCATGAGGTCTTACCCGCTGTTCTGCTGTATTTTAGGGGAACTACCCTTTTTAGGACTCCTAGGGCCCTCGGGTGTGCATCCTTTTCCCTTGAAGATCACTGAGTACCTCCAGACCGCTGTGGGCCTGCTGAGCAACATCGAGGCCCATAGGTCGGTCGCTCAGAGTCCCCCTGCGTATGCTGAGTGATGGGAAACACACTGCACGTTCCTTAAGGAGAGCTACATTCCCATAGCCTGCGAACATCCTTCAGGGCCACATTTCTAGCCAGTCCGACCTGCCATGGAAGTCTTCATCATGGCCATCATCTGAGCTGTCATGGGACAACACTCTGCTCAGAATTCTTCGAGGACCTCGTACCTGAAGTCACTCTACTCGAGGAGGAATTCAGCATCCTACCATGCTGCATCACAACTGGGACACTCAGCATGAGCACTTGCCTCAAGGTAAGGCCCTGAATTTCCGTGCAGAAGCCGAGTCGTACAGCAGTTTCCATGAGGCCGAAACCGCTGCTCTGCATTATCTTAACTGCAGTACACTTTTCAGGACACCTAGGAGCCCAGCGTGGGCACCCTACTCCCGGCAGGAACAGTGAGTCGCCCCATTTCCCCCTGGGCCTGCTAAGCAACTTCCAGGCCCGTGGCCCTTCACAGCCACTCTGTATATGCCGTGTGTAGGGCAACACCCTGGAGTCCTTCTTGGGTCATCTTGAAATCCCCAGCTCTCCCAGAGTGTCACCAACACTGGTCTAGCACGTCCAACATGCCAGGGAAGGCTGAGTCATTGCCCTAGTCTGAGCTGCACTGAGAGAAACCCTTGGCTTCGCATTCCATGTAGGACCTCCTGCCTGAAGTCACCCTGCCTCCAGGAGAAAGTCGTCTTGCATTCCCTACTGCATCTAAAACCCAGTTCTTCATGTAACACTGCAGGCTTTTGAAGAGCCACAGGCCCGGAAGCCTAGCTAGGGCGTACCTTGGTTGAGGCAGTTAAGTAGATGCAGAACACTCTGCTTCGAGGAGTTGATACGGGGAAGGAAACACTGGGTAACCTGTGTCCCTTTTGACTTGTTAGAAACCACAGGGATGTGTGCCGCTTGTGCCCATGGAAAAGGGGGACTGATGGAAGTAGCCTTGCTTTCCCATTTTGAAAGCGCCATGCATGGTGCCTTGAGGGACCTGAAATTCACTGCTGTTGACAGGCCTCTAGCCACTGTAGGCCTGGTTCTGGGAAGAAAATGAGTTTCCTCTATCTAAAGCGGGTGCTTCTATGGCCGTGGTGGAGCTCAGCCTGCCATGCTCTATTGCTAAAGGGAAACGCAACGTGAGTACTTGCCTCGAGGAAAGGCCTTGAGTATCCGTACAGAAAGGGAGACATGCAGCTGTTTCCATGAAGTGTTAGTCGCTGTTCCTCTTTATTTTAAAGGAAGTACCCTTTTCAGGACTCCTAGGCCCCTCTGATGTGCATCATTTCCTTCCAGGATCACTGAGTACCTCCAGACCCCTGTGGGCCTGCTGAGCAAAACCGAGGCCCATAGGTCGGTCCCTCGGAGGCCCTCTGCATATGCCGAGTGATGGGCAACACACTGCACGTTCCTTAAGGAGAGCTACATTTCCATAGTCCACGAATAGCCTTCAGGACCACATTTCTGGCTAGTCTGATGTGACATGGAAGTCTTTGTCATGGCCCTCGTCTGAGCTGCCATGATAAAACACTCTGCTTAGAATTCTTTGAGGACCTCGTACCTGAAGTCACCCTTCTCAAGGAGAAAGCATGCTACCATGCTGTTTCACTAACGGGATGCTCAGCGTGCGCACTTGCCTCGAGGTAATGCCTACTGCGTGCTGTGACCCATATCACCTGTGAGGGCACAAGCCACAAGCATATGTTGGGTCCTGTTAGCCTCCCAGCCAGTCCCTGAAGGTGAGGGCGGCCCTGTAGACCCCAGCCCTCTCCACCAGGCCTAGTAGGTGGAAGACCCACTTCTCCTTGCCATTCCAGAAGTGGTTCTGGGGCTGTTCTGGGAGGGCTTCTGGGGTTATGCAGGCTGAGCCCCTGTTGCTAAGTCCCCACTTCCCCACAAGAGCCTCCAGAGCAAGCTGTTTGCCCTGTTGCCTGAATGACCGCCCAGCAGTTTTCTCAAGAAAGAATCAGCGGTTTCTGTAGCAGCGTCTGCAGGCAGCTGTGCATCTGGGCCCACGTTCACATCTTCTGTGTAAACACTGAGAACCTTCCCTGACACGTGCCCCCGGCTGACCCCCTCCGCATGTCGACCACAGGCCCCAGTGTGGGCGTCAGACTGGCCGCCCGTCTCAGCCTCCTGTTGTTGTCAGAGCTGCTCCAGGCTCTGCTCAGGACCCATGTACCCACTTTTCACAGGGCTGTCCTGCACCCTCACCTTCAGCAGGAGTTCCCCTAAGTATTTAAGGTAAGGGGTCCAGAGATAAGAAAGGAAGCTACAAACAAATAAAGAGATGGACCCAGCTGGGACCAAGATGGCAACGAATGTGACCTCCAACTGACCCTGAGTCTCATCACATGTTGAATTTACTATATCAGCATATTAAGTGACACACCCACCGGCGGCGATGGCTGGACATGAAGGACCAGAAACGGGTAAAAGGAGGTGGTACCCCAGCGCCTTGGAAGAAGCCCCGCCCCTTCCCCAGAAGGCTTCTTCATCCCATCACTAGCCTCCCTCCTCCTCCCTTTGTCTTTACTCTTTAAAATTAAACCTCTCTCTCCAGGAGGGCGAGAAGGTGATCTGTGAACTCAGTTCCCGCTTCTCCATTCTTTGGCCACTGAGTAGAGCCTGTGCTGTGTTGGTCTCGGCTTTGGTTCTGTTATTTGCCTACTTGAACCCATGTGGGAAAAGGAAACCTTCCCCGCTGAGGCAGAGCGCCTCTCAGGCTGGGGCCCGAGCAGGGTCCACATGACTTCACCTGGTAACAGTCTGTAAGGGGATGGTGGTCTCTGCCCGCGGCGTGGGGAGGGAACGCCTACAGCCACAGCACTGGCTCCGTGGACGGCATGGCGCCTCATGGGCCTGGACTGTGTGCTCTTGTCCCCCCACGCCTGACACCCCCTGACAGTCGTGACGTGGTGACACTGGCTGCTGGGCGTCCAGTCAGGGGGGACCAGAGGCAGCACCTGGTGCCAGGTGAGATGTGCCTTTTCACGGGCAGGGGACATAGGAGATATTAGGACTTTGTGTCTAGAAAACAAACCAAACGGCTAGAAGGTGATCTGAGCTGTGAACTTGAAACCCACGTGCGAGGTGAGGGCTCCCACTGGACACTGGCTTGGGAGCTTCTGCACAGGCGAGACCACACCCGTGCTTCCCGCCCGACCCCTCCAGGCCTCCCTGTGGGCACAGCTGGACCTGCACCCCTCAGGCTCCCCGACCCAGAGCCTGGAGGGCTGATGCTGCCAGGGCCTGGGGACGCGAGGGGTCCCTCCACCAACGCTGCTCGGCCCCTCCTGCCCAGTGACCAGGGGAGGGAAGCCCCGTGGAGTCTGAGGCCCGGCACAGGCGAAGCTCGTACCTCCCCCCCCCCCGAACCCCGGCCCCGCCCTGCTTCCTCAGGCCCACCGCCTGCCCCTCCCGGTGCCCGCGTCCCACAGACCCACATTCCCGGTGTGGACGTTCACGTTCACAAGCCGCTCCATGTCCTGTTCCCACATGGGACACCCCCATCCCTGCTTCTCCCTAATGAGGGCCTGGACCCCGAATGTTCTGGGCAGGAAGAGGGCCGAGGAGGACGCCGGCCTGTCCCGTCTGCCTCCCGGGGGCCCAGACACAGGGCTCGGGGGCTGCTGGGCCTTGAGGTCTGGATGCTCCCAGGTGTGGGATGAACCTGCCACTGCCCGCTGGAGCTGCTCCTTCCGAGATTCGGGAAACGGGGGGACCCACCAAACGGAGCCCGTCCCCAGGCTCTGCTGCAAGTCTGCTCGGCTTTGCTCTCCCGATCCTGAAGACAGACCTGCGGGAAACAGGGCCTGCGATTCCCATACTGACTGTGTTCTGTGGAATTTCCACTAGACCCCTTCCTACCCTGTTCTGAGCAAATTACTAGTCAGTCCATGCTACCATCACCGCATGAGCAGACCAGGAAGCTGAGGCTCCAAGAAGCCAAGTAATGCAGCCGGAAGCACAGCTGTGGGACCACGGAGTGGGGTCTGCACCCGCCGCCCGCCCAGGGGGACTGCCCACTCCCTGCAGCTTCCACATCTGTTCCCTTCACCCCCTCCCGGGACCAGCTCACAGAGCCTCCTCTTGGGGGGATTCACTTACCTTCTTCTAACAGGATCCGTCTCACTGTCCTGTTCTGGGATCATCCGGAAGCTTGTCACTGAAGCACGATCAGCCTCACGTCTCCAGGGCAGCTTTCCTGGATCACACTCACCACCTGCACGTCCACTCTCAGCTCAGACCCAGAAAGGCCCCCTCGGCCCTGAGCCCCATGGCTCTGCCTGGGCTCCCACCTCCTCCTGCTTGGTCCGTCCCTCTCATGTCCCCTGCAGGGTCACCAGGAGCTCCCACCTGCCCCAGGCAGGCTGTCTGCTCTGTCCTGGGGAAGCCTCCGTGGTGTCAGGTGGAAGACATAAGAGGTACCCGTGGGACCTCCCTCACGCAGCCCAGTGGCCAGCACCCGCCTACTCACCTCATCACTCTGGATGCACGGGTTAAGGGGGCCCGTGGCATCTCCTGGTTCTCATTTCATCCCAGCACTGCCCACAGGGAAGTTGGTAAGCAACTCTGTGCCGGCTGCACAGAGAGGGCGCTCATACACACGCCCTACTCCCAGCACACAGGGCTCTCATGGCCAGGCCCCTCCCAGGATATGGAGCTCACCTGGGCAGGATCCCAGCAGCCCACAGGGCTCTCGTGGTCAGGCCCCTCCCAGGATACGGAGATCATCTGGACAGGCACCCAGCAGCCCACGGGGCCCTCATGGTCAGGCCCCTCCCCAGGTATGGAGCTCACCTGGGCAGGCACCCAGGAACCGTGCACATAGCCCTCATTGCAGAGCACCCCCAGCTCACCTGTCGCTCAGAGCTGACCCTGAGCACCTCAGAGCAGGACCTGAACTAACAAACAGCAGCTCCGACAGGTCTGTGACCCTGGGCTTCACTCTGTGCGGCCTCCTTCCACCGGGTCTTCCAGAGGCTTCCACTGCAGCTGGGGCACCAGGCCTCTGTCTCCACCCACCACCCCTCCTCTCCCTGACTCCTGGGTTCCTTTCATTAGGAGAGGGTCTTGAAGTTGTCTCCCACTCACGGACCAGAGAAAATGATTAGAAAACAAGCAGGGCTGCAGCCCCGTGTCTATCCTGACTCTCAGGACCCCACACCTGTTCCTTGGACCTGGCCAGTGCATCAAGGCCCATTTTCTGCAGCTATGAGCCCCTGAGGGCGAGGATTGGCTGACCTGGGCAGCCTGACCCGGCCCGCCAGCCCTCCCCAGGTGTGCCTGGGTTGAGATCAATATAAACAGCACTCCAGGCAGCAAGAGCCCCTGCGGCTGTGCCTGACGCCATATTCTCTGTCCCGTCAGCAGTCTCGGGGCTGGGCTGGTAGGAGGGAGTAGGGCCCACGGCTCTGTGGGTGGCCCGGTGTGAGTGGGGCTCTGCTGGACTTTCTGCAGGAGTTGCTGGGCTGCCACCTGCTGAAGAAGAGGATGTGTCACCCATACCTGCCACTGGAATTTCTCCCCGGGCAGAGGTGAGGAAGGAGAAAAGCAGTGGGGGCCTGGACAGGAGGGGTTCCTCAGGCAGGGAAATGGAAAGCTTCCAGAAGAGCGCCCGGGACCAGGACCATCCTGGCTGGCCTGCAGGCACAAACTCGGCCTGCGTGCTGTGGCTGGGGTGGCTCCAAGCCCTTTCCTCTAGGCTTTAAAGTCTTTGCACACATTCAGGTGTTTTACCTGGGAAGGGTGGGAACAGTTCAGCAGCAGCTGGCCTGGGGCTCAGCTCACGTTTACTCACAGACGCCTCGGCACCGTCCCCCAGCCCTGCAATGAGAACGCTCCTTGCAGCGGGGGGCTTCTTGCTGCATGGGAGACGATTCCCCACGTCTGTTGGTCAGAATTGTTTACCACTGGGGCAAGTGTTCTGATAGGGTTTTCATCTGTGTAACTAGTGGGTTCTTAATTAGCAACGTGAACGGTGACCTCAGAGGTCCTGAATCAGGATGGAAATACTTATCCCCAACATGTACAGGCATAAAAACCTGGGGAGGGGGCTTCCCTGGTGGCTCAGTGGTTGAGAGTCCGCCTGCCGATGCAGGGGACACGGGTTCGTGACCCGGCCCGGGAGGATACCACATGCTGCGGAGCGGCTGGGCCCGTGAGCCGTGGCCGCTGAGCCTGTGCGTCCGGAGCCTGTGCTCTGCAACGGGAGAGGCTGCAACAGTGAGAGGCCCATGTACCGCCAAAAAAAAAAAAAAAAAAAAAAAGGAAAAGAAAAAACCTGGGGAGGCTGTGTGCAGCCGGCACCCTTAGGGATTGGCTGCCGACTGACCCCTCAACGTTCTGGTGTCCAGCCACTGCTTTAGGATTTCTGGGGCCCAATCTGACTCTATGGGTTCTGCAATCCAGCCTCTGTCGGCCTTTAATGAGATCTGCACTTCCAGAATCCTACAGAGCAGGGTCTGTGTGACTGTTCTGTGGCTTGTATAAAAAATGACCACAAGCTGGGTGGTTTAGAACAACAGGAATTCATCCTGCCCCAGTCTTGGAGACCAGACATCTGAGATCAAGGTGTTGCAGGACGGAAGTCTCTCCAAAGGCTCCGGGATAGGGGTCTTCCTGCCTTTTCCAGCTTCTGGGGTCTGCAGGCATTCCCAGGCTTGTGGCTGCATCCCTCCCGTCTCTGCCTCTGTCTTCACGTGGTTTCTCCTCTATATCTGTGTTTCTCCTCTTTGTCTCTCATAAGGACTCTGTCAATTGGATTGAGGGCCACCCTAACCCAAGATGACTTCACCTCGAGATCCTTAACTACATATAGAAAGACCCTTTTCCCAGATACGGTCCTGTTCACGTGTTCTGGGGGGGCACATGTTTTGGGGCCAGCATTCAACCCATTACCTGTGTATAAAATAACAGTCTTTTAGGAGATTACCAAGGTCCCATATGGACTGGCAAAGACAGTAGCCATGTAGGTGGTGCACGTGGGGCCGTGGTGGTCTGGGGAGAATGAGGACCCTGAAATCACCGGGAAGGGATGAGTCCTGGCTGCATTAGGTGAGCTCTTCCACCACGGGGTCCGTGGAAACAGCCACTCCACTCTCTCCGTGGAAAGGGACACAGTGCCGAGTCCAGAAATGGTTATGTTGCAAAGCTGGCTCTTCCGGGATCTCATCATCAATAGCATCATGTAACCAATAACTACGGGCTGGGGGGAATCGGTTTCTGGCACGTGATGACAGCACTGTCTCTTTAGGCTCATCCAGCCTAGAATAGGTATGTTTGAAGGAGAAGAGTTTGGGAGATTGTGAAGCTTGGTTGTCAAGGAAACTGAGCAGGTTTGTCAAGGTTGTCAAGGAAACTTCTCCCTTAAACTGAAGGCAGGGCTGGGAGAGCTGAACTCCAGGGGTCTTTTAAAGGGGCTGCTCTGAAGCACCATCACCTAAGAGGAAGTCTCAGTGTGAGCTGGGGTTTGAGAAAAGTGTGATGAGATGAAGCCTGAGTTTCTGTGACAGCTGGGGAGGGGTTTGTAAAGCACCTTGACTTTTAAGGCAAAGTTTGTTGCTGGAACAAAGTGTCTCTCAAAACTGGCCTGAAGTTCAAGATGTCTCTGTCCCTTTCTTGTGAGAGTCCAGGGCAGGTGGGTGTCAGGTCCCAGGCTCTGTCCCCCTTGCTTCTCCTCCCTGATTCCCGGTGAGGGCTCCAACCAGCAGGGTGGGGTGACCAGGAGGGCATCATGCCCTCTGTTCTAGGATGCAGGCTGGCCAAGGCCCTCACCACCTCCACTCCTTCCCCTTGGTAACACGAGACACTGCACCCCAGTTGTAAGGGGTGGAAAGGCTGGGAGGTGCAGGGTAGCTGTGAACAGGAAAAAGGGAAATGGGTTCTGATGGGCAGCCGTGCGGCCCTGCTGTGAGGGTCACCTGGACGGTAGCGCACAGACTCTGGGTCCTGTGAAGCTTCAGTGCTTTGTGGTTCTGGAAATCCTATAGGAGACAGTCCACAGCAGGTGAAGCTAATGCTCTCAGTGGAGCTGGTGAAGCCAAAGATCTGCAGTTCAGACTGAAGTTGCCGATGTACATACAGGACAAAACCATCTCGTGGGATTGGACTTCAGGCACGTTTAACACGAATACAGTCATGTTAATGCCTAGCATCTTCTATCTTGTGCCTCCCCTCAGGGACCCCCTCCTCAGTTCCTGAGGATCCTGTAACTCACGTACAGGGGGATGGAGTGTGGGCTCTGTCCAGTCTGAGCCCTGAGTTAACCCTGCATGTGAGTCTGCTCAGGACCGCCGTAACAAATAGCACAGACAGGGCAGCTTGGGTAACAGACCTATCTCCCAGTCCTGGATGCTGTCGGAGATCAAGGTGTGTGCACGCTGGCTTCTCCTGAGGCCTCTCTCCTTGGTGCTTAGACAGCCATCTTCTCCCCAGGTCCTCACATGGTCTCTCCCTGTGCCTCTCTGTGTCCTAATCTCTTCTTGTAGGACATCAATCCTATTGGATTAGGACCCACCCTAGTGACCTCATTTTTACCGTGATCACCTGTTTAAAAATCCCATCTCCTAATACAGCCAGGTCCTGGGGTCCTGGGGGTTAGGGATTCAGCATGTGAATTTGGGGGACGTGACTGAGCCTATACCATCCTCCTTAGGAACCAAGTGTGCTTCAGTCCTTCCTTCCGTCAAGTCACAAGAGGTGATGTAATGGCTCAAGGAGAGGCCACTCGTGCAGAGTTTGTGTCCCAGCTGGGGAACCCTTCTCTGCTGTCTCTGATCAGGCCGTGGCAGTGCCGGCCCAGTCCTGAGGTGAGCAGTTCTGGGGTTTCCTGCCGTGTCGCCCGGCCTGCTGAGGTGCTCATTGTCAGGGAGCTCAGGAGCCAGCAGCCTAGTGGGGATGCCGGGGACTCTCAGGGCCTTGGCAGATGTCTCTCTCGGCAGATACCCTAGCGGAAGTGGGGAAACATTTGGGGGATTACAGGCGGGAGAGAGTCCGTCTCGTTTATGCTTCAGAAAGACCAGGTTGGGGTGGGATGTGAGACGCACCGTGCGGGCAGGGAGCTTTGTCAGGCCTGATGGAGGAACCAGGCACCAGATCGGGCTTGGGCCAGGGCTGTGGGCGTAGAGGGGAATTAGTGTGGGAACTGGCCACAGACTGTTGTCGAAATCTCGGCTTCCCTGTGTACCGAGGCTGAACAGAAATACGGAGACGGGTTTTGGAGGAAAAGAGATGGCTTTATTTTTCTGCCAGGCAGAAGGGAAGACACAGCTGGCTAGAGCCTCAAGAACTGGGCATCCCCTCCTTGAGAATCAGGGAAGATTTTATATGTGGGACTCTCGCAGTCAGGGTATAGGATAAGGGTCAAAGTAGTGAAGGTCTTGCATTCTTCCTTTCCTTTGCATTATTTCAAAAGAGTCATAGTTGGCATCAGGCCGCCCGGTAATTGGGGTCCAGCAGTCTGGTAATTGCGTCCGTTTGCGTCTGGTTTATCGGCGGTGACCTTGTTTCTGAAATGCAAAAACCATAGGGGGTGATTTTTTAGGAGGGGCGTATAGAATGTAAGTGCTGGACATAATAAGGTTAGGGAGTGAGAGGCACGTGATGTAACTCTCACAGAGTTAGGGATGATGGGTGCCAAAGGTAAATTACATAGTGTCATGGAGTGAGGTTAGTCTTGGAAAGTACAAATCTAGTTACTACAAATGAGTGACAAAGTAAAACAAGGAGTGATGAACTCTTTCAGGCCAGGTTATGTTTCTTCTCTAGCCTCTTCGCTGTTCCCTTTGTTTTCCTTGTTCTCAGGGCAGGGAAAACTTCATTTCTATTTTTGCTGCAACACGACTCTGGAGGAGCAGATGACAGTCAGTGGGGCACAAGGAGAGTGGGAGCGTGGGAGACCCCAGTGTTTCTGAACAAAATGTGGGTCCGCTTGCCCGAGTGCAGTAAAGCCAGTCTGACACCGGGTGTGGTGAAGGAAGGTGCAGCCTTAATTGTTCAAGTTCCAATACAAGGAGGCCGTGTGGCTTGTGCTCTAAAACCCCAAACTCCCTGAAGGATTTCAGCAAAGCAATTTTAAAGGCCAAGTTAAGGAGAGGTGTCACAGGGTATGTGATCAGCTGGTGCACAATTCTCTGGTGGATGGTGAGGTAACAGGCGGTTAACATTATAAATTCTTAGGCACCAGAAGCTCTGGGGA